>NW_012267318.1:6277459-6323012 GCF_000151885.1 Dipodomys ordii
GCGCGCAGAGCCTGGCGACGGCGCGCAGACCTGGGCCCGCTTTGCGCGTCCTCCCGCCCCGGAGGCCGCGGGGCTCCTGCACGACACTTTCCCCGACGGCTTCCTCTGGGCCGTGGGCAGCGCCGCCTACCAGACCGAGGGGGGCTGGCGACAGCATGGCAAGGGCGCGTCCATCTGGGACACGTTCACCCATCACCCCTCGGGCCCCCCTAGCGACCCTCCGCTCGCCGACCCCCCGTCGGGCGCCCCGTCGCCTCCCCCCCCTGCCACTGGAGATGTGGCCAGCGACAGCTACAATAACGTCTTCCGCGACACCGAGGGGCTGCGCGAACTCGGGGTCACCCACTACCGATTCTCTATATCCTGGGCGCGGGTGCTCCCCAACGGCAGCTCCAGCGCCCCCAATCGCGAGGGGTTGCGCTACTACCGACGCCTGCTGGAGCGGCTGCGGGAGCTGGGCGTGCAGCCCGTGGTCACCCTGTACCATTGGGACCTGCCCCAGCGCCTGCAGGACACCTACGGCGGCTGGACCAGCCGGGCCCTGGCCGACCACTTCAAGGATTACGCCGAGCTCTGCTTTCGCCACTTCGGCGGCCAGGTCAAGTATTGGATCACCATTGACAACCCCTACGTGGTGGCCTGGCATGGCTATGTCACCGGGCGCCTGGCCCCCGGCGTGCGCAGCAGTCCGAGGCTGGGGTATCTGGTGGCACACAACCTTCTCCTGGTGAGTGCGAGGAGCCAGGCCACCTGTAGAGGGGGCGGGAGAGGGGGGTGCTTGGAAGGTGCCAGGGAGGGCTAGATGGAGCCTCCAGCTCATAGAAGGCCTCGCTTGCTTGAACTCCTCTGTTGTGGGGTCACCCATAGCAGCGCCTCTTAGGGGGAACAGAGCAGCGCCCCCCACCCCCACCCCAGCATCCTTTGAAGTTAGAAAGCACAGAGAACTCGGGCCAGGGTGGGGTGGGGTGTGCACACAGAATCAGGACCCCCTGTATCAAAAACGTCATAGGAATCAGTTTTTCCAGGAAGGAAAGGGAACTCCTTTGCCCGGATGTTGAGGAATTCCTAGAGCTAAGGACTAAGGACAGGGGTGCAGTTGCTAGTAGTTATGGTAAGGAAAGAAAGAGAGTTGGAAAGAAACAAGTTATCAAGGTGTACAGGTGAGCCTTGCACTCTGCCAGAGCTCAGAGTTAATCCGGCAAGTCTGTCTTGCTAGTGGCAAGAGGCCTAACACCATGTAGCTGTCACAACCACATCTTCAGGAGGGTGGGATGTAAACTGTGGTGGCAGGGTGGCCGGAATTGCACCCATCGATCTTGATCAGCAGGGATCTAAAGACCGATTTAATCTACTCTAAAACACAGTTAGACGTGAACAACACAGAACAGACTTCAGAGGGGAGCAGGTTGTCTCCAAAACATTTGTGTCCACACAGTGCTGTTTCTAGTTGAAATTACTCATTGCTGGTATGATTTAACAGGCTGACAAAAGTGATCTTAACACCTTTGTGCAAAATATCTCAAAATGATGACACCAGGAAATAATGCTATCTCCTGGTAAAAATAGTCCCTCAATTATTTCTTCCTTCTCCTTCTGGTTTTCTAAATATTCAGATACCCATTAGTTTGATGGCTCATTAATAAAGTCAGCTTGCTGGTGCATTTTCTAATGAGTTTTGTATCATGATAGAGTATTTCATGTACATATGTAAACATTTTCCGTAAGTGTTTACATGAACAACTTTTGTTTAAATGTATCTATTTTTGGTGACTTTGGGACCTACTAGAAGCTCTATTTTTAAATTTAGAATAAATCACATATTCTGAACAAATTCAAGATGAAGACTACATCTAAACACTTTTAATTAAAGCCATAGGTAATTGAGGCAGAGCAGTACTGAGCTATTGAACTAACTTAGTCCTCTGAGCTGCTGATAATGTAATAAAGGCTAAATTCGATTATACATCAGTTTCACAGAACCTGATGTTGCCTTTGCCCATACCACAGTGCTGGATTTGTTTGATAAATTGTGCTTTTCATGATTTCACCCTGATATATATCTCTTCAAAAGGGTACTTTAGAGCAATGGTTCTTCAGTTTTCCAAGCTGTCAATCCTATTAAGGAACCAACAAACTCTAAATACCACTAATTAATAGTTGGTATAGAAGAAACAACTTTGTGTGTGTGTGTGTGGAGAGGAGGGATTGGAGAGGTGGGGAGGGAAGGGATAGTAGGGGAAAAACAAAGGAGGGGGTAACAATGCTCCATAGGAAATGTTCTCATTGTGTTACTCATGTAACTGTAACCCCTCTGTACAGTATCTTTACAATAAAAAATAAACAAATAAAAGAAGAAACATGGGAAAAATTGTGCCATGTTTTGAAGAAAATGAGCAAATTATTAGTTCTTGCCAACCACAAGTGAATTGATGGATAGGTTAGTGGATCTAATAGAGCATCTTTGACAAACCACTCTTTAAAATTTAAATACTACAAGTTCTCTAGTAGACTGTATGCATACAAAAACAGCCATCTGTTATAACAGTAAGGCAATGATTATTGTCTTCATAAGACAAGAAATTGTGTGAACTGACTGGTTACTATGGTATTTTTAAATAATCATCTTCCTTTAGGTTCTCATGCCCACTGTTGGCCCTGTGGTTAACTTCTTAGTTATATTTTTGAAGAATGACACACAATTTTTTGCCAAAGACTAACCATCCTCCCTAGAAATGCAGTGGACTTTGTCTTCATTAGCAGTTAGTAACTGGTCAAAAATGTGGCTTGTCTTTGCTGATGCTACAAACAACAGGTTGGTGGCTGTAAACAGATTACTTTGCTTTTAAATTTCGTTGGGTTTGTGATTTAAGTCATTCTTGGGTCCTACTTAGAATCTTTCATGCTGTTTCCAGTGTTCTTTGTTGCCTTGGTATGAGAGAAGGGATGGGGGATGTTTGACTTTATCTGGAAAGGAGAAAATGTCTGCAGATTTTGGTAGGACATTTCAGCTGGGGCTTAGCTATTGCTAAGTGGTAGGAGCCACTGAGCCCTTAGCATATTGATTTGTATGTAAGGATCTAATGCTGGCAAAGAATAAAGTAAGTTGACATTCCCTACCTGTGTTTCTGCTTATTACAAGTGGGCTAAGGAGATTCCTCAGTTGGATACCCTCTCCCCATTCCAGAATCATTGACTGATAACTTGGCATGTGGAAGACCGAACAAACAAAGAAAGTGAGGGCCCTGCTCTCAATGGAAGTCTCTGTGATCTTAAGTGGGTTCCAGGTGCTGAGTGTAAGCCTTGACAAAAATGGTATGTGTATGTGTGTGTGTGTGTGTGTGTGTGTGTGTGTGTGTGTGTGTGTTTATAAGGTGGGATACAAGAAAGATAAAAATGGTGTGTGGGTGGATGTGCTTATTAAAAGGAAGTATTTTCCTATAGAACATGGAGCCCAGTGCTTTGTGCATCTGAGGATAAGCTAAAAGGAGGAAACATCTTCTCTATCTGGCTTGAGGTTAGACAACTCAGCTTTCATATCTTTGGAAATAAGGTTTTTGATGCCTTAGAAACCCAGCCCTTAGAAGCCAAGTTCCAGTGGTTCACACCTGGTACTGAGGCTGAGCTCTGAAGATCTTGGTTCAAAACCAGCCTGGGAAGACAAATTTATGAGACTCTTATCTCTAATTAATTAGGAAAAAAAGCCAGAAATGGAGAGTTGGCTCAAGTGATACGAGTGCTAGCCTTGAGTGAAAAAGCCAAAAGGGAGCTCAAGGCCCTAAGTTCAAGCCCCAGTACTGGCACAAAATGAACAACAAACAAAAACACAAACAAAAAGCCCTCCGAGCAGTACTTCTGAGGGTTTGTTCTGCCTTTGGATTTCTGGAAGTACCAAGGCAAAGTGAAGAATACATCAGTCTACAACCCAGTCCCTATCACTGACTAGAATTAAGCATTAGCATTGAAGCACATGTCATGACTGATCTGTCTGCATCATGCATCTAACCCATTGTGCATCTAACCCATTTTGTGGTTAGTCATGGGGCTTGAACTCAGAGCCTGGGTGTTATCTCTGAGCCTTTTTGCTCAAGGCTAGTGTTCTACCCCTTTGAGCCATAGCTTTGCTTCTGGTTTTCTGGTGGTCAATAGAAGAAATGAGTCTTACAGACATTCCTTGCTTGCGCTGGCTTCAAACTGTGATCTTCAGATCTCAGCCTCCTGAGTAGTTAGGATTTGAGGGTGATGCTGGGCTACCAGCATCTAGCCCATTGATCTTTCTTTCTCATCACACTTTCCTTGGCTTGGTTACTAGATTCCCCCTCCCTATTGTGTCTCTCAGCTCTCAGTGACTCTCCATTGCTTCTTTCTCCTGAGTGGAGTGTACAGGGTTTTGTTCTGGGCCTCCCATCTAAACTCATTCTAGGTGATCCCTTTGAAAACTGTACATTCTGACAATCTCTTCTGCATCTCCAGCCAGAACTTCTCTCTTGAGCTCCAAACTCAAATGGACAAATGTGGTGACCACTAAGCTAATGGGTGAGTTACATGGGAAGCATCCAAAATTACTTTATCTCTGTTATGGAACTTGGCTCTTCCTGATGGTAGGGCCCTAGTCTTAACTTTGCCCTCTCTCTCCTATCTTATTTGTAATCTGTCAGCAAATCGTATGGTTCTACCTACTAGGATGTGTCCCTCCACTCCTCATTTATACCTACAACTGAGGTTCTTGCCATCACTGGGTTCTGGATCCTCACTGGTGTCCTTGTGCTGCTCTGTGGCCTGATGGGGATTTACCATTATGTGGAAACAAGGCAGTATCTTCCTTATATATGTCACCTTTCTTCAAGAACCAGCTGGCACACTCCACTACCTTGTATGAATTCCCATAATACTTTGCTTCATTCTTTCTTTTATTTAACCTTTCTCTCCTCCCTCTCTCCCTCGTTTCTTCTCACTCCCCCTCTCCCTTCTTCCTTATTCTTCTTCCTTTCCCTTACCCCTTTTTTTCCTTTCTCTCTCTCTTTTTTTAAATCACACTAGCTGGGGAATTCCTTAAATGAGGAATCTTTCATTGATTTTATCCTAAATCACATCATGCCTTTGGTAGGTACCTGGGGTGCCTTCTGTTTATTAATTAGCCCAATTTTTGCCATTATAAATTTATACTTTAGAGATTTACCCTCTTATTAATCCTTCTACATACTTTACAAAGAATAGGGAATACCAAATCCTAAGCAGCTCTGAAAGTGAGTAAACATAATGGTTCATTTATAAATCATGGCTTTATTGTAAAAAAAATCCAATTAAAATGATCTGTAGTCTACTATATAGTATTATGAAGAGGTTTTCAGACCACCTGAGTGGTTAAGTGTCTTGGCTGGCTGTAGGAGTAGATATTGGAAAGAGCTTTATTAACCAGTTGGATTTTCATTCCTCAAGTCATAAGTATAAGCAATTTATCTTTGCAGTTTTCAACGATATATAATAGGTATTTTTGAGAAGCACTTTACAAGTTAGTTTCTCTCTCATTGAAATGTACTTGGTATATGGCTGGAACAATCAACTGGGTTGAAAGTTAATGTATTGTATAGAATATGACTGAATTCAATATGCATTTAATCAGAAACAGTTAAAATACTTCCTGAAGAGTTTGGCTCATTCTTCTTTGAATATTTGATTAACACAGTGTTTTTTGAAGGTTAATAGTCAAGCCCAACAAAAAATTAAGATAGAAAAAGAATTAATAAAATAGTTTTAAAATCATAGCCATGTTTTAACAATGTTTGAAAAAAGAAGGAAAAAAACCAAACTGATAACATTTAAATAATGTCATTGTGTTTTTCCCAAGTGTGAAATGAGGAATTTAGGTGTTGGAGAATGTTATACATGTTCACTGGGAAGAAAGAAGATGAAGAGTAGGATAATAAAAGTATGTAATGTTGTTGAGTCTTCAAAATGCATATCTCAGGAAACCCAGAGGAAAGTTATAATTGTAACTGATATTTAAACAGTTAGATGTAATAGGCTCTTTATATACTCTATTTTTATATATTCTGGTTACAAAGTTAATCTGAAAGATACCCCTTTTCCCATTTAGCTTGGAGTATTTACCCTTCAAAGATTTGACTTAATTATCCTTATTTGATGAAAACAGTGTATTATCATTTACTCACCTGTGGTCTACATACCTTATTTATAAGTTTAAAAAGTTTTAGTGTTGGCTGGATGCTAGTTGCTTAGGTCTATAATTCTAGCTACTCAGGAGGCTGAGATCTGAGGATCCCACTTAAAGCCAGTCCAGGTAGGTAATTCCTAGAGATTCCTATCTCCAGTTACCTAGCAGAAATGGAAGCGTTGCTCAAGTGGCTGAGTGAACAAAAAAGTTAAGCTAGAGTGCCAGAACCTAGGTTCAAGCCCTAGTACTGGCACTTCTTATCTGGCAGAGAAAGTATTCAGTAGTTTTTAGATGAATGAATACTAAAAGATAATTGATAATATACATAACAGATTTGATGAATGAATTATAGGTAATGAATGGAAGATGACTTCTGATCATTGTAGAAGGTTCATTTTTCTTTCTTGTAAATTAAATATTTATGATCTACTTCCTCCCACTGGACCTTGGAAGGAATTTTAAAGAGCAAGGAAGAAAAATGAAGACAAAATCTTAGCCAGATAAGTCCATGGCCTTTGTGGAATTCCAGGGTGAACACTATCTCATTCCTATTCAGTGGACTAGAAAAAGAGGAAGAGGGAGCTTCTCAGCCAGGTTGCCCCATGGCTCTCATTCAGTTCTTCTTGGCAGAACCTAGTCATAGTACAAAGGACTATGAGAATCATTGTCTACTGCTGAGCCATGAGCTCAGCAAACACTTCTGTAAAAATCATGGGAACACATCACTGGGGACAGCTAGCAGTCTGCACCACATTACCTCAGTCTTAGGTAGTATTTGTGAGAACTAAAACTAAGTCTTACATGCCAGCATATTTTGAAATATGTTGAGTGATCTACAAAGGTGATCGAAATGTCATTCACTTTTGTCCTGGAAAGTGCCAGATGGAATTTCTCCCTAAGTCAAGCCTTTCTTAGGGTTGTCTTACTTCTGCTTGACTCCACATCCAGGTGACCTCAGTTCCTCTCAAGTTTCTACTTGATTATATCTTTTTGTATTTCAACTGAAACCTGCTGCTGGGCAGCCTATTGTCTGTCTGTCTGGGGGCTTGAACTTAGGGCCTGAGCACTGTCCCTGAGCTTTTGTGCTCAAGTCTAGTGCCCTACCACTTAAACCACAGTTCTATTTCCAACTTTTTAGTGGTTAATTGGAGATGAGTCTAACAGACTTTCCTACTGCCCAGGTTGGCTTCCAACTGTAATCTCCAGTCTCCTGAGTAGCTAGGATTAGAGGCATGAGCCACCGGAACCTAACTTCAAAATACATTATTTTCTTCCCCTGTAGCAATTACCCCGTCTGTTGTGTTGTTACAGCAAGAGAAAATGGACTAAGAGAATGACTTTTCCAATATGTGTAAAGGCCTCTGTGTTCTTATTAAGCAATTTTCCCTTCATGCTAAAATCTATTCCAAGAAGGCAGCAGGAGAAGGAAATTTGGTCAGAGATATTTCTTGATAGCTTACAGTGGAGCAGGCAAGTGCAATGGTGAATTTTGAGAGCACGGGTCTAGTTTTTAAATAGGGCTTTCAATCACCTAAGCCTTCGGTATCAGATGAGGAGAAGGGGGCTGGACTAGGGCTATTTGTGGGAGTATATCTCTGTCTTGACATTCTTCAGAGGATGCTGGTGACTGAAGCTGAGGGGCTGGAGGTCCCCAGCTCTGCACCCTGCAGAGAACATAGCCGGAAGGTTGCTGGACCATATTTACAGAGCTCTTTCTATAAAGCTTTGGGGAAAGCCATAGCAGAGTAGGCGGGAGTGGACCAGCATTGCTCACGGTCTCAAGCTCTTGCAGAGCCTTTTGGGGATGCTTCTCCCTTGTCCCTGATTCTGTTTGGACTCTTCAGCACATGGTCCTCTCCCTTCCCCCTAATTAGATTCCCAAGTTTTTCCAGTATCCCTTCTCCTTTTGTACTGTGTCAGTCCTTCTGGCCAGCTTTTGCAGAGGTCAGATGGCAGTAGTAGGGAAGCTCACTCTGGGCTCAGGTATTTTATCCCTAAAGTTATGTGAAGACAAACATAGCTCCTCATGTAGACATTTCTTACTCAATACAATTCACAATCCAGATCACAACTTGGACAGCCATAACTGACAACACAGACATTTGTTACCCAAAGTACACATTGGATCGCTTCCTCTTATGTATCACAAGCTGTTAGGGGGCCCCTAATGTGGGGCAGGAGCTTTGCACTCCTTCCTGGCTAGGGCTACATTTCCAGGGCTCTCCATGCTGTCAGAGGGTGACAGGCTTCCCCCAAGGGTGAGGGTGCAGCTTCCACTTAAGTTACCAACAAAAGAGTGATAAGGTTATCCCAGTGAGACAATAAAGTGATTAGAATAAAATACATGAAGGGTTTGATAGAAACACTTACTACAGGACCTTCCCCTCCTCCCAAGAAAGGAGAGAGGAGCTATAATTTTGAGGGGGAAGTGAAAGGGGAATACTTTACAGATGAAATTAGGGTCTAACACACTTCCTCTGTGGTGCTGCTTTGGGTTACAGTAATATTTTTAAAACTCACAAAACCATGAAGCCGCAATAAGTGAACCGCAATATAGCAAGGGCTGACTGTATACTGGTTCTGTTGTTGGATTCGGAGAACAGCCACAGGCCACAAATGAAGCCTGATTCCAAGAAAGCAGAGGTTTTATGGAGAGGTGATGGACCCTGCTATTGGGCTGGCTGTGCAGACACACAAAGTAGGAAGGACGTGATGGTGGGTGGTAAAAAGGCAGTCCTTGCAAATCAAAGCAAAGCAGACAGTGTGATAAGGAAACTCTAGTGAGAAAAGCCAGAGACTGGACGAGTGAAGCCTGGGAACTTCCAGGACCTCTCTTTAGATCTGTGTGCAGTTCAAAGCAGTAGCCCCTGATGTGCTGAATAGACCTGAGTTATTACATTGCTTGTTCTGGACATCACATTATGTTCATATAGTCCATGATGACAGCAGGAATTCTTACCATCACTTCACTGCAAGCCCTGATCAGTCTCAAGTCTCAGTCTCAATGTCTTCTGATTTTTCTCCTTCGTGGATGTTACTGTGAATCCAGACATCTTTTTCCATCTCCTTATGTTGTTTAAACTATTTATTTATTTCTTTCTAGTGCTGGGACTGGGGCTTGAACTTAGTGACTCATGCTTTCATTTAGTTTTTTATTTGCTCACTGCTGGTGTGCTGTCACTTGAACCACAGTTCTACCTCTAAATTTTTGGTGGTTAATTGTAGATAAAAGTCATACTAACAGCTAGGCTCTGGTGGCTCACACATGTAATCCTAGCTACTCAAGAGGATGAGGTTTGAAGAACTTGGTTCAAAGTCAGCCCAGCTAGAAAAGTCCTTGAGACTTTTATTGGCAATTAACCACCAGTACATCAGAAGTGGTGCTGTGGCTCAAAGTGCTAGCTTTGAGCGAAAAAGCCCTGAGTTCAATCCCCCAAGACCGACATAAAAAATACTAATAAGACCAAAGGACTAATACTAACAAGACCAAAGGAAGATACTCTTAGGAGAGGAACAGAAAGAAAGAATGCCTATGTGCACCTGATCATACAAAATAATATTTATCAAAATTAACTCCAGGGAATGGGAACAAGATGGGCTCTTTTTGCTGTTTTTATTTTCTTTTTGTTCTGTTTGTACGTTTATATGTATTTGAGAGTACAAGGGGAAGTACAGAAATAGAGGGACACAGGGTGAATAAATGCAGCAGTGGTACTCAATGGACACTATGTTCAACATGAACTATGCAACTTGTGGATGGGGATGGGAAGGCTAAACTGGGACAAAATGAGGGAAGGGATGACATTATCCAAAAAGAAATGTACTCTTTACCTGACTTATGTAACTGTAACCCCTCTGTATTTCACCTTTACAATAGCAATGAAAAATAAGTCAGACAAACCAGGTGGGCTCAGTCAGCCACATCACGTGAAATGCCTTTTAGCATCTTCCAAAAATAGTTTAGAAACTACTTCCTGCAGAAAGACTTCCCTGATTTTCCTAAGAAGTCTTTTTTCCTCCAACTCAGCATTGTACTTTTTCAAAGTCCATGTCTGATACTTTCACTCTTGTTCTATAATTACATGGTGGACCAGTTCTTTGGCCATTCAAAATGCCCTGCACAATAACTTTCCCACTGAATAAATATTTACTTCATGATACAACAATTCCAATGAATACTCTAATAGCAGCTCTGAGAAAAATACATATACCCATAGGTCCCCTTTTCTGTTTTCATATGCATTTTTTAAAAACGAAAGAAACCCCAGGATCTCTTGTGACAAGAAACAGTGTAAACCCTGCAAGATTGTTTCTTATGTTTACTGCCACTTTGAGAAATAAAAGACACCAGAGAGTTCAAAAACATGTCCTTTACAATTTGATTAAAAAACTCCTTTTCTCATCCTTTCATGTTTAAATCCTGCCATTTAAAAATTTCCCTTTTGTCACAGAGAAAGATAGATCAAACAGCTGTTACTACTGCAGTCCCTCATTCTGGAAAATTTACCGTAAGTGTTAAATAAATTTGGTCTCAACTCCTGTCTCCTGACTTGAAACCTTCCAGTCACACTGAAGGTCTTGCATTTGTTCCTTGCTTTCCAACTTTTTTCTCTGCCTGGAATGTTCTTCTGACTCTACTCCCTTCTAGGCACAAAACCAGACCTCACTTCCTTAGTTCTAAACTCAGAAGTTATTTCAACCCACATCCTGATCTCACATTTAAAATGCTTCTCCTGAGGGCCTCCTGGTGACCAGAAGTCATCAAATGTATAAATATTGCCCTTGAAACTTGGTAAGGTTATTTCTTAGACTCATTTTCTATAACTCCCCAATAGATGTATCAATTACAGCAATTAAAAATAAAAATAAAAACAGCTGGGTGCTGTTGGCTCATGCCTGTGGTCCTAACTACTCAGGAGGCTGAAATCTGAGGATTATAGTTTGAAGCCAACCCTGGCAGGAAAGTCCATGAGACTTTTATCTCTAATAAACCACAAAAAATGCTCAAGAGGTAGAGCACCAGCTGTGAGTTTGAAAAAGCTCAAGGACAGTGCCCAGGCTATGACTTTAAGCCCAAGGCTCTGAGTTCGGGCCCAGGACCACCCCGGTCCCCCACCCCAGCAACATCAACACCCAACAACAAAACCATCAAAGAAACAAAGCTCTTCTGGTGTAATAATGACCCTAAAGCTGCAATCTGAGATTCTTTATGCAATCTCCAGACAGAAACTATTGTTTTGGATTTAAATGTTGTTCAACACTGCTAGGTCAATGTCATTAAACCTGTACCCCACCCCCCACCACATTGCAATTTATTTCTGATCACAAAGGAAGTACGTAAGGAAAAGTTCCCTAGATTTCAAAGTGGGGTGGAGGGATTACTGGTATCCAGGCCTGAGATCTCAGGGTTGGCTTTCCTGGTTAATCTTTTCCCCTGGTTTGACTCTCAGGAGCTGCAGAAGAGACCTTTGTTCACTTTGCTATTTACTGTGGCTTAGGGTGTTTTCAACTTCTTAAGGATAGACTTTAACTTGTAGAAAACTGATAGCAATGGTAATGATGTTTGCCTACTAAGAACATGTATGAATTTTTTCCTGTAGAGATGTAAGTGAAAAGATTAGAACCACAACATATTTAATTAAAGGGAAATAAAAGCACCACAAAGATATTGCCTTTTTTCTCGACACAACAGTCCTCCTAGTATTTCACTCTGGCTGTTTCTTGTTATTGTTGTTCCTCCTCCTCCTCCTTCTCCTCTTCTTCTTGCTTTTCCTCCTCATCTTCCCTTTCTTCTTCTTCCTTTGCATCCTCCTCCTCCCTTTCATTTTCTTACTCTTCTTCCCCCTCTTTTTCTACTTCCTCCTCCTCCTCCTCCTCTTCCTCTTCTTTATGTGCTAGTACTGGGGCTTGAATTCAGAACCCTAAAGCTCTTGCTTGGCTTTTCTACTCAAGGCCTGAGGCTGGCACTCTCCCACTTGAGCCTTACCTCTACTTTTTTTTTTTTTGCTAGTTAATCCTCATATTTCAGCCTCCTGAATAGCTAAGGTTATAGGTGTAAACCATTGGCACCAACTTCTGTGCTTTTTTTTATACTACCCATTATCTGCTAATATTATTTATAATTCACAATTGTAATATTTGCTGTTGCTTCTTACTCCTCCTGCTAGAATGGAAGCTCCAAAAGGACAGAAGCTTTTTGGTTTGTTTGGTTATGCCTCATTTGTTAATGTTATATTCAAAGCTCTAGAACAGTGCCAGGCACATAGTAGGTCCTCAACCAGTACCTTTAGAATGAAAATGTCTCTTAATTTGATCTAGTGAGTTTCAAAATATTCTGACTTTGATCCACAATGGGAAATAAAGGCCTTCAGCATGAAGACCCATACATGATTGATACAAAAGGCCCATGAAACAGAGCCGCCCCTTCATTACATGCTGTACACGGTAACTTTTCTTTTTGTTTTCCTTTTTTATCTCTTTTCTTTCTTTCTGCTCTCTTTTTTGTGCTGGTACCAGAGCTTGAAACCAGGGCTTCAGCTCTGTTCTGTAGCTTTTTCACTCAAAGATGGTACTCCACTACTTGAGGCCGCTTTTTGGTGGTTAATTGGCAAATAAGAGTCGCATGGACTTTCCTGCCTGGGCTGGGTTTGAAACAGGATCCTCAGATCTCAGCCTCCTGAGTAGTTAGGATTACAGAGCATGCTGCTAGCACCTTGCTTTGATATTTACTAGCTCCATTTGTTGCAATTTTCAAAGTTTTTGAGGCTACTGAAGGGTAGATTTCATAACCTGTAAGACAAAGGGCTTTGATATATAACCATGTCTAGAACCTGCTACCACAAATAAGCAAATAGGAAAGGTTGGGAGGTGATGGGTAGAGGGACACAGATAGATTATTTTCTATTACTGGGTAAAACAGATTTTATTTTCCTGTAGTCTTTCTCTGGCGGTTTGTGTAGAAACACACTCCCATTTTGTTTTCTTTGGGTTGAAAAGGTTCTCTCCTGCAAGGGGAATGCATTATTTCAAAAGCAAAGAGCTACACTGGATCCCCTGTGAACTGATGAATGATCATGCTAAATTGTCAGAGAGTGGGTTGGTATCTGTTGTTGGTAATTCAAAGCGGGAGAATTAGGTGAGAGGCAGAGGCAGAGGGAGAGCATTTTAGAAGGTAAAGGTGACTATTATGGGAGAAAAACACTTATCTCAGTGTTGAAAGCAAAGAGTAGGTGTTTCATGAGGGTATTATAGAATTACGTGGGTGATTATAGAAATAGATGCTTGCTGAAAAGATTCCACTTGACAGATGAACTACAGAATGTCTTTTCTGACCTTTGAAAGACATCAGCTATCTCAGTGCGTTATCTTCAGGTCTTTTCCTCAGCCAGCTTCATGCCTCTCTCTACCTGTTCCCCTGTGGTTCTCATTTGATTGCTATTAGAAAAACAGAAACAAAAGCCTAGGAATTGGACCTCCTCCAATCCAATAATAACATTGTTATTAATGATCTAGCCCAATAATAATTCTGGCTGCCAGCTGGGATATTGTGTTAACAACCCAATGTCAGGGGTTTAGAAGGGTTTTTTTTTTAAATAGCAATGTGATTCAGTATTAAATAGAGCGACTTAACTGATGTTGATTTAGTGCTGTACTGATAAATTAATGAGGTTAAAAACCCTTAATCTTGGATCTATTGATGTATTTACCTATTATAAGTTATGAAATATTTCCCTTGAAGGAAGTTTTTGTTTAAAAACAACTGAAAAGGGTCTTTTATGCAACCTACTTTGGGAAACAACTCTAGATGAAATGATAGTAAGTAACAAAAAACCCCAAATTATAACATGATTAAAAAAAAATCTACCCTGGTCTTCCCATGCCAAATTGCTAAAGTATGCCTCTGAGTGACAGCTCTCAAGTTTGTTGATATATATATATATATATATATATATATATATGTATATACACATACATATATCAACATTTTATATATATATATATATATATATATATATGAAGCTCTATATTTGCATTTGAATAACTCCAACCAGAACTAGTTTGAGGGAGAAAGAGCCTTTATGGGAAGGACACAGAAGAGAGGAAGACTTCCAGGAACTATAAATATATATGTAAACATATATATACACATATATACATATATATAATAAACATATATATACATATATATATAACTTTCCTCATCTTTTTGGATTTATTTTTATTTTCCTTAAATAGTTGTACCAAGTAGTTTCAGTTCAACATGTTAGTTTGTGAGTACAAATGCATCTTGATCAACATCACCCCTTTCATCTTTAGCCTGATTTCAGGACTTACATTTTTACAGTAAATGTAAGTGTCAAAGACACTTCTATACTATGCACAGAAATGCAAATGCATACCCAACACACACACACAACACGTACACCCCAAGCACACCACACACATAGACCAACATACAAACGACACAAACCACACTCATACATGCACACAACAAACACCAACACCCCTCATACATTATACACATACAAGTCCCACATGGAGCATACACACACCATATGCACACCATACCCACAAATGCTGCACACACTGCACCATTGGTTTCTTGCATCCCTCTGCAGAGGATTTTGTTCCATGTCAGCAGCTTCAGTTACTTCCTGTCAGATGGAGGGGATGCCTCTGCCTTTATTCCAGCAGAAAAAAAAATCACAGGGAAGACAGATATCTCTTGGGCCTAGTTTGGTGCATTCAACTTGAAGTAGTAGAAGAAAAACAATTATTCTTTTATTTCATTTTTGTGAACACAATGGATAGCTGCCCAGCACGAACAGTGTTTTTGAGCAAGTATTAAATCTTATTCATATCTGGTGTCTCCAGAACTTTCTGTGATTGTCAGCACATAGCACATGTTTAAATAGGCCAGCCATCATATAGTAGCCTTAAAGAGAGGTTAAATATTATATTATGTGTATTTCTATTTATCTTATTGTCCATTTTACAAAACAAGAATACACCATATGTCTTATGATTTCTATAGGAGACTTTAGCTGGAACTTAGTTCTGTAATTTTCTTTTTGTTGGTACTGGGGTTTTGAATTCAGGATCTTGTGTTTACTAGGTAGATGCTGTGTCACTTGAGCCACACCTCTAGCCCTTTTTGCTTTAGATAAAGTCTTGATTTTTTTTTTGTTCAGGCTGGCCTGGCCTGTGATCTTTCTCTTTACACTTCCCAAATATGTGGGGAAACATGCCCATGTTCTTGAAAAATTTTACTTGGGCTGGCCTCAAGCTATGATCCTCTAGACCTCTACTTCCTAAGTATTTAGGATTATAGGCATGAATTGCATTGCATGGCCCTCAAATTTAGTTCTTTTAAGAAATAATAATGAAGAGGTTTGGCAATTATATGCAGCATTAGTCTTTACCTTAAAGATCTTAGCACAAGTTTGAGAAAATAGAATATGGACATACTCATGTTTTTTGGTGCTAGGTCAAAGATTGTAATAGTCAGATCACATATTTGTTTGAGGTCTGTCTTAGAGAATATTGGGGGTCAGTTTTATATCTGTGTTAGTCTGCAGTAAGCAAGCACATACATCTAACCCTGAGCCTTTTGCTCATTTCTGTATTTCCAGTAAACAAATGTCTGGGATATAGTAAGTGTTGAATAATATTTGTTAAATAAATGACTACCCTCTTTGGCATGGGAACTAAGCTATATGTCAAATTTATTAGTCATCTTTAATAGTCACCAAAGAGTTTTGACCCATCCAGCGTGCGTACTACATGTGAATCACCATCTTCAATGCTTTTTTTTTTTTTTTTGGTTTGTCGTGGGGCTTGAACTCTGGGCCTGGGTGCTGTCCCTCAGCTCTTGAGCTTAAGGTGAGTGCTCTACCAATTGAGCCACAGCACCACTTCCAGTTTTTTGATGGTTAATTGGAGATAAGAGTTTCAGGGACTTTCTGGCTGGCTTTGAACCATGATCCTCAGATCTCAGCCTCCTTAGTAGCTAGGATTAAAGGTGTGAGCCACCCACCCCCCAACTCCCAGCTTCTATGCCTACTTTTTGTATTGTCTCTACCTACTCAGTTACAGAGTGCTCGAGATGGGTTGAACTAAAGCTCTCTCTTGAATTGTTGAGTTGTACCCTCTCTTCACTGAACTGATGTCTTTTGCCACATAATCTTGCAGTATCCTGCACTGTGGGTGTGCATGCAGCCCCAACTTCAGGCCTGGGTTTGGCCAAGTGACTTATATTAGCCAATGAGATATCACCAGTCAATGCTGATAAAAGGCACTGTTGAATACCCCATGTTTGTGGGATTTAGAATTAGCTGAAAGCTATAACAATAGATTAGTAAACAAATGATTGCAGAATGGTGAGAGATTGAATGTGTTGGGCCAATCCATGACATTCATCTGGTGGAACAATGAACATTCAGCCCAACAAGCCAAGCAGACATCATCAGCTTAGAAACACAGTGTCCTGCTGGGCACCGGTGGCTCACGTCTGTAATCCCAGCTACTCAGGAGGCTGAGATCTTAGGATCATGGTTCAAAGCCAACCTGGACAAGAAAGTCCGTGAGACTCTTATCTCCAATTAAACCAGAAGTGGCCCTATGGCTCAAGTGGTAGAGCACTGGCCTTGAGCTGAAGAGTGCAGGGACAGCTCCCAGGGCCAGAGTTTAAGCCCCACAACTGACAAAAAATCATACAATGTCTTAAGTTATCCTGAACATTTTCCAAATTTGAAATCTCCAGTTCCTTTTCTTATTTATTTTTTCTTGTTACATAAGCAATGAATGCCCATTATGCAAAACTCAGAAAAACCAGAACAACATAATATTTAAAACATGCCCCTTGTCCCACTCAGTACAAACAACGAATATCACCTCATTGGCACATACCTTTTATATTTATTATATGTATGAATACATGATCCTATAAATTAGTGGATACTGAGCATAACATCTATAGTTAAATATAGTCTATTAGAGTGAATGATTACCGTTTGTCACTAATAGTTCATTTGTTCTATTAATTCCTTTTGTCCTGGGTTACTTTGATTAATCCTCATTATCAGCCTTGTAGGTTCAACTAGCCTAAGAATTTTGACAATCAGGCACTGATATTTCATGCCTATAATCCTAATTACCAGAAGGTGAGATTTGAGGATTGTCGCTCAAAACCTGTTTGGGTAAGAAAGTCTGTGCTACTCTTATTTCTAATTTACTAGCAAAAACCAGAAGTGTAGGTGTGACTCAGGGAGTTTAGTGCCAGCCTTGAGTGTAAAAGCTAAGGAAGAGTTCCCAAGCTTTGAGTCCAAGACCTAGTACCAGTGAAAGCACACGCACTTGCAAGCGGGTGCACACGCGCGCATGCACACACACACACACACACACTCATGCATGCACCAAAAATATACAGCATGGAGAGAAATAGAAAAGAAATAGAAAACGATAATAGAAGAGATATAGAATGGGTTGGGCAGGGGGGAAGGGCAGGGTTAGTAGGATGTCATCTGAGGTCCAGAGAGCTGTAGGTGAAGTGAAAGGAGGAATTAATCTAAGGATAACAGACAAGTTGGGCTGGCGGGTGTGAGCAGCTAGACATTTGTACAAAACTTTACTGGCTCTTCTTGTTTTGTTGTGGGCAAGCTGTAAGGCTTGATACTCAGAGCTAGAAAGAAAGTCCACAGTAAAGACAAGTGATCCTAGCTGTTTTATTTGTTTATTTTATTTTCCCCCCTCCGGTACTGGGATTTGAATTTATGGCTTTGTGTTTGTTAGGTAGTGCTCTACTACTTAAACCACACCATATGCCCAATCCCATTTTGAAGTTGGCCCCAGTCCATAAATCTCCTACTTATGCCTCTCAAGTATCGGGGATGACACAGTCAAGCCACCACACCCACCTTGGTCATCAAAATGGAACTTTGTTAATTATTTCTAAGGCTGATGACAAACCATATCCTTGTAATCTCTGCCTCCAAAGCAGTGGGGAACCAGAAGCATTTGCCAATGTACCCTAACTCAGCTCCTAGCTATAAACATAGATTCACTTACCAGGGTATCAAGTAAGGCAGAGGTGAGATCATGACCACAGGTTAAGTTCTAGGCAATTTTAAAGGAATAACCCATAGAAACTACAGACTGTTTTTGTGGACAAAAGATAGAGAGATGGTTATTTGGGAAAAAATTAGGCGTTAGATGATTATTTTTGTGGCAGGCTGTTTAAAATTCTCTTTAAGGAACTGTTATTTTTTTGGAGGGGGAGCTGGTAGTGGGTTAGAATTCAGAGTCCAGGCATCGTCCCTTTGGCTTTTTCACTCAAGTACTCTACCACTTGAGCCACATCTTCATTTATAGCTTTTGGCTGGTTAATTGGAGAGATAAGAGTCTCGTGGACTTTTGTGTCTGAGCTGGCTTTGAACCATGATCCTCAGATCTCAGGCTCTTGAGTGGCTTGGATTACAAGTGTGAGCCATTGGTGCCAGCTAGCACTGTCCTTTTTAATTTATAGAATTGTGCTGATAGAAACAAGAGGAATAATTCAACCTACCAGTGTGAGCCTTTGGCCACTGGGCATGCTAATGAAACAGCATCACAATGACTTAAGGAAGTCCTTAGACAATAATCATGAAACTCTTCAGAAGTTGAGGGAAAAGATGTCAGAAAGGCAAACAAGATTCCCTATATTCTCTGAAATTTATCAATCCTTTGATCCTTACCAAAAAAGTACACCATCAAGGCCTGAAATAACCCCTGGCTAGTTCTTCTTGCTTGGAAGTAGACCAGCATGCACTGTTTAAGTTATTTTTGTTTATGAGCTATGTTTCATTCTTTCCTTATTAATCTCAGTCAGTTTAATTAAGATTATTTATGGGATTAAATTAATCACTTAAGAATTGTTCCATTTCAATATTTGAAAAACAAAAGAAGGAATGGTAACAAAAAGTGACCCATTCAACATTGCCTCTGATGTGTATTTGAATGACTGCTAATCATATCTGTGCTTCTAGCTTCAGATTCAAAGTCTAGCTGTCTACCAGACTTCTTCATGGAGATATGCAAATCCACTGTCTGTCAGAATGTAATCTCTTCCTTTCCCCAACCCCTTACTTTTGCTTTCTTTAATGCCCTTGATCCTTCTTCCTCACACTGCATGTGTAGCATCTGTTTCATTAGCAAGATCTATTGATTCTGCCTTCAATGATTACCTGAATCTAGCTACTTTTTCTCTGCTTGCATCACCGTTCCAAACCTCCATCTTTTGCCTACCATTACTGTCATTGCAGTAGCTCCTAGCTACCATCCTCTTTCCTTCTTGACTTCTAAGCTCCTATTCTGTACATAACATCTTTTAAAAACTCTGTCAAAATACATTATGACCACAGTTAAATAATGCACATTTGTGTGACACTGGCTTTGTGTCAATTACAATTCCAAGAGTATCCCTTATCTAAGATGTTTAGGACCAGAAGTGCTTCAGATTTTGGATTTTTTTTATATTTCCATGTACATAATGAGATGTCTTGGGAGTGAGACTGAAATTGACATGAAATGTACTTATTTTTCTATAAGTAATATACACCATTGCACACAGACTGAGGAAATTATATGCAACATTTTAGTGCACCTGTGCTTTGATTTTAACCCATTGCATGATGTCCAGTGTAGTTTTCTACTTGTGATGGGTTAGCTCTCCAAAAGTTTTGAATTCAGGGGCATTTCAGATTGAGGACTTTTGAAGGAAGGATCTACAGCCTACCTTGAGTGATTTAGCCTTCCTAAAGATGCAGACATGATAGGCTATTGCTATTTGCACTTTACAGATGAAGGAAACAGAAGCACAGAGAAGGCAGACACACTTGTGCCAGTCACATAGCTCATGACCGTGCAGAGTCAGAGAATAAGGAGGCCTTCTTCATCCATGGCATAGGAACAGGTCTGAAGAAATGCCCTTTTTGCATCTTCTGACCTGAAGGATTTGTTTTTCCTCTTTGGGGTGCTGGTAGTAGGACTTTAACTCAGGTTTCAAGACTGGCACTCTATCATTTCAGCCACAACTCCACCTCCAGCATTTTGGTAATTAACTGGAGATATGAGCCCTACAGGCTTTCCTGCCCAGGCTGGCTTAGAACTGTGATCCTCAGTTCTTAGTCTCTGGAGTAGCTGGAATTACAGGATGAAGCCACTATCCAAGGCATATTTTGCATCTCTCACTTTTTCTTCACTGATTGGATTTTTTTTTCCTCAGGCAATCCCTTCCAAAAGATACCTTTTCATCTAGTCAGTATTCTCCTTCCTGGAGCTGTCACTCCCCTGTCCTATCCTTTCTCTATTTTCCTTAATTTCTCTGCCTTCCTAGGATGCAAACTCCAAGAGCACTTGATGATACTTTTCTATTAGAAAAGCACCCAGTAACAATATTTGTTGAATGAACGAATGAATGCTGTTAATTCCTGTAATTAAAAACAAAAGAACTGAATTCTTAAAAAGTAACAGATTACTCTGATAGCTTTAGAGACAAATTTGTGTTTCAGAGGAAATCAATCAGTTCTTCTTGACACGTGAATTCTAGGCAATTAGATTTCTAAGTCTAAATAACTGTGCCTATGATTAAGATACTTACCTGCTATTTATTTGTCTATAGAGCTTCCAAACTGATACACATATTTTAATGTACAATTTGATGAGTTTTGATAACTGCTGACATGTATGTAACAAATTCCCCCATAAAGATATAGGACAGCTGGGCACCAGTGGCTCATGTCCATAAATCTACCTACTAAGGAGGCTGAGATCTGAGGATTGCAGTTCAAAGCTATCTTGGACAGGAAAGTCCATGAGACTCTTATCTCCAATTAAGCGCATGCGCTCTCGCGCGCACATCACACACACACACACACACACACACACACACACACACACACACACACACACACATGCCAGAAGTGGGGCTATGGTTCAAGTGGTAGAGCATTGGCCTTGAGCAAAAAAGCTCAGGGTCAGTGCCCAGGGCCTGCACGTGTGCGCACGCACACATGCACACGCACACACACTCACAAAATGTAGGACATATAGTCAAGAATATTGGTATATGCCTATAATCCCAGCACTAAGGAAGTGGGGCCGGAAAAATACTGAGTTCCAAGCCAGTCTGGCTATATTATAAGACTTTCAAGACTTTGTCTACATGTGTGTGTGGGTGTGCACATGCACACCCACACACTCACACACACTCAGATGCACACGTTCACAATGCACATACATGCACCCACACTTTTGTAAGTTGTATGCATCCATTGCCCTACAAAGTTTCCTTGCAAATTCTCACAAATTACAACCCTCCATAGACAACTACTGCTCTGATTCTGGTCACCAAAGTCTAATTTGAAGACTTCTAAATGAATTACACAAGTATGTGAATATGTTTATTCCCAGTTTTGGTGTTTTTTATTTTTGCTCTGCATATCTTTTAGATTAATTACTATACTTGTTAAAACAGTAGTTCATTCTTTGTAGTGCTAAGTAGTATTCCATTGTATAAACATACTGCACTGCTCATAGATTGTCCTGTTAATGAACATTTGTAGTCTTTTTTCAGAATTCAGGGTCTCACATTTGCTAGCTCTACCTCTGAACCAGGCCTCCAGATCTTTTTATTCTTTTAGTGTTTTATACTCATTGTTCTTACTTCCTATCCAGGCATATGTCCAAACTGTGAGGTATCTACTTAATCTTTCCATGAAGCTGGTCTAAATTGTGATGTACCCAGTTCTGGCTTCCCATCTTAGCTGGGATGCTGGGACATGCCACTCTGACAGCTTCTTCAGTTGAGATGGAGCAAGCCTCTGGGCCTTTTCTACCTTAGCTGTCTTGGAACCATAATCTTCCCAATCTCAATCTCTCAGGTCAGCTGCAGATGAGCTACTGCACTTAGATGTCAGTTGAGAAGGGGGTCTCATGAATTTTTCTGCTCAAATTGGCCTCAAACCATGACTCTGATCAAACCATGATCTCTGCCTTCCAAGTACCATGGATTACAGATATGAGCCAGTAGTACCCAATTTTCACTCATCCAGTTTTAGCATCTTATTGTGCAAAACCTTGTCTTGGGTCCTGTGGAAGATACCAATAATTGAGTGATAATTAGCTGAGAGGAAATGTTTATAAGCTACAAAATTTTTTTTATTTTGGGTCCGGTCGTGGGGCCTGAACTCTGGGTCTGAGCGCTGTCCCTCAGCTCTTCAGCTCAAGGCTAGCGCTCTACCACTTGAGCCACAGCGCCACTTCTGCCTGTTTTCGTTTTGCTTATGTGGTGCTGAGGAATCGAACCCAGGGCCTCATGCATGCAAGGCAAGCGCTCTACCACTGAGCCACCTTCCCGGCCCTATAAGCTACAAAATTTATTTTCCTTGATTATTGAAATTGGGAATAGTAGTTGATTGGAAGTAAGAAATACCAGGAAGAAATCTCCATTGTTTTAGACCCCCAAATTTTTTTAAAAAAATCTAAATTTAGGCTAGGAAAAAGTAAGGAGGTTATCATAAACCAGAGTGATTTATATCCCAAATTGAATTATTAGCATACTATGAGATGATACATGTCAAATTATTTCCAATTTTAAATATTTTACTGAATTATTATTATTACTATTCATGTGTTTGAGATAAAGTCTTGTTTTGTAGCCTTAAGTGGCCTCAAATTTAGGTTCCTCTGCTCCTGAGTGCTAGAATTATCAGCATGCATCGCTTTTCCTGAGCCATTTGTTTTTTAATGATATGTACATAAGAGTTCTCTGTCTTTCAAGGTCTCAGAAAATACAATAGAAGCATTGTTCTTGATTTGACCCAGAAAAATGTTTATATCTGTTCCACATCCTTTGACTTTGTTTTCAACTTACAGTCTTTATTCTTTCATATCTGTTTATTTGACTCTGTCAACAAAGTACCTGCATTTTGCTAGAACCTGAGGCTAGAGAGATAAAAGTCCCAAATCAATGCCTTTGAAACATGTATCATGTAGAAACTTAAATAAATGTAATAAAATGTGGTTGATTCTTTGATCGAGGTCACCTGTGAGACACACAGACCATGCATTGAATTAAGACTCGGGAGAGGGGAACTATTGGGGAAATGTTCTTAGAGGCGAAGATTAGAAGTGGAGATGGACAGTGAGAGGAAGAATAAGCGGTTAACATATACTTTACAGTGCTGCACCTATAAAATGTGGCACCCTTGGCAATCTCCAAACTTTCCGTAGCAAATCATTGTGCCAGGGAGTTGGGAATTGAGGCAAAGCCTTCAAGTAGTGGCAGAGAACATAAATTATCTCATTTAATCTCAACCTGATGAGAAAGGCAGGTAAGTTTGGCTTACCTTCTCACGTTAAGTCATGTGGCCAAAGGCACACAACTGAAAAGTCATGGAGTAGAAGCAATCTGACCTCAGCAACCACCTGTGCTCTTCCCTGGGGAAGGTCACTTGGCATTTCCTTGCCAAATTTTCTCTGAGCCACATCCCCAGGTTAGAAGAGTGGTCCCGGACTAGGAAGAATTCTACTGTCTGACTTCTGCTATCTGCAAAACTGACTCAGACTAGGAAGTACTGTGTTATCTGATCCCAGGTTTGACAATGGGATACCAATTATATTCTGTTAGGTGGATGCCTACCAGACTGGGTGAAATGAACAATGTCCCCTGGTGGTATTTTACCCCCATCCGTACGCCCAAGAAATGAATTACTAAGGGCCAACCTGAAAACTACTTTTCTGTGTACCTGTTAAAGGACATTGTGAAATTCCTGTCAACAGGAAAGGAAGGAGAGTGTGATGGTGGCAAAGGGCAGGAGCTGTCACAGAGCGAGGGGCCACGTGACATGATTAAGTCTCCATGTTCTTGGGTCACACAGACAAAAGCCACTGTTGTCTTGATCCATGTCTTACTGTCTATTTCCTTCTTAACTAAGCTGAGAAATGTTTGCAGTGAAATAAAACACAAAAGATGTCGTTAAGAAACTAAAAATAAAAAAGACATAAACAATTTGACTTCCTTGACATGTTTAGCTGAACTCAAAAATGTTGAGGAGACTGTTCCTGGATGCCTGCTTTGAAACAAACCAGGAAAAGAATATCTGAGAAAAAATGGAAAGGATATTTAGCATACTGAGCAATAAAGGTTTCTTTGGGCTCAGAGTTGGGAAGGGGACAAAAATGCACACGATCATTTTGGAGAATATACAGAATCAATCAGAAATAGAATAGGGTTTTCAAAGAATCTATGTTAGGGAAGTAAAACGTTAAATCATAGCCTTTGTATTTACAGGGGAAAAAAAGAGTAGATAAATCAAATAATTCAAACATAAAGAGGAACTTCATTCAAGTAGGAAGAAAAAAACATTCTACAGGCTTCAAAATCAAAAGGGAACAAAAGAAAAGACATTAGAGCTGTGTGCTGGTGACTTGTGTCTGTAATCTTAGCTATTCAGGAGGCTGAGATCTGAAGATCACAGTTCAAAGCAAGTTTGGGCGGAAAAATCCATGAGACTCTTATCTCCAATTAACTAGCAAAAAGCCAGAATTGGAGGCGTGGCTCAGATGATAGAAAAAGCTGAGCAAGAGTGAGGCCCTGAGTTCAAGTTCCATTTCTTGTGCAGAAAATAAAAAAAGAAGAAAAAAGAGAACGAAGAAAAACCATCAGACATCAGTAAGATTTTGTGTGAGTGCAAGGTTGGTTGTGTGCAAGCAAAGACCTTTGCATTGCTAGGAAACTGGTAATGGAGCACGGTCACCCAGTTCTTTGCAGTTTCATTTAGTTGATGTTTGTTCTTGGCTTGTCCCTTGCACGCTGGGCCTGTAGGAAGCCAGCCAGCTGTATCCCAGAGTTCTGGAGGGTGGGCCAAGGTTAGATATCAGAGTTCATCCTTCAATTTATTATTCTGATTCATAGGGAAGAACAAAGATGGTGAGGGCATGTGTTAGATTTGGCTATGAGAGATGAATGAAAAACATTAAGTTGACTCCAACAAGTTGAGTCAATTTGGAAACTCCCAGTCTCCTAGGATAAAATATATAATCTTATTTAGAAATTCCTGGCATGATCACAGATGGAAGACTGATTCTTTTCACAAAACCCACTAATTAAAAAGTACATAATCCAGAGTTGATCAAATAGTAACATCCAACAAATTCTTATTTCATGAACTTTCCAAAAGATGAAAAATATCCACACGAGACAATCAGTTCCCATTATTTTTTTCACCGGATGCTGGAAAAATAATGGCTATAACTCCGATCATGGTGACAGCTCACTGTGAGGGTGCTCTCTATTGGTTCCAGCTGAGTTGGTTAGTCATGAGGTTAGGTTACGTGAGAAGCAGATTCAAGGAGATTTGGAGGATCCATTCTGAATTGCAAGAATCCTCATAATTCATCATGTTTTTTTTTTCCTTTCCAGGCTCATGCCAAAATCTGGCATCTCTACAACACTTTCTACCGACCCACTCAGAGAGGGCAGGTGTCCATTGCTCTCAGTTCCCACTGGATCAGTCCACAAAGAATGACAGATCATAACCTCCAAGAATGCCAAAAATCTCTTGACTTTGTACTAGGCTGGTTTGCCAAACCCATATTCATTGATGGTGACTATCCTGAGAGCATGAAGCATAACCTTTCCTCTCTTCTGCCCAGTTTTACTGAATCAGAGAAAAAGTTCATCAAAGGGACAGCTGACTTTTTTGCTCTTTCCTTTGGACCGACCTTGAGTTTTCAACTTTTGGAACCTCACATGAAATTTCATCAGTCAGAATCTCCCAGCCTGAGGCAACTCTTGTCTTGGATTGACCTTGAATATAATCATCCTGCCATATTTATTGTGGAAAATGGCTGGTTTGTCTCAGGGAACACCAGAAGAGATGATGCCAAATACATGTATTACCTCAAAAAGTTTGTAATGGAAACCTTAAAAGGTAGGCTTTCATTCCCGGTCAAAAATCCACAACCTTTCAGATTCCCTGCTGCACACTGTGAGTTTGTGGACCTTAATCTTAATCATTTTGGTAATAGAAAGGATTCATTTATGTAGTACTTTTCTCATTTGGAGACTTGAAGTGTTAAATTAATTTTTAAAATTCATAAATAAGAAACCGAGTTAATGTTTGAAGTGATTTGACTTACAGAGTTACTGATCTGGATTTGCTCTTAAGTGTAATATAAATCTCAAGATAACTAGCTTTCTGTCTTTGGACTGAATAAAACACTTTTTGAAGGAAAAGGAGCACTCAGGTTATTTGAAGGAAACAGTAAAATATTAGCTGATCCTTTATAAGATTTTGTTCATTTATTGCATCAAGCACAATGCTAGTTGCCTAGGATAGAAAGTAGAGCCAGACATTTTCCCAGCCTCGTAGAGCCCTCATGCGGAATAAGAAGCTATCCCATCTCAGGAATCCATATGTGCACATTTGTAGCTACTTAGATTTGATGTGAGTCTTCTCTACATAAGAAAACTCACTGGTTTAGCAAACAAGAAGCCTTACACTTAAGTGTGTATGGGGTGCTGGGGCTTGAACTCATGCCTTGGTGCTTGCCCCTTAGCTTTTTTTTTGTTCAAAGCTAGCACTCTACCACTTGAACCACAGCCTCACTTCTGACTTTGCCAGTTAATTGAGATAAGAGTCTCATAGCCATTTCTGCCTTAGCTGGCTTCAAGCCTTGATCTTCAGATCTCAGCTTCCTGAGTAGCTAGGATTGCAGGGGTTAGCCAATGACTCATTTCTTTAAGCAGTAAAAAGTCTCAAATGCTCTTGAATTCTAAGGCAAGGCCTAGCGAGGTGTCACTCTGCTCTGTCCTCTCTTCCCTCTGCAGCCATCAAGTTGGATGGAGTCAATGTCACTGGGTACACTGCATGGTCCCTGATGGATGGTTTTGAGTGGCACAGAGGTTATAGCATCCGACGTGGCCTCTTCTATGTTGACTTCCTCAGCCAGGAAAAGAAGTTGCTGCCCAAGTCTTCAGCCTTGTTCTACCAAAAGCTGATAGAGAACAATGGCTTCCCTCTTTTACCTGAAAATCAACCCCTAGAAGGGACATTTCCCTGTGACTTTGCTTGGGGAGTTGTTGACAACTACATTCATGTAAGTCAGCCGCCAAAACCCATCAGCAGTCACACCAAGCCCTGTCACTAGTAAGTAGCGTTTCCTTCCTAGGCTCTTGGCATGGCACAGCTTCTGGTCTTTGAGCCCGATCTGGCTCCTCAGTGATCTCACAAAGCTTGCCATTTTGAATGCTGCACCATTCTCTCCAAAAATCTTCCAACTTTCATCTGATACTTTAAATTAGTTCCAAAGGGAAGGAAATGGAAAACATGAATAATTAAATCTGATAAAATAGTAAAAAAGACAAAACTCTTTTAAGTGTTGTAGATTTTGATGCTTATTTAATGCATCTGGTTTTCCTTTGTTTGGGGGTGTGAATGCAGGGCTTTGTGCTTGCTAGGTAGGCACTTTACTACTTGTGCTACACCTCCAGTGTTTTTGCTCTGGTTATTTTTGAGATAGGGTCTTACTTTTTAAAAATCCCTTCATTCTGGATCTTGATGCTATTTCTGCTTCCTCATATGAGGGGTGACAGGCATGAGCCATCACGTCTAACTTTTCCTTTGGAGACGGGCTTTCCTGAACTTCCCTCAGCCTTCAGGCTGAACCATGACACTCCTGATCTCCACCTCCCAGTAGGATAATGGGCAGGAGCCAGAGCCACCAGCTCCTCACATATGGCAGTCTAGATTTTACTAAAGCAGACGTAGCTTCGAACTTCAGAGTATCCAAGATCTCAGTGGGGCTTCTAAGCTTGAGGGAGGAACATAATTGTGGATGCCCTCTATACTTGTAGAATTCTCACAAGAAAGCAAACCCTAAAAAATAAAATAAAAAGGGAGAAAACAAATTCTTGTTCCCATGATTCACTGATGGAAATGTCTTTTTAAGCTATTATTGAAAGGGTATGGAAGTGCTTCAAAATGATCAGCCAGTATTTGTTGAAGACACACACACATACACAACACACACACACATACACACACACACACACACACACACACACACACATTCCCCGCCCACCCAAAGTTTAAAGGAACTTATTTTCTAGGGCTTGATAGAACATTTCAGTAAGCACTTACTATATACCTAAATGTGTGGATACCTAAGCTCTGTATGTCACTTGGTTAAGGGGAGTACAATTAGGACGGGGGGAGGGGGGAGAGAGAGAGAGAGAGAGAGAGAGAGAGTGACCCTTGTTTTCAAAGGAACTAAGGAATCTGTGGAGGGTAAAGGTTGAGTATGCAAATCATGTGAGGGAGAGCTGGGAACCTGGTGATTGGGGAGCAGGGTGGTGGAGTCAGGACACTGATGAAGAGTGTATGTGAAAACAGTAAGACAAAATTTAGTGTACACAGGTAAGCCCTGAGAGAAAGCATTTGGATTCTTCTGGCCCATTCATTGGCCCTATAAATCACTTGAGTAAAGGGATTGAAATGGATAGAGATTTTCTTGGAAATATCAAACTGGAATCTTTTATCTATATAGAAATAAGCCAATATCACTTTTTTGGTTTCGATTATTCTTATGGCCAGGCCATAAGAATAGACCATGCCATTCCTATTATTTTACTTAGATTTATTTATTTATATGATTACAATGATCTTTAAGTAGTTGTAGAAAGGGATTTCAATTCAATATGGCAGTTTGTGAGTTCAATGCATCTTGATCAGTGTCACTCTCTCCCCCTCCCCACTGCCATGTAATTCATTTTAGAGTTGTTCACAGGCTTTAACCCTTTCTCTACATTGAAATGGCAATTCAGAGGCATGGTGATTTGTGCCTGCAATCCTAACTACTCAGGAGGCTGATGTGAGGATTTCAATTTGAAGCCAACCTGGGAGGACAAATCCATGATACTCATATCTCCAATTAACCAGCAAAAAGCTGAAAGTGGAGGTGTGGCTCAAGTGGTAGAGCACCAACCTTGCGCAGGTGGTGGGATAGAGGAACCCAGTAAGCACAAGAGGCTCTGAGTTCAAGGCCCAGTACTAGTAAAAAAACAAACAAAAGTTCTGAGGTGAGTACGTGTTTTCAATGGTGTATTCAAGTCCCAAGCAGTGGTTTTTAAACCAAGAAATTTTATCTTTCCCTCCTGGCTAGTGTTACAAAATCTTGAGACATGCATTTTACTCAAAGACCTTTAAAAATATTATCTCACAAACCACACGGCCTTTCAGAAGAGTGACATTGGGCCCATTTACATAGACTGTGCTTTTACATGGTCACAATTTTTCAGCTGCCAGTTTATTTTCCCATACCCAGGAATGCTTGTAGTTAATGGAAACACAGTCTGTGCTACATCCCAGGAACATAGAGTTTCTTTGACATGGGTTCCTGTGAGAAGAATATTTCTTCCATAGCCTACTAAATGCATGCTTTATAACTACTTCTTTTTCTCAAAGGTCCAATTTTATTATTTCATTTTTAAGGAAAAACTAAGTCAACAAACTAATAGAAGTTACATGAAATTTGCTTAAAACTCATTTCTAAATGTCCTGAATTTTATGAAACTGATTTTTTTTCTGCCTAGCAATTATACCATGGACTCTCATGTATATTTTCAGATGGAATGAATAAAACATGTTTTGGAATGATTCTGGTAGAAAAGTGATGAATTTAGTCAACTTAGAGCTCTATAAAAATAATCCAAAAGACAAAATTCCTTCAAGCTCTGAGTATTTTTTTACTTGAAAAGGTAAGGTGCCATAGCTCATGCCTGTAATCCTAGATGCTCAGAATATGGAGGCCAGGAGGATTATGGTTTGAGGCCAGTTTTAGCAGAAAAACTGGTCTACATGTCATCAAAATTAATAAAAATTAGCCAGGCATGGTGGGTATGCTTGTCATCCAAGGTAAGCAGAAAGTGCAAGTAGGAGAATTACCGTCCAGGCTGGTCTGAGCCACCAGCTTGAGACCCTATTGGAAAAACAACTAAAGTAAAAAGAGTTTTAGGCATCACTTGAGAGGCTGAATTAAACCTCAGTATCTCAGAGAGATGTGAGAGAGGGCAGGAGAGGAGAAGGAAGGGGCATACACATATTTTCTCCTAGGAAGCTCAAGAAGCATGATTCGTAGGTGCATCCCCGTGGAGAAAGGCTTCTGACAGCATTCCCATAACATTTTGGGGAAATACATGTGTGAGGGAGCTACAAGGGAAAACTCTCCAGAAAAGCAATTTTCCTCTGACATACTATTTTTATTACTTTCCTTTATAAACACAACACATATCCCTCCAGAGAACAGGCAGTACTTTTACAACAGGCCTGTAAAATTCAATAATAACCACTCCTAGAGTTTCAACCTCCAGCTTGATCTGAGCTCTGCTTTTTATAGGGGGATCTGATCAAGGCACCTGTTCTGAGGATTGTTTCCCAGAACTGGTTTAGGTTGAAGGTCACACAGCTGAGCTTTTCACTGTGTATATGCTGTGGATGGAGGAATTTGTGACTTTGTCTTTTACAATCTGCCCACTTTCATTGTAGGCCTTTTTCTTTTGGAGGCTTACATATTTTATGATTGCCAGCCATGATTGTCAGTATCATTACAGAAAAATAATTCAGGAAACAAATCCACTAAAATTACACTGAAGAAAATTATGCTCTGGGTAGATGACAATATTATTCTTTGATTTACATTTCTCTCAGTTTCCACTTGACCCTAAAGCCAATGAAAGGTAATAGCTGTGCTTATTTAATACCTAGAGCAAATCTCAATACAGGGGATGATTTCCAGAAACACAATTCAATAGTATCATTGCATTTTCTGACTTAAATTCATTCAACTTTTCTATTTATTTATCTTTATTAGTTGTACCAAGGATTTTCAATTCAAAAGGTCAGTTTATGAGTTCAATTCATCATGATCAATGTTACCACTTCCATCATTCTGCCCCATTTCTCCCATCCTACCTATCCTCTCTACCCTCTAACTAAACTTTTAACTTCCTTCCTTCCTTCCTTCCTTCTTTCCCTCCTTCCTTCTTTCCCTCCTTCCCTCCCCTCCCTTCTTCCTTCCTTTTTCCCTCCCTCTCTCCCTCCCTCTCTCCTTCCTTCCTTCCTTCCTTTTTTCCTTCCTTCCTTCTTTCCTTTCTTCCTCCCTCCCTTCCTTCCCTCCTTCCTTCTTTCCCTCCCCTCCTTCTTCCTTCCTTTTTTACCTCCCTCCCTCCTTCCTTCCTTCCTTCTTTCCTTCCTTCCTTCCTTCTTTCTTTCTTTCTTCCTATTTGGTCTTTAGTTGATTTTTTTTCTTTCCTGGCATAACTAAAGTGTTCAGCCTCCACTTATTAGGTAGGCTCTCTATATTTGAGCTACTACCTCTCTAACCCTATTACTTGGTTTTTAAGAAAATTTGTTTTTTTGGGAGAGATGGAAGAAAATAATGAGAAGGGTGATGTTGATCAAGATTCATTGTATTCATAAATTTATATGTTGAATTGAAACCCCTTTGTACAACTAAAGATAACAAAAAAGTAAATTAAATAAGCAAAAACAAACAACAACAAAAATCCAAATAGCCTCATACTATTTCTGGTTTCTTTTATTAAAGAAAATCATTCAAGCTGGTTGTGGTGAGATATGTCCTTAATCCCAGTACTCAAGAGACTGAGGTAGGATGATCATGAGTTCCAGGCCAGCCTAAGACAAATTCAGATTTTTAAAAACAGGATCATAATAGTTTATGACTTGGCAAGACTTTCAGGTAATACAAAAATACTGCCTGTCCATGCAGGAAAATGGAACAATAAATCCGTTTGCTAGTGGCTCTTGCCTGTACTCTTAGCTACTCAGGAGACTGAGATCTGAGGATCATAGTTCAAAGCCAACCTGGGCAGGAAAGTCCATGAGATTCTTATCTCCAATAAACTAGAAATGGTGCTGAGGCTCAAGTGGTAGAGTGCTAGCCTTGAGCTGAAGAGCTGAGGGACAGAGCCCAGGCCCAGAGTTCAGCCCCACGACTGACCAAGGAAACAAAAAAGGAACAATAAAACTCTTTGAGACTGGTTTAGAAAGAGAGAGAAAGGGAAGGAGGGAGTCAAAGTACATTGCATGAATATATAGACACGTCAAAATGAAACTCCTTCATACAACTAATTGATGCTAATAAAAATATGGGTGAAGCTGGATGCTGGGGACTCATACCTGTAATTCTAGCTACTCAGGAGGCTGAGATCTGAGGATTGTGAGTCAAAGCCAGCCTGAGCAGGAACATTCATGAGACTCTTACTAGAAAACCAGAAGTGCCCTGTGGCTCAAACTGGTAGAGTGTTATCGTTGAGTGAAAAAGCTCAGGGACAGCTAGGCCCTGAGTTCAAGCCCCATGATCAATATAAATAAATAAATATGGAGGGGAGGGAAATTGTGGATTATACACATAGGCATTTCTTCTTTTTGTTTTGTTTTGATGCTGGTGTTAGGGCTTGAACTTGGGTCCCTTAGCTTTATCACTTAAGGCTGGCACTCTACTACTTGAGCTACACTTCCACTTCTGGCTTTTTGATCTTTAACTAGAGCTAAGAATCTCATGCACTTTTCTGCCTGGGATGGCTTCAAACCTGGATCTTCAGTTCTCAGCCTCCTGAGTAGCTAGGATTATAGGTGTGAGCCACAGGCACCTGGCTCAACATACATTTTTAAGCAGAAGCGTTGTTTTTTTTGTTATTGTTAAAGCAGTCAAAATTTATGAAAAATGTTTTAAATTCTGAGTTGGAAAAGAGCCTAATGTTGCTCATCTTGCTCACTAGTTTTGTTGACATCGGATTTACCTTTTCCAGGTTGTGCAGGTGACGCTAACATGTATGGGTTCTTTGTAGGTAGATACTACTCTCTCTCAGTTTACTGACCAGAATGTTTACCTGTGGGATGTCCATCACAGCAAGAGACTTATCAAAGTGGATGGAGTTGTGGCCAAGAAGAGAAAGTCCTATTGTGTTGACTTCGCTGCCATCCTACCCCAGGTGGCCTTACTGAAGGAAATGCATGTTACCCATTTTCACTTCACCCTGGACTGGGCTCTGATCCTTCCTCTAGGGAACCGGTCCCAGGTAAATCACTCCATCCTGCACTACTATCGCTGTGTGGTCAGCGAGCTGGTCCGTGCCAATATCACACCAGTAGTGGCTCTGTGGCAACCTACATCCCCACACCAAGGCCTGCCCAGTGCCCTGGCTAAGCATGGCGCCTGGGAGAACCCAAACACTGCACTGGTGTTTGCAGAGTATGCGGGCCTGTGCTTCAAAGAGCTGGGCCACCATGTGAAGTTCTGGATCACGATGAAGGAGCCCAACACCAGGAACATGACCTACCGAGCCGGCCACCACCTTCTGAAGGCGCATGCATTGGCTTGGCGTGAGTACGATGAGAAATTCAGGCCCATTCAGAAAGGCAAAATATCCATTGCCTTGCAGGCTGATTGGATAGAACCTGCCTGTCCTTTCTCCCCCAAAGACCAAGAAGTGGCTGAGAGAGTTTTGGAATTTGACATTGGCTGGCTGGCAGAGCCCATTTTCGGTTCTGGAGATTATCCACAGGTGATGAGGGACTGGTTGAACCAAAGAAATCATGTTCTCCTACCTTATTTCACTGAAGAAGAAAAACAACTCATCCAGGGTTCCTTTGACTTTTTAGCTTTAAGCCATTATACCACTATCCTCGTAGATTGGGAAAAAGAAGATCCGAGCAAATATAACCACGACTTAGAAGTACAAGAAATGACAGACATCACTTGGCTCAACTCTCCCAGCGAGGTGGCGGTGGTCCCCTGGGGCCTGCGCAAGGTGCTGAGTTGGTTCAGATTCAAGTACGGAGACCTCCCCATGTACATCATCGCCAACGGCATCGATGACGATCCCCTTGTCGATGAGCAAGACAAGCTGAGGGTGTATTACATACAGAATTATATAAACGAAGCCCTGAAAGGTAAGAAGCCTCTGAAGATGCATTTTCTTGGAAGGTATGCCACTTGCGGATCTGCTTTCTCATGGAATGACTCCCACAGAAACCACAGTTGCTCCCAAGGGCCATCCATTCCTGACCACACTAAAACAGTCCCTCACGGTTAGAAAATGGAGGAGCCAGGTGCTGGTGGCTGGCGGCCCATCAGGAGGCTGAGATCTGAGAGTTGTAGTTCAAAGACCGCCCAGGCTGACACACAGGAGAGAGATTCTTGTCTCCAATGAGCCTGCCAATGTGGGAAGTGGAGGTCTGGCTCAAGTAACAGATCATCAGCCTTGAGCAAGGAGAGCTGAGCAAAGAAAGCTAAGGGAGAGCACGGAGCCCAGTATCAGATAGATAGATAGATAGATAGATAGATAGATAGATAGATAGATAGATAGATAGGCAGACAGAAAGTAGATAAGAGTATAAGGAAAAGTGAAATACCAGCAATCTCAAACACCTTTGGACCTATCAAAGCTTAATTATCTCAGAACCTCACATCTCAGGTCAATCCCACGTCCGTGTTAACTGGGTGATATTCAAGTGCAGCTTAGTAAAAGCCACCTCTTGATGTAGCTCCACATCTTGTTATTTGCCTGTTTGCCCCTACATAAAAGGAGGACTTTTCTGATGAAATCTAATTGAGTCTTACTAAATGATATTGATTTCCCCTGATTCTACTGAAGCCATGCCAAAGGACCTGTGTTGTGTGTGAAATAATTTTAATAAATCTTCTTGGTGTTTTTTCTTTTTCTTTTTTTTTCCAGCCTACATATTGGATGGTATCAATCTTTGTGGATACTTCGCTTATTCATTCAGTGATCGCTCCGCTCCAAACTTTGGCTTCTATTATTATCTGGCAAATCAGTTTGAGCCCAAACCATCCATGAAACATTACAGGAAGCTAATCGACAACAATGGTTTCCTGGGCGCCAAAAGTCTGGGAAGGTTTTGTCCAGAATACACAGAGTGTGCTGAATGTGGCTTTTTTCACACTCGGAAGTCATTATTGGCTTTCCTTGCCTTTCTGTTTCTTGCTTTTATTGTTTCTCTTTCTCTTATTTTTTACTATAACAAGAAAGGCAGGAGAAGTTACAAATAACCAGAACATTTTCCTAGCCATTTGTTTGGACATAATTATGCACACATCAGCTGCTAGCTGTTTGCACTTCTCAGTGTTATAAAACTAAATTTCATATAGAAAAAATGCATTTGTGGCACATGACAAAGATTTAAATGAGTGTAGAGATGGTAAAATATGGAATAATGTGAATAGAGTCTGGATTCATTCCTTTTGGGATGATTAAGAAATTGACAGGTATCATAATTTCCCCAATAGGAAAGCATTAAAAAGAATAGAAACCACATCAATGCAAATAGTGGACAGAAATTAGAAGGACAAAATTAGGAATTTTGTATGTGTGTCCATTTTTTAATTTCATGTTTTTCTTAAAGTAATAATTGAAAATTTTAGAATAAAAAGTTGAGTCCCTCTCAGTTGCCATGGTGAAACCTAATGACAATGCCTCCAGCTAACCTAGTTTCCCATGAGCAAGATGATAGACCATATATAGGAGACATGACACAGGGCCCCGAGGCAGAAACATTTCTTTTCTTTTCTTTTTTATTTTTGTGTATGCCAATCTGGGGCTTGAACTCAGGGCTTGGGTGCTGTCCTTTAGCTTTTTTTGCTCAAGGCTGGTACTCTAACAGTTAAGCCACTTAAAGCTTCTTTGAATCTCATGCACTTTCCTGCCTGGGCTGGCTTTGAATTTTGATTCTTAGATCTCAACCTCCTGAGTAGCTGGGATTACAGGCATGAACTATTGGCACTGTGACTTTTTTAAAAATCAGCATTTCCATCAAAGGATGCTGACACTAATTTATATTTCTGGCTAATGATATATTAAGAGAGCAAGCTATGACAATTTATACTTTATGTGAATTCTTTGAGCTTATTTTTTAAATCCCAGGTCCTTGAGGGCTTTTTGCTACTGGTCTCTTATTGAGAGTCTCTGTAACAAGAGACTTCAGATAAATGTTTGCAAAAACTGAAGATGAATTATGGGATGCTGGCCTTTTCAGTAAGCAGAAAGCAATTGTGAAATGTAGTATACTACAAGGTTTCTAGGTGAAAGGAAGAAAATGTGCTTTTTATGAGCAACATGGTTAATCCAATCATATATCCTTTTATTTTTGAGCAGACCTTGAAATGAATGAAATGGCCCTAGTGGACAAAATGAAACAATAACTCATTTTGTGAAGAGTGCTTCAAAACTGTTCTTAGAAATGTGCCAGCAATTCCTCGAATTGATAGTTTTCAAAGTTCCTAATAGGTTCCAAAGCAATCAGGTCTGATAACATAGGAAGGTTTCTTTCTTTTTTGTGTGTCATCTTGGAGATTCAATTTATGTTTCTTTTGTGTTCATGGAAGTTGCTTTGAATTAGCTTTGCTTCAAACTTTTGCACAGAAACATGCTACTGATTTCTACAGAAAAGGGCTAATTAGATCTTCTCCTTTGCTGCCCTTTGAGTATGTCTTGCTGATAATCAAGAATTCTCCCAATTATACTGTAGTTGTTTTATATACAAGCCTATGTCATATCAGGCAAGATAAAGCAGTCATAACAGGCATTACTAACCTTGCTGACATTGGTTCCTACAGTATAATAAAACATTGTGCTGTATTGTATATCATCTCCAGAGGTAGTACCGTTTTTTTCCATGAAAGATGATTTTAGTGGTATTCTTGATAAAGTCGAAATTGTTACTAAAACCTGACACAAGAGAATCAATAGTTTTATTTTGTGTACATATTTTTCTGATCATAAGTGATGTATATTAATTGTAAAAAAATTAAAACACAAAAGCTGTATATAAAGAAAAATTGTCTATAACTTCATATTCATGCGGCAGCCACTGTTCACGTTTCCTATGGAGTTTCTTTTACATAGTCAGATCAAATTATCTGCATTTACGTATTTATAAGAATTCTTATGATGTAACACAGTCATTAGTCTGCAAATGCATGACTTTAAATATTTGTCAAAAATTGATTTTACTATATAAATATATCACAACTGCTTTAGCCATTTCCATTCATTGGACCAGTTTCTGATTATTGTCAAATAATGAATATTGTTTAAAATAACTTTTGCTATGATTTATTCTGTTTCCTTGAATGTAAAGAATAGCAAATTGTTAGAATAAATCTGTCTGCAACTTTACCTTATTTTGTAATTGTGTGACTGGTTGCCATTACTAATTTTTTTTTGTTGTTGTTGTTGGTCATGGGGCTTGAACTCTGGGCCTGGGCGCTGTTCCTCAACTCTTTAGTTCAAGGCTTGAGCTCTACCACTTGAGCCACAGTGCCACTTCCAATTTTCTGTTTGTTTATTGGAGATATGAGTCTTACAGACTTTCCTGCCCAGGCTGGTTTTGAACCGGGATCCTCAGAGCTCAGCCTCCTGAGTAGCTAGGATTACAAGCGTGAGCCACTGGCACCTGGCCTGCTGGCTAATTTTTAAGAATTCAAAACCTTCTTTTTCAGTTAGCTAAAGTCACAAAGATGTGATCAAAGCCATAAAGAAATGGATGTGAATTCAGGAGGTGACACCAGGTTGGATGATGGCAGAGGCAGGGAAGGGGTCCCTGGCTAGTCCTGTGCTTGAGCAGAAAGAGCAAAGGAGAGGAAGAACTGGACAAAACTGAGAAGCCAAAGTACCAAAGAGAAATGACGTCTCAAAACATTCAGCTTAAAATAAAATAAAAATCATTCAGCTGACAGTTAAAAAATATGTATGCATACACATATATGTAAATATATGACATGTATTATATATCATATATAGTTATATATTATGTGTGACATATAATTTTATGTAGTATAAGTTATATAATATATTTTATATAAGTATATTTATACATATACATATAATCATGCAACTAATTTATGAGATCCTCCTGTTAGCTTTGAGTCTGGAAGACCTCAGAAGGTCACCCAGGGGCTAGGCAACAGGGAGAGGGGTGCTTCTTAGATTACACTTGAAAACTCAGAAGCTAGTATAGAGGGCTTAGAAGGGTTTAATGGGGTTGTCTAGGTCTGTCTGCTTTATTGTTATTGTTGTTGCTGTTTCTAAATATTGCACCCTGAATAATTAAGGAAGAATAGAATCTTATTTAGCTCATAGTTCTGGCTGCTAGGAAGTGCAACATCAAGGTGTTTAGGTGTAGTGGGGATTTTCTTGTGACATCATAATGTGGTGCAGATCACAGGACAATGTAGTGCAAGCTGACTAGCACAGATCTCTATCAGGCAAGCCTCATCTAATTCTAATTACTTCCCTATGACAGAATACCTAAATGGCATTGAAAAGGGACTTTGAAGATTAATTTTCCAACACTTCCAGACACATCCATACCACATCAGGAGTGATGCACAGCTCTTCCCTCCCTCCCTCCCCTCCCTCCCTCCCTCCCTCCCTCCCTTCCTTCCTTCCCTCCTTCCTTCCTTCCTTCCTTCCTTCCTTCCTTCCTTCCTTCCTTCCTTCCCTCCTTCCCTCCTTCCTTCCTCTACTTCTCCCTCTATTTCCATCCTCCTCTCTTTGTACCTCTCTACCTCTCTCTCTTTCTTCTCCCTGTTTTCCCCGCTCCCCTCTCAGTGCAGTGATAGCAACTGAAACACAAGGCTAACATCTCTACAGCTTTTTATGAGCTCTAAGAGGGGGTTAATAAGTGGACAACTTGGGGTCCCTTGAGGCCTTATGACTATTGCCCACCAGTCTTGCAATTACCTTAAAAGCTTATTTCTTTTGAGTCCAGGTGGACCTTTCCATTTAGCATCAGTTCATTTTATGCTGATTTCAAAAGACGGGTTTTCACATCCATTAGAGATATTTTATCATTTTATTTTCATCTTTCACAGACAGTAATTAGAATTGAGTATAGTCTGGGAATTTTTCCTTTGTATTATTTGCAACAATGCTGTCTCACAGTTATACAGAAAAGTACAGATTTAATTTTAAATGTGCTTATAGGCATATTAAAATAAATTCCATTATTTTGTTAAAATTTGATTTTCCCGTAGATTTGATTTTCAACACAGAATAGAAAAATTGCTGAGCCTTGGACATGTGGTCTATGTTGCATACAGTATATGGTGGACATGCACAGTTTTTGGACTACCTCATTGTAAGTATTCAGTGGCCAGATGTGGCTAATGGTTATGGGACTGAGCAGCACAGCTGTTAAGTATGTCATAGTGAAAGATTTGACAATTCAAAGAATAAACTTTTTTTTCAAAGATTAAAAACTCTGTAACCTATAGAGATAATGGTTATGCGATTTTACAATTCAGTTAAGCTACTAATTAAAACTGTGTGGAAAGAACAATTCAGACTGCCTGAGACTGAATTAGCATAGTAGTTCAGATGAGAATTATGTAGCTTTGCTTTCTTCCTATCTCCAAATTCTATCTTGTCTGTCACCTATACTTTTCTTTTCTTTTTACTTTTTTTGAGGGGGGATCTGATACTAGAACTCAAACTCGGTATCTGATGCTTTTGTTCATTGGCTAATGCTCTACAAATTGAGAATGCCTCCAACCCCCTCCTCTCCCTTCCCCTCCTTCCCTCACTCCCTCCCCTCCTTCATTCCCCTCCACTTCTCTTCCTTTATTTTCCTTTCCCTTCCTTTCCCTTCCCTTCCTTTCCCTTCCCTTTTCTTTCCCTTCCCATTCCCCCTTCCCTTCCCCTTCCCCTTCCCCCTTCCCTTCCCTTCCCGAGACAGAAGTATTAGACCTTGAACTCAGGGTTTTACACTCTTACTTAGCTTTTTTTGTTCAATGCTGGTGCTCTACCCCTTGAGCATCACTGCCCACTTCTGTTTTTTGATGGCTCATTGGAGATAAGAGACTGTCAGATTTGTCTGCTTGGGATGGCTTTGAACCTTACTCTTCAGATCTCAGCCTCCTGAGTATCTAGGTTACAGGTATGAGCCACCAGTGTCTAGCCAAACCTATCTTTTCTGAATTCTATCAAATAATTATATCACCCTATAGCATCTCTATTATATTTTCAAGTGGGAGACACTGCTGGCACTTCTGACTGGGAGGAAGATGTTAACTTAGGAGATGTCAACATCCTTGGACATCAGGGTCTCCATGCTAGAGAGGAAAGCAGAGGCCAATCTTTTCTGTTTACTTTTTTTGGTGTTTAACATAGTTATATCTAATATTGTTCAAAACTAACTGTGGTCAATGAATTGAATAAGTGAAAGAATGAGTAATGGAATAAATGAAGAAATAGAATTAGCTCATTGCCATTACCTTTGTCCAGAGACCAAATTCATGGGAATCAGATGTCAATCAGACATGGAGAGGTGTTTGATGTCCTCAACTCAAGCTAAGCAGGGAGAAGAAGAAGTGGCAAACTTACACTAACCATTCAGAATCTTTTTCTGGTAATGAGACAACAAAACAGTCGTTTTAAGTTTTCACCTTTAGACTAATCACTAAGTACTAAGTAGAGGTTGTAACTTTTGTCTTCATTATTCAGTCTCTTATCTGACTAGTAGGCTAAGTTCTTTATTATACATAAATTCAGAAGTTCATCTTTCTCTCATCTCTATATACTTATGTTCTAATACATATTCTATGTATAGACCCATTACATTTTTTTCTTTTTTGTTGTTGTTTGTTGATCATGGGGCTTTGAATTAAGTTGTTGACCAGGAGCTTTTTTTGCTCAAGGCTAGTGCTCTACCACTTTGAGCCACAGCTCCACTTACAGTTTTTGAGTGATTAATTGAAAATAAGAGACTCCTGGGGACTTTTCTGCCTCGGCTGGTTTTGAACTGCCATCCTTATATCTCAACCTCCTTTGTAGCTAGATTACAGGTGTGAGCCACCAGTGCCTGGCATTTTTTCCATTTTTATAACCACCAAATATATTATATTTTACTACTAGAATATTTTTGGTTGTTGTGGAACATTTATTGGAACATTTTCAGTTCAAACATTTGTGGCAAATGTCCATTGATGGAAATGGAGAAAAAAAGGTAAGAAAAACCACAAAAGATTGGAATGAAGGGTAGAAATGCCATTAATGACCAATGATGTGATAAAACACCAAAAATGACATTAAAAAAACCCATTGTCTGATATTTCTGCACACCAGAGAAGATGGGGTTATTTGAGTGGTTAGGCATTTCTAAGCCTGTCTCTTCTTCTTTGACTCAGTAGTTAGAGAATTTTTAAAAATTACAGTCTATGTATGTATTGGGATAGAAAAGTAGACAGAAAACAGTTAGCTAGACCAAAGTTCTTCGATAACTTCATCCTGAGGAGGCTCAGTGTTTTCATCTTGGAAAGAGGAGGAAGATGTACATCTCAGAGCAGAGCTGAACACAGTGTGTTCCCTGAACAATGCACCTATTTTAATATTATGGTTTCTTTAATATGTTTGCCAAAGGCGCATGTGTTGAATGTTTAGTTTCTAACTGGTGGTGCTATTTTAGGAGGTAATGGGAAGTTGAGGCAGTGAGGTCACTGAGAATATGTCTTTGAAGTTCACACATGGTCCCTGGTCTCTTTCTTGTTCACTCTGATTCCTATCTGGAATTGAGCAGCCTCTGTTTACCACTCCTGCTTCTATGATGTCTGTCTCACTACAGGATCAGAAACATGGAGCTGTTTGACCAAGACTAAAACTGCAGACACTGTTACACTGTTAGCAACAGAAATCCTTCTTCCTTTAAGTTATCCTTCCTTCCTTCCTTCCTCCCTCCCTCCCGTCCCTCCCTCCCTTTCTCTCTCTCTCTCTTTCTTCTTTGTTTCTTTTTTCTCTTTCCTTCTTATTCCTTCCTTCCTCTCCCCTCCCTCATTCATTCATTCTTTCTATTTTTTGGTACAGATACTGAGGCTTGAACTCAAGGCCTAGATACTCTTCCTCAGCTTTTTTGCTCAAGGCTGGCTGGTACTTAGTACTTGAGTCACAGCTCCATTTCCAGCCTTTTGCTGGTTAATTGGAGATAGGAGTCTCATGGACTTTCAAAACCAGCTGGTTTTGAACCTTGATCCTCAGAGATAAGCCTCTTGAGTAGCTAGGATTATAAGCATGAACTGTGGATGTAAGGCTGTTTTCTCAGGTATTTTTGTCACAGTGATAAAAAGTCAGCCTAATATAACCATATTTTTTTTCTAGGCTAATTCTATTTACTGTAAATGTGCTTGAGGTGTCTTGCTAATTGGATATTTAGAGCGCAATATTGTAAAATCAGAGATGATTGCAGTAATAAAGATTTACCCTGAAGCCCTTTAGTTATTCTATTTTTGACTTTACATACACATTTTTATAGAATCCCCTGGTAAAACTAAGCTAAAAAAATCAGTTTCCACTTTAGTTCATGATACTGAATTATTTTCTTAGAGTTGAATTTTATAAGTGTTGAATTGGTAGAATTATCCTAAAGATAATTTGGTAGATGTTTTTACACCAGTATGCTGTGCCATCTGTTCTTTATAAACAATCTAATGGCATAGACAAAACATTAAAAATTGTATATTTGTTATTTAGTTGGTAAATATTGAAAGCTCATTTATTTCTTCTGTGTTTGAAAAACCTTTGGTAGAGTTTTTCATTTTAGTATGATCTTTCAGTATGCTTATTTTATGGTAGAGTTGGTAATGTTAAATGACTGCGTTTCTTTTGTTTAACTTATTTTCAGTTGAAATGTGGCCCCTTAGGAAGTTACTAGATATGTATAGACCTAGCTACTCCAGAAGCTGAGATCTGAGGATCACTGTTCAAGCCAGCCTAGGCAGGAAAGTCTGTGAGACTCTTATGTGCAATTAACCAGCAAAAAGCTGGGAGGGGAGCTATGGCTTAAGTAGTAGAGTGCCAGCCTTGGTGAAAGGCTGAGTGCCCAGGCTCTGGGGTCAAGCCCTGTATTGGCACAAAAAAAGAGAGTAAGGAAAGAAGGCAGGAAGGGAGGGAGGGAGAGGGAGGCAGGCAGGCAGGCAGGCAGGAAGGAAAGAAGGAAGGAAGGAAGGAAGAAAGGAAGGAAGGAAGGAAGGAAGGAAGGAAGGAAGGAAGGAGAAAAGAAAAATTATTGGAATACATTAATTATGTTTTTAATTTTGTATTTTTTGGTTGGTTGTGGGGCCTGAAATCTGGGCCTGGGCACTGTCCCTCAGCTCTTCAAGTTCAAGGCTAGCGCTCTACTACTTGAGCCACAGCGCTACTTCCACCTTTTTCTGCTTATGTGGTGCTGAGGAATCAAACCCAGGGCCTCATGCATGCAAGGCAAGCACTCTACCACTGAATTACCTTCCCATCCCCTAATTATTATTATTTTTTAAACTAGAATTGTTCTTTTTAAAACTTCACTTGTTACATTTGTAAAAGTCTATTTTACGCATGGACTTACCCAAGCTACCCATGCAAGCACAGAGCGACTTAGGTATGCCATTGAACTGGCATGGTGTGCTGGAAGAGTGCTTCAGATACAGCAACTGCCAAGTTTCCCTGGGGAGGAAGGCAAGCAATGCAGGAACGCAGAAAGCAAATGATGGGCTTGCCATGTGTGGGTTTAACCTGAGCAAATCAGCACTTCTAGATATCAGTGTTCCGGATGGGTGTCAAGATGCAAGTGACCATGCAGTAGCAGCACAAGTTGGCAAGGTGGCTCTTCTCTGATTATTCAGAGAGTCTGTGCTTTGAAACACATTCAGAGTTGGCGATGGTAGCTGATGCCTGTAATTCTAGCTACTCAGGAGACTGAGTCCTGGGAATAACAGGTCAAAGCCAGCCTGAGCAGGAAAGCCTTGAGACCCTTAATCACCATTTATTCAGGATAAAAAGAAAAAGAAAAAGCTGAAGTGGAGTTGTGACTCAAGTGGTAGAATTCCAACCTTGACTGAGAAAACTAAAGGAGGACACCCAGGCCCTGAGTTCAAGCCTGGAAGTTGACCATGTTCAGCTTGTTCCAGGAGGACACCACTGAAGTAAAGTGAGGTTGTTGGCGTTCCTGCAGGGTGCTGGGTAGGGCATTTAAAGAGGTTCTGGGAAGTATTGGGAAGTTTCTGAGCCTATGGGTGTGGGCTAGGGAAGAAGGGGTGGAATGGGGGGAAAGCAATTGTAGGACAAACATTCAGATGTGTTCAGAAAGAGAAACCAGGCCTGGGGGGAGAAGATGGCAAGAGATGAGTGGAAATACTCTGGAAAACAAGGGTGCATAACGTCAGTTGCTGTGTATAGGAACTGAGGTGCTGGGGTGTGGAAGGAGCCCTTTCTGATATAGTTAGTAGAAGCAGGCCCAAGTCAGATTCTTACATTCTTACATCTACTGGCAAATTTGCTTTCTAAATTGAAGAAATTTTCCTAACTAGACATTGTTTTTGGGTATAAAGAATAGGAATTACTTAAGAGTTGTAGATTTCAACCCTCTTTATATACAGTAGAGCCATCTGATAGCTTAAAATAAAATCCCCAGGCCAATTTAACAGCTTCTCTGGGATAGAATCCAGCTCCCAGGTGATTATATAACAGAGTCTTTAAAATCGAGAACCAGCTGGGCACTGGTGGCTCATATCCATAATCTTAGCTACACAGGAGATTGAGAGATGAGGATCATGGTTTGAAGCCAGCCTAGGCAGAAAAGTCCATGAGACTCTTCTCTCTAATTAACTAGCAAAAAGCTGTGTCTCAAGTAGGAGAGCATTTGCCTTGAGCAACAAAGTTAGGAACAGTGACCAGGCCATGAGTTCAAGCCCCAGGACATGCACAAAAAATTAAAATTGAAAATCATAATTTCAATCACATTTCTTCAACTTTTACTAGTATATGCTAATTTCCTGGGGTCTTGGCAAATAATTCATTTTGATTTGGTAGGTCTAGGCTATGCCCGAGATTTTGCATTTCTTCCAAAGTGCCTGTGGTGCTGTTTGTTCTGTGGATTACATTTTGAGTAGCAAGATGCTAAGAGTGCTCTGTGATTCTTTGAGGACAAAGTGGAGTTTGTTTCCATGGGTACCAAGAGACAAAGAGAAATGAATTAACTAGTTTAATTGTGTTGGAATGGTACAAAGGGCAAGAGAGAAGCAGGTTTTGTGGGTTGAAGACAATTTAAAGTTAATAGAATAAAAACTTGAAACATAGGGTTGTAACAATTGTCATCTTACACGCATAATTATTTTTTAGAAACAACTTTTAGAGCCAGGCACCGATAGTTCACGCCTTTAATCCTCGCTACTCAGGAAACTGAGATCTGAGGATCATGGTTCAAAGCCAGTCTGGGCAGGAATGTCAGTGAGACTCTTATCTCCAATAAACCACCAGAAAACCAGAAGTGG
>NW_012267318.1:6324402-6395875 GCF_000151885.1 Dipodomys ordii
CTCTCTCTCTCTCTCTCTCTCTCTCTCTCTCTCTCTCTCTTCCTAGACAGTTCCTGGCAGCCCTTGGGCTTGTCAATCTTGCCGTCAAAGTTCTCTCATCAAAATTCTCTCCCAGCCCAGGGATTCCAGCTGTACCTGATCACTTTCCTCACCTTTTTCATGCCAACTGGATTTAATTATTTGTTAATTCTTTCCAATGCTCAGAGCATTCATCTGTAAGGGACTGATGTCACCCATTTCCTGGGGGCATTGTAAAGCTTAAGGGCGTTAATGTCATATGAGAAAGTAGTTTGTAAATGCTAAAGCATTGTCCAGGAAATTTATTACCCCTTTTTTTTTGTCAGTTGTGGGGCTTGAACTCTGGGCTTGGGCACTGTCCTGAGCTCTTCAGCTCAAGGCTAGTGCTCTACCACTTCAGCCACAGAACCACTTGTGGTTTTCTGGAAATAAGAGTCTCACGGTCTTTCCTGCCTGGACTGGCTTTGAACCGTGATCTTCAGATCTCAGCCTCCAGAGTAGCTAGGATTACAGGTGTGAGCCACCGGCACCCAGCTTCCTTTTTTTTTCATACTAAAGTCACTTGTTACCTGTAATGAGATGAAGAAAAACAAGGAAACCAATGAAATGTCCTTATAAAGTAAACTGCAAAAAGCTCCTACCAATCAAGTTGTAAAACACAATCTCTGTCATCCCATTGTCTCCAGCTCTTACCCATAGAGCATGAATTTATGTGCCAAGTCAACCCTGCTCATTCTTCTTATTCATGGATGCTGGATCTAGTTTTCTTCAGTTAAATCTAAAAGCCTGAAAGACATTATCACTCAACATTGATTTTTTTCTTTTTTTTTCAGGCAGATTGTTATTTTTAGAATTGTTGTTATAAAGGTGATGTACAGAGAGATTACAGTTACATACATACAGGTAAAGTGTACATTTCTTTTTGTACAATATCACCTCTTCCCTTGCTCTCTCCCAGTTTTTTCCCTCATGTCCCTACCCACAAGTTGTATAGCTCATTTTCCACAGTGTCCAATGAATACCACTGCTGCATTCGTTCACCTTTTGTTCCTCTATTTCTTGGCCTCTCTTTACCTTCCCAAAGACAGATACGTGAACAAACAAGACAGAAAGAAAAGAAAGCAAAAACAACAAAGAAAAAAAAAACCTCGTTTCCATTTCTTGGAGTTCATTTCAATATATATTATTTTATATGATCAGAGGCACACAAGCATTGAACCTTGGTATTTCTCCCCTGAGAGTGTCCTCTTTTGATCTTACTGAGTATCTAGAGTCCTGTATAATTTGTCATGTCCTGGGGTATTTTTGATCTAGTTTCTACATGTGAGAGAAAACATGCACCATTTGTCTCTCTGAGTTGACTTACCTAACTTAACATGATTTTTTCTAGGTCTATCAATTTCCCTGCAAGTAACATAATATTGTTCTTTCTAATGACTGTGTAAAATTCCACTGTGTATATATAGGTGCCACATTTTTTTAAATCCACTCCTCTATTGTAAGGCATCTGGGCTGTTTTCTTAACTTGGCTATTGTGAATAGTGCAACAATTAAAAAATAACATGGATGTGCATGTAAGCGTGCACTTGTACAACATCGATTTTATTACAGAGAAGTGTAAGAAGTATGTGTTTGATAAGTACAAAGATGCTGTGCTACTATTTTTATTCAGAATATTTTGTAATATGAGTGAGTAGTATTTTGTTACTGATAGTTGCATAATGACAATGTCCTCATAAAACTACTTTGAAGTCAGTGTGAGTTATTTAGTACATTTAGTTGACAAGTGTCTTGTTGGATGTCTATCCAGCTTTAACAAATATATGCTCATGACCTTTCCCTCCTAAGAAGTTCTTTTCTCCCGAATAACCATTAGAGATGTTCGGACATGAAATTCTATGAAACTGTTTTCACTGTAATATTTCTAACTTCTACCCTTCATTTGAATACTTATTGAAACTGTCTGTACTGAATCCTTTGTTTAGATTTTCCCAAGAATCCTTGACTATTTTTCTGGTTTGTGTCCATTCTGTAGATCAAACAGCTAATAACTACTTTATTTCTTCTTTTCTTGGTACTTGTCCTGGGGCTTGAACTCAGAGCCTGGGTGCTGTCCCTGTGCTTTTCTGAACAAGGTTAGTGCTCTACTACTTGAGCCAAACTCTATTTCTGGATTTTGGTGATAAAAGTTTAGTGGACTTTCTTTACTGGACAGGATTTGAACTGTGATCCTAGCCTCTTGAGTGTCTAGGATTACAGGCACAAACCATCAGTGCCTAGTAGATGACAATTTCCATTAGATCATTTCCATCTTAAAATACAGATACTTAGCCTGCTTGTTCTCTTTAGTTAGCTGTTATTCACTGTTAAATGTGTCTGGCCTGGTCACTCATTTTTAAACCTCATGATCTTGTGTAATATCTATTTCATTTTCCCTCTTAGATCAGAAGGTACAGTAGAGCAAGGACCTTGTGTTGTTTGTCTTGTTATTCTCTAAGCTCTTTTATTGATTACTTAATAATCATGTCCTGTATGAATAAATGCTTAATAAGAGGGCCATAGAAACTTATTGCAAGTAGTTCTTTAAAGGAAGTTAATAGTTTTTTTCAATCACCTGGTACTTAGCAGAACTCTCTTAAGTGAAATTTTGCCAATCAGACTTCTTTTTAACAATATTTATGATGGTAATTGGTGCTCACAGTGATTACTCCAAGGCTGTAAGAAATCTTGAGTTACCTTCTCAGTCATTTGAAGAATATTAAGATATATTATATTGAGATATTTATTTTTCATTAACAGATTCATTATATGTATCATCATGGATTATCAGTTTTCAAAGAATTAAAATATAATAAAAATCACAATAATATCACAGTGAGCATTAATCATCCTGTGATGATGAATTAATACAACAAATAATTAGTACATTCTTAAAATGTACAAGTTAATAGAGCTATTGAGCAAGATATCCTACTCTAGTGAATTTATGTATATTTAAAATGCATTCTACATCACAATTATGCTAGATAACAATCAACTGTAATTGGCATACAATATGTTGTTTATTTATGTTGATTTTTTATTTATATTCAGGGCCTTACACTCTCAATTGGCATTTTTTGCTCAAGGCTATCACTCTCTCACTTGAACCACAGCTCTACTTCAGTTTTTGGCTGATTAATTAGAAATAAGAGTTTTGTGGCTGTTTTTGCCCTGGCTAACTTCAAATTGGTATGCTCAGATTTCAGCCTCCTGACAAGCTAGGATTACAGATATGAGCCACCAGTTCCTGGCAGTATGATGTTTAGATAATTTTAAAATAGACGTTAAGCAAAGTATGATTTTTTGAAATAGTACTTTAAATCGAGAATTTTCTTTAAAAAATTACCTGTGGTAGAAAGTGCTAGAATTCAAATCTAGTTCTTGAAGCACCCTTGACTTACTGGGTTAGCTGCCTGTTCTACTGGTACCTTTATTCTCTCCTTCTGAACCTTGAATGATGTTATGTCAAATCTATCCAGCTTGGGATGGACACAGTCCTAGAATTTTAGATTTGACTGGACACCACTGCACGTTGCAATTACCTGAGGCATTTTACAAGCCACTCACAGGGAATCTAACCTAATAGGTCTGGAATGTTGCCTTTCATATCTCCCATGGCTCTAGTCGCATCCGGTAGGCCTAATAGTCTTTCCAAGTGAGCCTGGCCTCTGGAGCCTGGTAATACTGGTTCCTCCTCTTTTGTCCTGTAACCCTGTTGTTTTAGTCAGCTTCCCATTTCTGTAACAAATAATCTGAGCTAATCAGCTAAAAAAAAGAAGGGTTTATTTGGGCTCACAGTTTAGGGGTTTGATCCAGGATTGGTTGGCCCTGTTGCTTTGGGCTTTGGCAAGGCAGCACATCATGGACATAAAGGAGCAATGACATTCACCTGATAGCCAGGGAGTGAAAGACATAGCAAGGGATTGTAGTCCCACTCTGCCCTTGCAGGGTATACCCCTTCCCCCATGACCTATGACCTTTCACTAAGGTCTCAATTTCTCAAAGATCCCACCACCTCCCAAGAGGAAGAGGCCTGGGGGCATCTGATGAAGCTTCAGTTAAATTTCTTTTTGTGTATTCTGATCCCTGAGGTTGGCTTATGGTTCAAATTCATTTCCAAATGTAAGATAGGTTTGACTTGCCTCATTCCACTTGAAGACAATGCAAGGTGCTTCAAAAGCTGTTGCTCTTTGTCTTCTAGGCCAGAGGAGGCATTCTGATGTGTATTCCTTATCTGTGTCATCTCATCAGAGTTCTGCTCATGGCTTCCATGTGAATAAGAGGCTGAATCCCAGCTGTCAAATGGGAGTAATGTGTACGTTATGGCTGTACAATGGGCTCCATGTGTATTTGATAGCTGTACAATGGAACCGTAAAGGCTTCTCCAAGTATGCACAAACCAGATCAATATATGCCTTCTCTGTGGGTACTCAAATGCACAAGCATGCACACATGCGTAGCACACACACGCACACACACATACATACATGCACAAATACACAAACTTTCTTTCAGCTGCAACAGCCTCCCCTGAATTGTACTTTCACAAGTCCTTACCGAATTAGATTCCGATTTCTACCTCTTGATGGATCTCCTTAGGAAACATCTTCTATATTTATACATACTCACACACAATATTTAGTAAAAGCTAGTATTTGTGTGTGTGGGGGTGGGTGGGTGTGTGTGCGCGCACACGTGTGTATGTGTGTGCCGGTACTGGGGTTTGAACTAAAAGTCTTATGATCTTCTCTGTCTTCTTTATTCAAGGCTGGTGCTTACTGCTTGAGCCATACCTCCACTTTTGATTTTTGTTTTGGGGCTGGTTAATTGAAGATAAGAGGCTACTAGATTTGTTTGGACTGGCTTCTAAATGTGATGATCAGATCTCAATAGCTAGAATTTCAGATGTGAGCCACCAGCATCTGGCAGAGCTAGTATTTTTGTCTTCTTGGGAACATTACTAACTTTAAGGTAAGAGACGGTAGCCCATTTGTTTAGAACTGGATAGGAATAGACATTTATCAAGCCATTTTACAGATGAGAAAACTGAGGCTTATAGAGATTACCAATAGTTCAAAGCTCACAGCAGGAAAGTGGTAGTAGAAGATAGATTTGAACAGGCAGATTGTTCACAAATTGCTCTGAATTCTGCTATGGGTGGTATTGGTGGCCTGGTGATGCTAAATATCTTGATTAGTTCAATAATCACCTGGGTTTGGAGCTGATGCATTCCTGGGGAGGATTAGAAAGACCCAGCAACTCATTTAAGTCATCAGTAATTATTCAATAGTGGATTTTCTAGGGAAGATAGCCAACTGATTCACCAGGAGAGGAGAAATAGTCGCTGGTAGAATTGCACAAAGCCTAAACCATTGCTAAGAGACATTGTAAGTGGGAGATTGTTAAGACAAATTACTTATGAGACTGGCAAAAAAAGGTGCACTAAACATTCTCAATCCAAACCACTTGTGGGTAGGAAAGCAGAAATCACCACTGAAATATGTCTGGATTCCCAGACTCTTGACATGGTTAGTAAAATTGTCTCTTTGCACCATCTGGGCCAGTGTATGCATGCACTGTGGGTGAGTGGTGGCCCACAGACAAGATGGACAGCATTCATTATACAGGGCCATTAGCACAGATCTTATCTGCTTGTCACTTGACTTGGGACAAATCAAGGATTCCTGAGGTGACAGCCAGGCCAGGATCTGAGCCCAAATTGGCAGTAGTGGTATCAGCAGTCACCACTAAAGTGACAATCAAAACTCTGCAAATTGCAAAAAATGTCAAAAGTTAAAATGTTATTGTATAAAGTGATATTGTATATATTTACATTTAAAGTTAACCTCAGCCTTACATGACACTCATTTGTATAGAGCTAATTTATATACAGACAATTGTTCTGAAAGAGGCCTCTTTTTATATGGAATTACATACATATTTTAAAATAGACTATCTAAAATACACTCCAATATTATATCCTAAGATAGTCACAACAATGTTGTCATAGCCTTTTATAGCTCCCATAACAGTAGTATATGTGGGAAGATCTTTCTCAAAATTAAAAAAGACCAAAATTGATAATCTTTCATTTGTAAGAGTGATCGATATTATTTTCAATTGTATCTATTAGAAATAAAATCCAATGTAAGTTTTTATGATTTAATAAGTTTCCAAAAACATGAGTTGGAAAAAAAAATCTCAATTGTGCAGTGCTAGAAGCTGAATGGAAAAATGTTAGGATTCATTAAGAATCACATTAGGGTCTGGAGACAGCACTGAGGTAGTAGAGCACCATCCTCGGGTGAAAAGGCCAAGCAAGAGTATCAGACACCGAGTGCAAGCCCTAGTAATCAGAATAAAAAGGAGGAGGAGGAGGAGGAGAGAGAGACAGAGAGAGATAATATGATAAGCCAGGCACTATTGATGGCTCATACCTGTAATCCTACACAGGAGGCTGAAATCTAAGTACCAAAGCTAACCCAGGCAGACAAATTGGAGAGACTCATGTCCAATTATATAACAAAAACTAGACATGGAGATATGACTGAAGTAGTAGAGCACCAGTCTTGAGCAGAAAAAGCCAAGCAAGAGTATGAGGCCGAGAGTTCAAGCCCCAGTATTAACACACACACACATGCACACCCCATTCACCTCCCCCCCCACACACATACCAAAACAACAAAGAAATCACATCAATAAACTACTATTTTGGGGGCTTGGAAGGTAGCTCAGTGGTAGAGCACTTGCCTTGCATGGATGAGGCCCTGTGTTCAATTCCTCAGCACCACAAAAGCAGAAAAAACAGGAAGTGGCACTGTGGGTCAAGAAGTAGAGTGCTAGCCTTGAGCTGAAGAGCTGAGGGACAGCGCCCAGGCCCAGAATTTAGGCCTCATAACTGACAAAAAAAATTGTTGCACTACTGCATTTTTTTATTTGTTGTATGTCGCTAAGTAATGTAGTATTTTTACAAGGAAAGATCTTGGTACTTCAGTATTTTTAATAGCACTTTTATTTTCCATTAGGTCCTTCAAATTATGAATCCAGCTCTCCTCCCTGGAAAGGAAAATTTTACTACTGGAAAAAGCAAAAGGAGAATTTGGTTCTCTGCTGAGTCCAAGCTTCCTCTTCATTCTGATGGAAAGTACAGGTTTGGAAGGAAGGAAATGGTGGTGCTGGAGTTGTGCTCCACTGCAGTCAGGACTCAGGGGGATCACGGGACTCGACCTGGCTTCCAGCCAGGCCAAACCTTGCTTTCAGATCAGCCTGTGCTTTTTTCCCTAGCTGCTAAAGCAGCCCATAAGGTGTCAGATGACATTAAATCGGGAGCCTTAAAATGTTTCCTCAATTACTATTCTTGTAAAAAGTACGGGGATGTTTTATGTGTATTTTTTTTCCTTTGCATCCTCTTTTTTTTTTTTGTTCTCTCAAATTGGAGCTGGTTTATTGGGGGAATGGGAGATTCCCTCAGCAGCCTGGGGCCATGGTACTGGAAGGGAGCCCAGTTTTGTCGCCTCTTGCAGGGACCTTCACCAACTAACCCAAGTCTTTAATTCTCAATTTTGGTGACACTCTTTCAATTCGTGCTAATGAGCCACTAGCTTTTTTCCTCCGATTGCTTTTGCGTTGTTAGAAAAGATAAATATTATAAACACAGTTGTGAACTTGCAGACCCTGATGGTGTTCTAGTGACCCCAAGGCTCTGCAGACCACATTTGAGAGCACCTGTCTCCTGGTGTCATTTGAAGAACTCCAACAGCTGGACTTGAGTCCCTTGTATTCAGAGAGGGCCCTGAGAGCCAATGAGAGGAAAGCAATGCTATATTAGCAAGTCCTTCAACGGATTGATTAAAGCATAGGCTACCTGATGAACTTGCTCAAAATACACTGTACACACTTACGCAGTTATCACAATAAAATCTCTTTATACTATGAATGTAGGCTGCTCTTTTTTTTTTCTTTTTGTCAGTTCTGAGGTTTGAATTCAGGGTCTGGGCACTATCTCTTAGCTCTTTTGCTCAAGACTGGTACTTGACCACTTGAACTACAGCTCCATGTCTGGCTTTCTAGTGATTAATTGGAGATAAGAATCTCACAGACTTTCCTGCCAGGGCTGACTTTGTACTGTAGTCCGCAGATCTCAGAACAATTAGCTATGATTATAGACATGAGCCACCAGTGACCAGACTAGTTAAAATAAAGTAGTAAATAAGTAGTAAATAAGTAGTAAATAAGTAAATCCTTTGAACTACATGGAGAAATATTTAAGACTAGTCAATGAGTATTTGTTAAAGAATTTCTGAATAATGTCAGAACTAAAACTGTAGCCTATGGGTTGAAGAAAGTACCAGTCACTGCTGATGTGTACTAATGACTTAGATCAACTGGAGGGAATGGCAGAAGACCCTCTCAAGATAAATGTCATTTAGGGAAAGGCTATATATTAAAGAAACAACATGTAAATAAAAGACACAGCTTGGTTTTTTGTCATGCCAGGTGGTTGTGATGGTATTTCTGCCATTGTGGAGCTCGAGGTCTTCACCAACTGGCCAAATTGATTTGTAGCCAGGCTTGGACATTTTACCCTCCAAAACTAGATAAACCTGTCTTTAAAAAAATATAAAATATCCAGCATTTTGTAATTGTAAAGTTAAACAGTCAATTAAAAGCACTACCCCTGGAATTAGAAACCCATCAAGACAAAAATAGCAATGCACATGTAGTTAACCTCACAGAAAGTAATGCAGCAAAAAAGTATATATTTTTTCAAATGAGAATTCTAAAATTACAAAGAGCAATTCTAATAATAATCTGGAATGAAAAGTACTGAACTATCTGAGAAAAGTTTAGAAATTAAGGGTGAAAGGATAAAGGTAAAATGAAGGAAAGCACTTCAAGGATTTTACCCTGGTATAAATAAATGTAGGGTTGAAAAGAATGGGGAGGAAATATTTTGTAAAACAAATCTTACTTGGTTAGGTTACAATGGTGAAGGAAATAAATTATGTCTTATTTATTTTACCAAGTTGTTTTCTTCTGAGCCCAGGAAGGGAAGACAGCATTCATGGAACAGAAAATTACAGTAGAAAAGCAATGGTAACAAAAGAATGAAGGCGATGAAAAAAACCATGAAAACCAGAAAACATGAGCAATAGAAAAAGGAGAAGACAACAAAGGAAACCAGAGTTAATACAAAGTAAATATAATTACAAAGAATAACATGGTGTACAAAGAAAACAATGAGGACATTGCAAACAAGAGAAGTCAAAAGCTGTCAGAGAAACCTGGGTTATTCTATAGGACCATGAAAGGCAGTATTGTATTCTGGATGTAGTTCTGAAACAGAAAATGGCTATTTGACAAAACACTGAAACTATCTGCTTTGGGTTTTTAGCTTTAACAACAAGTAGAATTACAAGGCTGCAGTAGGTCTTAGAAAATCCATAGTTTGGAATGCCACTGGCTCTTTGAGTCAAACTTTGAACAGGGACTATGGGCATGCCGTTGTGAGCAAGGACATTTTGTTTCCCTTCATGTTTCAACAATCTTTTTTTCCTACATGTCTGCTTCAGCCATTATTGATGTAGTAGTGAGGTATTACAAGTATACAAGGAAAATTGCCATTGACAGTTCTTGAACTTACATGCCCTCTGATGAATGACCTTTGTTCATTCACTCATTTATTCATTCATACAAGAAATATTTATTACAGCTGGGCACAAGTTGTTCATGCCTGTAATTGTAGTCACTCAGAATGCCATCCCAGGCAGGAAAGTCTGTGAGACTCTCATCTCCAATTAACCAGCAAAAGCTGGAAGTAGAGTTATGGCTTAAGTGGTAGAGCACCTGCCTTGTGTGAAAAGGTGAGTGGTTAGTGCCCAGGCCTTGAGTTCAAACCCCAGCACCCCCCCAAGAAAAAAGAAAAAAGAAAGAAAGAAAGAAAGAGAAAGCAAGCAAGCAAAGAAAGGATTAAGTAAAGCAAGAACACAAAGAAAGGTTTATTACATATCCATAATGTACTAGATACTCTGCATATTTAGTTACAGTTAGAAGTTAAGATAAAAGAACATGGTCCCATATTCATGGATAGAAGGAGAGATGGATATTGCTTTCTTATAAAAATAATTACATCAAGAAAAATAAAACAAATGCCAAGAACAAAACATTCTGCTGGGAAGTATCCTCCAGCCTGGTTCAGGACAGTAAAGAGGAATTCCTGGAGAAAGGATGTTATCACCTAGAAGTCACAGGAATCATCCAATCAACAGGGACAAATGTGGTGAAAATCACCGTAGAAATGTTTGGTAATGGAGGAAGGATTTTTTCCTTTCCAGTGAAGTCTGGAAGGAATGTTTAGTTTAAGGTTGGTCCAATAAACATCACTTATTTAACCCAAATGTATTTAGTGACCCCATACAACATAGTTTTCCTTAGCCCATGCCATCTTTACAAAAATAATGGATCAAATACTTGACCACACAGAAAACTTTAATCCCCCCAAATTAATTTGGAACCCCTCATCCCCTCAAAACCCCATGCTTTCCTTTAGAAACTTAGAGGAAATACTATTTCCTAGGAAAATACAAAGTATTAAGATTCAGGGAAAAGTGTTATGATTTGATTATGAAATATCTCCCACAGACTCATGTGATCAGCACTTGGTCTTCAGCTGCTAGGGCTACTTTTGCGAGGTGGTGGAAATTTTAGGAGACAGGAACTGGCCTATAGGAAATGGGTCTATGGGGGGCGTGGCTTTGTAAGCCATACCTGGTCCTTGCTTGCTTCCTCTCTCTATATCCTGACCACTATGAGGTAAACCACCTCCACCACAGGTTCCTGATGGCACCCTATTCTTCCCCACTTAGAATCAGAAACAGGGAACCAAGTGACCATGAATTGAACATTTTGAATCTTTGAATTGAAATAATTCCTTCTTCCTTCGAGTTGCTTTTCTCCAATATTGGTCACAGCAACACAAACAACTAGTGCAAACAGGAAGTAGAAAACTGACCACCATGGAAGAGAAAAGTGATTTGAAGTAATATTGGAGCCACTAACAGGATTTGACCATTCCATATATGAACACTGCTTAACCTTAATGAATAAACACTTCTGATGCGATTTAAACTGCCTAAGCCTATAGGAGAAAATGAACAAGTTCTTTGTTATATTCATGAACCTAATTTTATTACTAAACCTGAAGACAAATATTATAAGAAAAGCACAATATCATTTGCTAGATGCAAAAACAAAACAACCATAAAGCTCTGTAACATACAATAGCAACAGACCAATACAGCATGGCCAAATTTATTACAAGAGTACACGGTTGCATAGGTGTCAGGAAAATCAGAAATATAATTCATTAAATTAACGCATTAAAAAAAGAAGGCTATCCAGGCACCAGTGGCTCATAGCCACACAGGAGGCTAAGATCTGAGAATCCCAGTTTGATGCTAGCTGAGGCAGAAAAGTCTGTGAGATTCTTATCTTCAATTAACCAGCAAAAACACAGAAGTAGAAGTGTAGCTCAAGTGGTAAAGCACCAGCCTTGGTTGAAAAAGCTAAGAAAGAGTGAAAGTAAGAGCAAAAAAGCTAAGTAATTGTTGGAAATGAACTTTACAACATGGAGGGCAGGAGAGCTGAGGGAGGAAACAGGTGAAAATAAGGGAGGGAATACTGTTCAAAAAGAAAAGCATTCATGACCTTAACAGTAATCCTTCTGTTCATCACCTTTACAATAACATTTTTTAAAAAAGAGTGAAAGGTCCTGGGTTCAAGCACTAGTACTGGCATTTTAAAAAAGTAATAAGACTAAACATGTAAAAAGGTACTGAAAGGTCATTTTGTTAAAAATTCAGTAAACATTCTTAATTAAAAAAAACTTTAAGAAAATATACACATAAGAAACTGTTTAAAATATAATAAAAACTACTAAAGAGGCAAGAATTATCTAAACAGCAAAACACTAGAATCACTTCTATTATGATCAGGGAATAGATAAAATAGTTTGCTCTTACCATTGTTATTGTCTTAGGAGTTCTAGCAAATGCAATAAATGCACTAAAGTCATTTGTGTACGCAATGGAAAAATATTTTGTTGATAATATTGTTAAATTCCTAGAAAAATCAATTGAGTGAAAGTCTACATTTTTGGGGGACTATAATGGGATACCACAGTCTGGGTAATTTATAAAGCATAGGAGTTTAGTTGATTCCTGGTTCTGTAGGCTGGGAGGCTCAGAACAACTGTCTGGCAAAGGCCTAAGTGTACCATCATCAAGTGGTTGAAGGGTAAGTGAGCCCATGGAGACAAATGATGGACAAAAGTTACACTTACTAGGGAACCCATGCTCTGGATAAGGACCAGCGGTCCTGTCTCTCAGTACAGTTACATTTCAGTATAAAGATCAGGTGAGCTCAAACCATTGCACTTAAGAGAAAAAGTATTTGAATTGATAAGAGAATTTAGTAAAATGCAAAAGTCACCTGGAGCAGGGAAAGTATATTTATGGTTGTAATAAAATGAAAATAAATATTATATGAAGTAAACTCTTCTTCAAAATAAGACTCAAATAAATCAATAAACAGGAAACCATATTAAGTTTTATATGTGTGCTAGGGACCTTAGATGTATATACTGACAGTAATTAAAATGCTAGACAGTCTCAAATTCACTACGTAAATGTATGTCTCATGTTGATTATGTGTTGCCAGAAATTTGAAAAGTATTACAAAATAATATGAAAAACAAGCTCATATGAAAAAACAAGATGGATGAGAATGTATAAAAAAATAGAGCTAACCCTATAGTTAACCCTATAGTTCTAGCTACTCAGCAGGCTGAGAGCTAAGGATGGAAGTTCAAAGTCAATTTGAGCAGGAAACTCTGAGATGCTTATCTTCAACTAACCACCAAAACACCTGAAGTGGAGCTGTGTCTCAAGTAGTTGAGTGCCAGCTTTGGGCAAAAAAGCCCAAGGATGCTGGGTGCTGGTGGCTCACACCTGTAATCCTAGCTATTCAGGAGGCTGAGTTCTGATGATCACAGTTCAAAGCCAGCCCAAGCAAGAAAGTCCGTGAGACTCATCTCCAAAAAAACACTAGAAAACCAGAAGTGGTGTTGTGGCTCAAGCGGTAGAGCACTCGCCTTTGAGCTGAAGAGCACAGGGACAGTGCCCAAGCCCAGAGTTCAAGCCCCGAGACCAACCAAAAAAAAAAAAAAGCCCAAGGATAGCGCCCAGGCTCTGAGTTCAAGCCCCAGTACTGTACTAAATAAATAAACAAATAAATATCATATATATATATAAACACATATCATACAAACACATAACATACAGTCTCTATAAATGCACAGTCTTTTTAGTTAAACAAGTGACCAATACAAATACAATAAAATATAAGCATTTAATATGTTGTTATTTCAGTTTAGTTTGAGAAGGAGATGTTGGTTCAATGACTCCATCTACCAGAAACTAGAGGGCTCAAGTAAGTTCTAAATGACTGAAGGCTTTCATTTAAGAACAAAGAAGTGGATAGATAAAACAATTAAATTACAGAAGAAAAGCTAGATGCCTGCACATACTATTTAAAGGTTATATTTTAAAAGGGTAAATGAAAAGCTGTTGGCGTTCCAAACAAGGTCATTGAGAAATTATGGAGTTAAAAATATTTGTATCACAGGTGACAGGCAGGAGTTAAGATTTTTTAAATATCAAGACTTCTTACTAATGGGCAAGAAGAGAAAATTGATACAAATGACTAATTCTCCTACTCCCTCATCTCCTTTTTTATTATAAGTATTATATTGATTTTTGGTGGCACCAGGGTTTGAACGCAGGGCCTTCTGCTTGCTTCATTTGATGCTGTACCACTTGAGCTACCATTGCAGCCTGGCTCTTTTTTTAGTACGTTTGTGATGGGGTCTTACTGATTTGTTTTTGGCTTGGGCTAGCCTGGAACGGTTAAGAGACAACCTAAAAAATGTTTTAGCTGGGTCCTGTGAATTAACTAAAATTCTCCCAACTTTGTATCAGCGCTCTTACATCATTTTACAATCACCTTGGGCTCCTGGAAAGACTCACTGATAGTAGAACTGTCTCCTCTGCAAGGCAACTGGCCTCTCCGATAGGCAATACTTTCTTCTTATCATCTTCAAGGAAATAACCAAAAACTCCTGAGATCACTACTTGGCAACTTGTTCCTGTTCCCATCACAGAGGTGAAGTGATAAGGATTTTCCAGAGAAAAAGACATCTGAGCTAAAGGTCAACCAGACCATACCTGGGACTTGGGATTTTAATTATGCATACCTTTCTTACCTCCTGCCCCAATTCTCTCTATTTAACCTGCAGCCAGTATCTGTGTCCCTTTCTGTGTCCTTCACTATGTGTCTTTATTTGGCATATAGAGGTAAGTGGGTGGACCTTAAGTAGGAATCTTGGACTTTGAGCCTGAGGTCTAAAACCCTGACTTCAGAACCACAATTTTATGGCTCTCAACCTCCTGAATAACTAAAACTACAGATGTGAGCCACTGGTACCCGGTTAGCATATTATTATTTTTTTGAACTCAAAGTTCACATATACTCCAATCAACTAGTCTCATCAGTTTTCATGGGAAGCTATTCTAAAGAACTAACGATACATAATGTCATAAGAATATATGCACCATATTAATTACAGCATTATTCCCACCGTTAAAATTCTGATATAATAGTCCCATAAACAGGGAAGAAGTTAAATCAGTCTTCATCATATAACACCATGCAGTCATTGAAAGGAATATACCATAGCCAAGTTACCTTAATTAATTAGGATTTCCATGGTGTGAAACATTAGCTGAAGAAGTGTGAAATACTGCCTTTCTGTCAACAGGACTAATAGATAAATAGTGAAAGTATGTTTCTCTCTGTATGTATGTATGCACATATGTACATCTCTCAATACATGTATATATGTAAGTATATATTTCACTAATATGTATATAATTATACATCATATCTGCATACATTATATTAATGTACATAATATGTATATAATATAATGTATGTATACAAGCACATATATACATATACTAGATGTATATATTCATGTCTGGGTATATAGATATGCATAAAATACATATTTATATAAATGTGTGTTTATAAAAGTGTGTTCTTAGTAAGGCCTAAGAAGAAATAATGAGCTGGGCACAGGTGGCTCATGCTTGTAATCCTAAATACTGAGAAGGCTGAGAGCTGAGGATTGCAATTCAAAGTCAGTGGGGCAGAATAGTCCATGAGAATCTTACTTCCAGTTAACCACTAAAAGGCCAGAAGTGGAGCTGTGGCTCGAATGGTAGAGCACTAGCCTTGAGCAAAAGAGCTCAGGACAGTGTCCAGGCTCTGAGTTCAAGCCCTATCACTGAGACAAGCAAAACAAAACAAACAAAAAATCCCAAGAAGAAATAAAGAAAAGGGGATAGAATGAGGGAGGGAAGGAAGGAAGGAAGGAAAGAAGGAAGGAAGGAAGGAAGGAAGAAAAGGAGGGAGGGAGGAAAGGGAAAAAGGAAGGGACAGGAAGGGAAAGAGGAAGAAATGAGTGAGGGAGAAAGAAAGAGGAAGGAGGCAACTGTATGATCCTCATTTGATTTTCTTCCTGGAATACGAAATAATCTAAGCTGCTCCAAGAAACTTTCTATCACTTTCACAAGCATCTTGATTTGCCTGTTGTTCCTGTGGCTGCTATTTGCCTGTAATTATTTTCCCCTGGGCCTACCAAGGAGAATCTCTTTTCATTTTTCCAGCTGTTTTAATAATCACAGGAGCTTCAGGTTTCTCAATCAACCCATTTGCCAGGCTGTGTTTGGCCACAGAAAGAAAACAAATACAGAACAATCATGTTGCTGGTTGATTAAATCAAAACAGAAATGTATGTAAGTGAATGTCAGGAGCTGCATTTCACTTAGTTCTTGGCATTCTAGAACACTGCGAAGAAAAGCAGCAGTCTCTGCCTGGGGAAAGGCTTGGGTGATAGCTGGACACTGGAAATGCCAATGAAAGTATGAGATTGGTCCTCAAGGCTCTACCCTGACCACTCTTATCCAGTTCCCACTGGGAACTGCTGTGGGGCTGTCCCAGAGTAGGGCTCACTGCTTCAGAGGACATCGAATCAACCTCTGGTCCATTACCATTCTCTCTATGCTCTCTGTTCAGTTGAGCTAGTCCTCCCAGAGGACTGCGTTCCTTCCCAGACATCTTAGGAATGTTGAAGAACCGCCATTTCCCCTTATTGATAAATCTTGAGGTTAACTTTAAATGCACTGTTATATTTCCTAACCCTCAAACGAAGTATAGCTTTTATCTTTTATTTTCTTTTTGGTATGACTAGGGCCTCTCAGGCACTAGGCAAGCATTCTACTATTTGAGCCACACCTCAATCCACCAGTAAGCCTTGTAAATGGACCTCCATATTGACTTCTAGGTAGAAAGTACTCTGAAAGCTAAAGGGAAGGGTATGTCTTGGTGTTCATTCCTTTTACTTCTGAGGAGTCCCATTCTTTACTTCCACAGTAATATTCTATCAAACTCCTATCACCTTCCTTTCTTGCCTGCCTCTGAGTATCCTGAGATAAACTCACTTTTACTTTACGTCTCTCTCTCCCTTCTTCCTCCCTCCTCCCTTTCATCCCTTCCTTACCTTTGCCTTCCCTCCCTTGCAGGAAAAAAATTATTGAATTAGAGGTGCTCTTTGACATAGAATGGCTGGACTTGACAATGCTGATGCAGTCAGTGGAGACTGCACTTGGAACTCTGAGTTGCAATCTTCCCCCTATACCAGTGACACTTGGTTCGATTCTCTCTTGCCATGCTGGGCAGCAGCCACAGCTCCCCATCAGTCCCCATCATATAGGCCCCATCCATGCTTACTGTATGCTGGGTTACTAAGAGCACTGGATGTGTTGGGATGTTCTGGGATGTTTGGCATTTAGGTGGACTCAATCATTTCAACTTAAAATGGGTTTGGGGGCACGCATCAGGCAGCATTTGTAGCTGGTACTCCGTTGATTGGGAAGATCAATGGGGTACAAGATAATGTTTGAGGACAAGCCTTTCATGATCTGTCCTTGAATAAAACAGATTTTGAGAAGACTTGGGCCTCTTGGGAACTGTGCTTAGCCTGCTTCTGAGAACTATTCTGTTCCTGCAGTCATTCTAAGAAGCAGTTTCTGGGAGAATGGCCACATTAAACACCACCACCAAACTCCTCTTTGTGCAATTCTCCTTAATGTAAATTTTTGAAGTGCTACTGTATCCATAAGAAGAACAGGTAATACAACTGGACTTTGCATAGTGTTATTATGAACATAATTTCTTTGAGAATAGCTGGACGGTAAGGCTGAGGGGTCTCTGTCTTTGGGATTCCCTGTGCTGGTGGAGCTGCCCACTGTCCTGTATGAGCTCCTGTTTTTGAGACCGTCCAATCATTCAAATATCTCCTGATTGGACATGGCCATGTTTCTCAAGACTGGTCCTCTACCACTTGATCTCCTAGTTCACTGGAGATAAGAGTCTAATGGACTTTTCTTCCCAGGCTGGCTTTGAACTGTGCGTGATCCTCTGACTTCAGCCTCCTGCATGGCTAGAATTACAAATGTGAGCTATCAGAGCCTGGCTGTAAAGGGCCAGATTTTTTAAAAATTAACTATTTTAATAACCTGGCAGAAGCAGAGCCTGATGACTCTCAGGTGTGAACTCAGTGGCTCCCGGACTTTCCGGGTAAACAAGAGGGGCAATACTGGTGGTGATCATGAATCCCCATCGGTGGTGGGGTCGCTGTCTGCATTTATTTTCCTTATCCCCACTGGCCTTATTGCAAGTCTCTGTCTGCCTCCCGCTCTGAGGCCACGCCTCCTTTTTCAATGAGCCTCTTTGCCAGGTGGCAACTAACCCAGGTGTCTGGCTGCTCAGTGAGCACAAAATAGAGTGGAGTCGGGAAAGGTTGCTAGAGACCTCTGAGAAACGTGGACAGGAGACCAGGCCCTGGAAGCCCAATTTTCCAATTTCCAACAGGTCTAGAACCCTGGACATTCCCAGGATTCACCACTGAGATGCTCCTTCCTGTGATCCCAAGTTTGACTAGCTGCCCATCCGAGAAGAACTTCCTTTATGGTTTAAAAACTCAAGCTTCCCAGCTTGAGCCACCAGGCGCTGGTGGTTCACGCCTGCAATCCTAGCTACTTAGGAGGCAGAGATGTGAAGACTATGGTTTTGAGAAGCCATCCTGAGAAGTTCTTAAGACTCATTTCTCCAATTAACTGGCAAAAATCCAGAAGTGGACATGTGGCTAAAGTGGTGCAGCACCAGCCTTGAGTGAAAAATTAAACAAACAAACAAAAACCACCCAAGAGAGAGTGTGAGTCCCTGAGTTCAAGTCCCTCTACTGGCACACAAAAATTAAATGAACCAAATTTCAATCATTTTGAAGTGGGAGCCATTCTGTGCTTTTAAAGGGACTGCATTCCTCTGCTCACTCACCCTTAAGTTTAAAGGGTGCTCAGTGGGGGCCCTCCCAATAATGTTCAGTGTCTCAACCTGGGAAGAAACGGATTTCATTTTCTTTTCTCTTATTTGCCTTATAATCATATCTATGGGTGACTGGGGGCACATGGAAAGTGTGTTTAGGTAGAGTTTTTCTTTCCTTCAATCATGGTGGGAATCTTGAAAAGAAGATAGAACACAAAACAAGGTAAGCATGGGTCCAGGTGGATCTCAGAGGACAGGATGGTGAGCAAGAGCAGAAATACTCCCTGTATCTCCAGCCATCACCACTTACTAACAAATGATCTGTCAAATGGACACAGTACATCAGCGATTTATATCAGCAAAATATTCAAGTTACCATTGCCCTATGTTTAAAATTTACACCAGCCAATAAGAAGCCACAGTGTCCCTGGACAGCCACAGCTTCTTCCACGAGATGAAGACAGTCATCAGTCCTCTGTAGGGACACCACAGTTAGGATGGAGAAGCTTTTGCATAAACAAGAAAGGCCTATTATTGCATTATTGGAGAAGATTTAAAATATAACCAACCTACTTTTAGAGCTGCATTTTTTGGTTACCATCAGAAGCTGACAATTCCAAATTATTTGAGTGATAAATGATCCTTTCCTAAGAAAAATGTATTAAATTCGGGCAAATTGGCTGGGGCCAGTGGCTTGTGCCTGTAAATCCTAGCTATTCAGGATGGCTGAGATCTGGGGATTGTGATACAAAGCTAACCCAGGCAGACAAGCTAATAGACTCTTATCTCCAATTAAACAGCAAAAAGCTGGAGGTGAAGATGTGGCTTTTGTGAGAGTATAAGGCCCTGAGTTCAAACTCTGGTGCTTGCTCACACACACACATGCACACACACACACACACACACACACACACACACACACACATACCAATGAAGTCTAACAGATTGTTGCAATTACTGTAATTAGTGTTGAGTATTTATTTATGAGACAGGGTCTTGCTTCATAGCTCAGGCTGGCCTTGAACATGAGATCTTCTTGTCTTACCCTTCCAAGTGCTGGGATTATAGGTATGGTCTCAATGCACAGTTACTGCATGAGTTGTAAGCTTCAAGTTGGCATATTTTAGTATGTATCTTTTAATAAATACTTTCATCTATAGAGAAGTTAATTCAGAGAATTTCCTGTTCAGTTCTAGCTCTTGGCACACAGATTCAGCGGCATGTTTTGATTTCAGGAGAAAATGAGTGTTGGGAATTGTTCTACTTAGCTTTGTACATAATTCAGTTCCAATTTGCAATCTCTGATTTCTTTAAATCATGGATTTTAAGTAAACAATGATAACTTACTGATTGTAAGGAGGAAGGACCACAATGTGTATTAATTGAGTTCTACCAATTTCTGTGTTCACTTAGCACTTCTGTCTTTGCTTAATATGGAAAACAATGGCCTGGCACACCCACAAGCTCGGCTGTCACACAGTAACAGGTGCTGGTGAGGAGGCTGAGAGGTGGGAATCCTCAGTGCTTGCTGGTGGGAGTGTAAAATAGTGCAGCCACTTTGGAAATTAGTTTGGCAGTTGCTTAAGAAGCTAAACAAAATAGACCATATGGTCCAACAATTTCACTTTTAGGTGTATCTGCCAGGAGGAATTTAGATCTACCTTTGGAATTACTTTTTGTCATTTTGGCCACCTTCTACTCTTAAAGCAAGTCACTATATATACAAAAATATACACACATATGTGTCTCCCACACTTAACAGGAGGAGGATTAAAAGTCACCTTTCTTTTCTTTCTTTTCTTCTTTTGTTTGTGCTGGTACTGGGTCTTAAACTCAGGACTTTGAATCCTTGTGTTTTTTCTATCAAGGCTAGTATTCTAACACTGGAGCCATATCTCCATTTTCTGCCCTTAAGTGGTTAAAGATAAGAATCTCACAGATTTTTCTTCCCCGGCTGGCTTTAAACTCAAACTCCTCATATATCAATCTCTTAATTAGCTAGGAATATAGGTGTGAGCCATCAGCATCTGGTCTGCCTACCTGCCTGCCTTTCTCCCTCCCTCTCTCCTTTTCCCCCTTCCTTCCTTCCTTTCTTCCTTACATCCTTCCTTCCTCCCTCCCTCCTCCCCCTCCCTCCCTCCCTCCCTCCCTCCCTCCCTTCCTTCCTTCCTTCCATCCTTCCTTTCTTTTTTCTTTCTCTTTTCCTTTTTTTTCCTGTCAGTACTGGGCTGGAAGTTGAACTCAGGTTCTGGGCTCTCTTAGCTTTTCCTGATAAAAGCTGGCACTCTACCACTTGAGCCATAGCACCATTTCCAGCTTTTTGGTGGTTAATTGGAGATAAGAGTCTCAAATCCTTTCCTACAATGGGCTGGCTTCCAACCATGACCCTCAGATTTCAGGACCCTGGTAGCTAGGTTTATAGGTGTGAGTCACTGGTCCCTAGCTTTTTTTTTTTTTAACTATTGGGGTTTGAACTCAGGGCCTAGTACCACTAGCTCTTTTGGCATTATTTTTTGAGATAGAGTCTTGTACTTATGCCTCAGCAAGCCTAGAACAAATAACTCTTATTTGTACTTCTGGGTAGCTTGTTACCTTACCCAGAAATTGTCTGGGCTGGCCTCAAACCTTGGTCCTCCAGGTCTATCTTCCCAGTAGTTAGAATTACATTCTTAAGTCACTGCACCTGGCTAGCTCTACCTTTTGAAAGGAAGAGCATCAAGTAGAATTTTACATAAAAATACATCATACCATTTTAATCAAGTTCTAGCATACATTTTCTAGGAGAAGATGTTTATGGCTGAAAGCTGAGAGCATTTTAAAGAAGGAATCACTGAGTTTCTCTTTGTCTTTCTTTTGCCATTATCTCATCCAGCTGAAGCAGTGCTTTGTTCTTACACTAAATATGCCATGTAAAAGTCTTTATGATCCAAGGTACTGAGATTAGGAATCTAGCCTGGGATATAAAGTTTGTGAGATTACATCTCAATGGAAGAAACTGGGCACATGGCTGTCATCTTAGCTATGACAGGAATGGAAAAATAGGAGGATCACCATCCAGGTTCATGCCCAGGAAAAAAGCAAGACCTTATCTCCAAAAAATCAATATAGAAAAGGCATGGCTCAACAGTAGGGTGCCTAGCTAGTAAACATGAATTTTTAAGTTCAAACTCTAGTCTTTATGTTATTTCCCCCCCACTTTTTGCGGACCTTGGTACATTCTACAAATCTCTACACATTCTGGACTTCAAGCTTCTTGTTGCGACTTCTATGGATTATGTACATCTCTTGAATTTGGACTTAGTAGTTTGCATCCCTCCCTCCACAATAATTAAGGCATCGTTCAAAGGCAGTTAGATTGTGAGGGACCCCGAGCAGCTGAAATCCTAATGATCTCATATTGATCCTTCTTATTGGGCTCTGAAGAATTTCTGCACAACAGCAGGAAGAAATCAGAAGACATCTTTATGTACAGCTGGGCAAATATCTACAGATATACTGTAGTAAAAGGCAAGGACTTTTACTCTGAATTGAAATCATAGGACCAGACACAGATATGCCATCAGGTAGGAGTCTGCAAGTGGATGAGTAGCAGAGCGCATCATGGGTATGTCAAGCTTACTTACTGTCTCTGGTTCAGAGGAGTGCATACAATGTGGGTGTAAACTATTTAGCAATACTGTGGCATCATCCAAACACCACTGTGGACCAAGGGACCACACTGACATCTGTTGGCACCAGCAGGTTCTGGGAAGGGCAGGGCAGAAGCTAGCTGGAAGAGGAGTGGAAGGTTATGAGCCTGCTGTGTGGGTCCTCAGCCTTACAGTCTTCATTATGAAAATACTTGCAATTATATCCAATATTTCCCCCTATAGTAGACCTACTTTCACTGATTTCTGCCTTGCATCTTTTCTCAGCAAGCAAAGCTCCCTGATATCCACACTGGGGCAACAGAGCAAAGGTTGGATTGCTTAGGCTTTGGTCTTGTATAGATTATTTTAGTAATTCCTTAGTTTAGTCTTTTTTATTTTAAAAAAATTTAAATAAATTTTTTATTGTGAAAATACTGTACAGAGGGGTTACCATTACATGAGCAAGGTAATGAGTACATTTCTTATCCAGCATTGTTGCCTCCTCCTTTGTTTTTCCCCTACCATCCCTTCCCTCCCATCTCCACAACTACACCCCTCCACTCCCCCTCCCCACCCCCACCTAAATTGTAAAGTTTGTTTTTTGACATAGTGTCTTGCACATCTCATTGTAGCAATGGGTCAATCTGTATCCCTATTTAAACATTTTGCTTTTTCCCTTCCTCTCCCCAAATTATACCAACATCAAATACAGTGAAAACAGGGGTTATACCATGGGGGAGGGACATATAAAGCAAAAAAAAAATCACATGGTATCTTATAAATATGTTAGGAACAATAGCAAGGAAGAAAAAACCACTTGTGTCCCTAACCTGGGGTTCATTTCGCTTAACATCATCTTGTCTGAGCTTTTCTGCTTGTCCAGTTTACTCCTTTTTAAATGTTGGTTTGTACTGGAGCTTGAACTCAGGGCCTCTTGCTCTCACTTAGTTTTGTTGCTTAAGTCTGAGGCTCTGCCATTTGAGCCACAGCTCTACTTCTTGCTTTTTGTGTTTAATTGGAGATGAGAGTCTCATAGACTTCACTGCCTAAGCTGGCTTCAAATTGTGGTCCTCAGATCTCAGCCCCCTGAGTGGCCTGGATTATAGGCATGAGCTACCAGCCTTCAATTTACTCTGCAAAAATAAAAGTATACTGTGTTGTGATCACACACACCTACAGTCATATATATATATATTTAAATTATATGTATATGTATAAATGGATTGTATGTATGTGTTCAAATAAAAATCTCCTGGTAAACAGAAAAACCTCGATGCATGCAGTTGCTTCTGTTTGCTCATTTCTTTCTTTAAAGAGGGATTTATTTCCGTGTACAGTTGTGGTAATCAAAGGCAAGGAGGCACAGAACACATGCCATGCAGGACATCAGAGGAGTCCTGCTGTGTTGATATTTGTGTTTCTGAGTCTGAAGTTCTAGTTCTCTGTGAGCCTCCATCTCCAATTGGGAAATGCGGTCACAAATCACCCTTCTTGCTTGCTGCTGGGCGGGATGTTCTTCCTGCCTTGCAGTATGATGTACAGATGCTCCTTAACCCTGGGTACCTCTTCTGGCCTCTGTTCTCATGTCATGATGACATGACCTTTACCCTGGCCTGGAAATTCAGATTCTTTTCCAGGTTTGCTTGGCTCACAATGTCACCTTGAGCATAATCTAGTTCCAAAATCTGTATAACATCTTGACTCTGGAATGTGGGAACAGGAGGAGGAGCAGTTTGTTTGGCACTGTCAACCCTTGAGCCAGAATTACAGAACGTTTTTCTGCCTTCTCAGAGAAATGAAGCCTCCTCCCATTCCTATTCGGTCCCAGGAAGCAGCAGCATTGCTGCCTGTGCTATTGTTTGAAATGTCCTTAGTTTGCATCTGAGTATCCTTCTTGACGCCTGCTTTGCGTCAGAGTCTGGAACAAAATCTACTCATCAGGTCTAGACTAAGTTGGCTTTTTTTAAATATGGACTTTGAGACTTATGTGGAAGATCAGGAAAGTCTCCTCATCTTCTGAAGCAAAAGCTATGCAGCCAAGAGACTGACTGCTGAGTTGTGTCTGAGATGCTACAGAGCTGGTTTAGTGTTCCTATCCATTCAATTGGTGGATTTTCGTATGTGCTCTGTGTAAATACACTGTGGGCTTATCCTGGAACTGCTGAAAACTGAAGAAAAAAGAAACTAGGAAGATATTTGCTTTCCTTTCCTGCTTCCAAATTTCTTTTGAGCCTGAGTGTTCTGCTTCATGCAGTTTGAGAAGAGAAGCAGAGCTAGACGGTGGCTCACACCTGCAGTCCTAGCTACTCAGGAGGCTGAGACCTGAGGATTGCAATCCCAAACCAAGCCAGGAAGAAAAGTCTGTGAGATAATTATCTCCCATCAATCAGTAAAAAGCTGGAAGTGAAGATGTGGTACAAGTGACAGAGTACCAGCTTTGGGTAAAAAAGATAAGCCCAAACTCAAGCCCCAATACTAAACACAAGAAAGGAAGGAAGGAAGGAAGGAAGGAAGGAAGGAAGGAAGGAAAGAAAGAAAGAAAGAAAGCAAAGAAAGAAAGAAAGCAAAGAAAGAAAGAAAGGAAGGAAGAAAGAAAGGAAGGAAGGAAGAAAGAAAGGAAGGAAGGAAGAAAAGGAGGAAAAGGAATAAAGAAAAGATAAGCAGAGTTCTGCTGTGGGTATTCCTTTTGGTGATGGCTGAAGCTCAGCCTCATGGATGGTAGCTCAGTAGAGCCAGGAACGGAGGCTCCTCCTTAGAGTATATATTTAAATTTAGATGCTTGGATAACTTTGGATAACTTTGAATTGCCCATCTCCATAGAAGATAAAACAGGAATTTTCTCCTATCCTTGGTTATATTCCAAAATCTCTCAGCGGATGCTGAAACCGAAACCCAGATTTTCTAACCCTAAGCCAGTTCTCAGTATCAGTGGACATTCACCCTCACTGGTCAAATAAAGACATCGTGAAGGGTAGAGGAAGGAGATTTATTACAAGGCATGGCATGCCCTAGTTATACAGAACTTCAGCTCATCTTTAGCTGTCTTATGGTATAGGCATGAGGCTTTTTGCGTGGGTGAAGGGGAATCTCCTAGGACTTATATTCAGTGCCTGCACACTGTCCTTCCACTTTTTGGTTTGCTTAAGGCTAATGTTGTATCACTTGAGCCATGGCTCTACCCCTAACAAGTTTTTTGGTGGTTAATTGGAGATACTAGTCTCATAGACCAAGCCTAATGTGTTAAACAAACAACAAAAACAAAAAAAAAGAGTCCTGTGGACTCCCTTGTTCAGGCTGGCTTTGAACTGAGATCCTCAGATCTCAGACTCCTGAGTAGCTAGGATTATAGGCATAAACCTCTGGCACTAGGCCAGATATGAGTTTTAAGTTATATAGACAAATATCTAGGAGAAAGGGAATAGAAGTATGCATAGTTATTAAACAGTCCTAGACAAAGTATGGCCTGATGGATCATTATTTCATTCCTTATTTTGAGAGTGGTTTCAGAGAAATTGTTATTGCTGTTGTCAGTGGTCAGGGGGAAAAAGTCAATGCTGCCTGGTAGGTAATCAGTTCTGACGAAGCTGTATTGTTCCTTAGAGGTAGTTTTGGTCCCAATAAAGATATATATGGTGATAATTCTTGTCTTTTCCAGATTTTAAGGTGACTGAAAAGTGATTCTAGAGAGAATGGTTTCAAGCAAAAGACTTATACAAAAGTGGAAACAGAGAAACTAAGCTTTTCTCTTGATTTGGTTAACTCATAGGCCCTGTGATGGGACTGAACCTGATAGGAAAAGCAGCTTTCCCCCCCATTTTGGGGGGGGGTAGGGGTGCTGATCCTGGGGCTTGAACTCGGGTTCTGGGCACTGTCCCTGACCTTTTGTGCTCACAGCTAGTGTTCTACCACTTTGAGCCACAACTTCATTTCTAGCTTTTCAGTAGTTATCCAGAAATAAGAGTCTTACAGACTTCCCTGCCTAGGCTAATTCTGAACTATGATCCTGAGATCTCAGGCTCTTGAGTAGTTAGGATTACAGGCGTGAGCCACTGGCTTTTAGTACCTCTTACAAAATCATGGATGGAACCAAACTCTCTGTATACCATGTATTATTTTCCTATTATTTACATCCACATTTATAATAACATGTAGTAGATAAATTAGCCATAGGAAAAGATTCCATAACAATAACAATTCTGCAACAGTCTGTCTGATAATCAATATGGTTAGTGACTAATGGGAGGGTAGCAAGTACAATGTGCCTACACTGGACAAAGGGAGAATTCTCATTTGGAGTGAGACCAAGTGGGATGGCTACTCAGAACAAGATTCAATATAAACCCCATGATTTTTTCAGACATAAACTTATTTAAAACTGTCAGATCCTGACCAGCACCCACCCCAAACCCTTTCCAGTGATTCTGTGCCTTGAGGGGTCTGTGAGTTTACACCTGTTCCCTGTGATTATGGGGAAGGAGGTGGAGGGGCGAGGGGGGGGGTGCCCTGCCCTGCCCTCCATAGATTTGGGTTCCAAGAACTGTCTCAGACAACTGCCAATGTCATTGAGGGCCCTGTCCTGTGGTCCTGGGCCCTGTCTGCGTTCATCTAAATGTAGCTCCTTAGTGCTTACCTATAAACCCACACTGTTTGCAGAGGGGCCAGGCCCCTCATGCCCTCGCCCCAGGCCCAGGTCCTTTGGCATTGAACATGTCCTTGCTTGTTTCACATGTTTTATTGAATTGTTCACATGTTCCAAAAGAATAAAATAGAGAAAAAAACATGAATTATTTATTTCTGGAATACATCATGTAATATTTCCAGACTGCATTTGGTTGAAGGTAAATGAAACCAGGGAGTACAAAAGCAAAGATAAAGGGGGTACTACTATACCTGTGGCTCAGTTAGGATTGATCATTCTATCTATAACCTCCTGTAGATGAGGGAGTAACAGAACCACAAGGAAAACCAATGAACAGCAGAAGGATCTAGTTGTCTTGCGTGTTTTTATGTCTGCCTGTTGCTCCTCACGTTGGTTCTTCGTTACACTGTAATGGAATGCAATGGATTTGTTCCTTGGTGAATGTGAAACTGGTAAGTACAATCAGAAGAACCAACAGGGAAGAAAGTTATCTTACAGCAAGTAAGGAGCATATGGGAGATGATCCTCAAAGCAGTGCCTATCCCAACAAAGAAAGCAAGGGGAAGTTTTATCAGGGACAGTTCATGCATATTCATGTAGGAGTCATTCTCACACGCAGGCAGAGGTCGGAGCATTCCTGAGCATGCTCCTGTTGAGGCCATGTAGCATGTTCAAAAACAGGCAATTGAGAACGCTTCTGGACAGAGCAAAGTTCATTCTAGGTCTCCTCAACAGTGTGAGTTAGAAAGACTCAGGAGGTTTAGCTTCTTGGAAGTTTCACTGGAGGACCTTACCTGAAACAGAAAATACATATTTGAAGGCGTCGTTAACAGTCATTTAAAGGGAAGGGACAGCCCTCCCACATTCTCAGAATAGGCAGTTATCCCTAAAAGTACTCACATGCTGATTTTACCTCTTGTCCATGGTAGCAGGACCCCAGGACAGGACCCCTCCTCCCTTAGCGATCATCTCTGGCTCCTTAAGCAGGCCGTTCCCTGGGTTTTCCTGTTGTAGAATGAATCTGACAAAGCTATGCCCTACAGGATCAAAACCAAATATCTTCAGCAAATGTTTAATGGGGTGGAAAATCTGAAAGAAAACAAGAACAACAACAACAAAACGAAGGCATCAAGGGTTTCACCTAAAAGAACAAAAATGAGATTTGAACCTCTTTGGAACAAATAAAAGGAGAAAAACCAGCTGAAGGAAGAGCCCAGTAGGAGGAGGCTGCCTGGAGAAGCCCTTCTGACCCCAAGACAGTGCCCAGCCTCCCTGGGGAAAGGGGTCATATGGGCCCAGAAACAATCCTTCTGCCCACCTCATCATCTTAGAGGACAAGGTGAGGTTGACTTTCCTATTTAATGTTGTAGACTAATTTTCAAACTTATTCTGAAAATAGCTCTCAGCTACCTGCTGATGCCTAGAATCCCTGAAACAGGAGACAAAGCCTCTGATTCCCAATAAAGAGATAAAAGGCTTAATTATGCAAATAGATAGTGGAGTACTCCGAAACTCATTCATATTAAAATGTCATCAGCTGGCTTTTTCAGTGGGTGGGATGATTGCTATACCCAGGGATAGGAAGGTGATCTAGAACAGCATGGTACTCATAGAGACCTGCTCAGCTTTGCTGCATGGAACCAAGAAAGAGAAGGCAGGCAGGTAGGCAAGCCACAGTACAGTTGCCACCTCCTCCTCCCCCAGTCTCCTCTCACTGCTGGCTGGAAGGGCTGTCTCTTCAGCTGTGTTCTAGGACACAAAGGGGTTGGAGAAGGGTTTCCTGTGAAGATAAGGAGATTCTAGGAGATGAGTCAATGCTGATCCATGGTATAATTACCTCCTGCAGTCCTTGGGCTGACTCACACCCCATTGAGAAGTAGATGAAAGCTGGTCTTCTTGCAGGGTAAACTGGTATCTCCCATCTCCACTCCCATCTCGGTTGGGTTCCTCGTAGCATATGGGCTTGGAGGTATTTGAGCGTGAGATGGAGATGGAGCTGAGATCCTTCGTTCACCATTCCTCCCCAAGTGCTCTAAGATGATGAGGTGGGCAGAAGGGTTGTTTCTGGGCCCACATGACCCCTCTCTCTCTCTCCAGGGAAGCTGAATCTTGCTAAGTCATGCCAGGGAAGAAGAGCACTCTCTTGGGGAGGAGTCAGATGTTCACACTCCTGTCCAAAGCAACATTTGGAGCTGAGGCTAATACGGGACAGACTGGGTAGAGAAGGGCCTCTTTGGTCAGGGTTTGGTCAGTGAACTCCAGGAGCAACTGCTTTTGTCACCAGCTTTCAGTTAAGCTCTACACATGCTTTTGTTCTTCTGATTCATACTTGGAGTCATTCCCATGATAGCCAGGTCTTAGCTGTGCTGTGGAGATCCAGTGATGAGCTTGGACCAGCGTGTAGGGTGTCAGTATGACAAAACCAGAGGGAGCTGCGGGGATGAGGACAATGAGCTGACAAGGTCATTAATAGCTTAGGCAGCCTGTGGGGGTCAAGGAAGAAACCAAAGCTGAGTAGTGGGAGTGTGTAGTCTGAGATCTTCCTGAAGGACAGGGACAGGTGAGCTGTGCTAGCTTCTGCAATCAATGCAAGTAGGGGCTTTTTCTATTACCATTCAGGCATAGCATTTGATATTATGGTCCTGGACATGCAAGAATCTAGCATTTGTGCATTGTGCAAGCCCTGACGTCCAGTTGGCTGGGAAGATATAGCATAGAGCGTGTGTGGTTCTTAAACATCCACTTGTCTGGGTTGCTGTTCTGCTCCTTTATAGGGAGTAGGTGCTCAGCAAGTTGACGAATTGACTATTTCCACCTACAGCTCCAATAGGGCAGGAAGAAAATACCCAGACAGGGTGTCATTTTGAATACTTCTTCACCCTCTTCTGAGCATCTTATCTGTAACTAAAAAACCTCCCACTGCCTTTAAAAAACAAACAAACCTGGTCAAGTATTACATTACTTCTTGGCTGTTTTCTCACTATGAGAAAAGCATAAGTTTCATGGGGACTGGAACTTTTGTGTGTTTTATTTATTGAATATCTATGTTTCATATCTGGGCATACCATCAATACTCGATTTATATTTGGTGAATGGATGAGCAAGTCAAATTTCTGTGCATAGTAAACAGGCATGTGTGCACATGTAAGAAACATTCATGTTTAGCTTTTTGGAAGGTCAACTAAGTCTCCATCCATTTGGAGAGAGCTGAAGTAGTCAAAATGCAAAGTGCAATTGTCCTCTCCAGTGTCCCCATGTAATTCTGATCATTTCTCTGAGTCCAACCCTTGTGTACACAGTTTTCCTAGGCCTGATTCATTGGAATGAACATTTACAAAACACCACAGAAGGAAGTATACAAGAAGATGGGGTTTCAGAGTTAGCAAGACCTGGTTTAGGTTCTCAATTGCTTATAGTCTAATGGAAGACCTAGAGTTACTAATGAATAACTAAGGGAACTATGCTTTGCACAACAAAAGAAATATATAAAGAAATAAGTGAATTTGAGAAGGGTGGTCAGGAATGTTAATGGAAGGCATGGTGTCCTAGTAGGGTTTTAAGGACTAAATAGACTATTAATTATTAACAAGGTGAAGAGAAAGTGACACATGAGTGTGTGGGTTCTTGTTCTCTGGAATTTGTGAGTTGACAAACTGAAAAAGTGTAGCAAGATAGGTGTTGTGGTACATACTTGTAATTAAACAGCAGTTTGGATTCTGAAGCAGGATTATCAAGGCTAGCCTGGGATATATTGCAGGACTCTATCTTGAAAACAGCAATAAACCAAGTGACCAACCAACCACACAACAAAAAACAAGTGTAGTATAAAAAGCATTGTAGGTGAGCTGGGTGCTAGGTATATAGATTAGAGAGAGAACAGTTGCTTAGCAACTATCTAGAGCATTAGTGTGAAGCCAAAGGATAGAATATTAACAGTCGCATTACACACAGACACAGACACACACACACTTTTGTACAAAAACACAATGTAACTAAGTTACAGAAATGTGACCTGAGGCTCATAGGAAACTAGTCCCGTGTTTCTCTTAGGAGGAATGGTTTAGTATTCACTAATTCAGTGTTTGTAGAGATGTTATAGAACTTTGAAGAATAATGAGAATTAACAATGTATGATTTGTTCCAGGTTATATCATATTGTCTTTGTATCAGTACCTCTGTCAGCTGTTGTACCTACCATTCCTATTCCGGGTTGAATGAATGTGTGCTAAGTTAGTAAATGCCATCTGCAGGAATTCTGGCTTCAGAGGTACACTTCAGAGGAATTTTAAGGCTCAGTTGTACAAAGGGAAGTTGTGGGCCACGCACGGAAGTGACCTGATGGGTGGGATTATTAGAATGGAAGTGTACAGTTTAAAAAAAGAATTGCATAGGATGTAGTCTGCCTAAGAAGTGTCACAAGTAGCCCATTATCAGTCTTTCAAACTTCACAGCTTCGCAACACTGTAACTATGTTGTAATGGTGGGTATTTGTTCTTTTAGTGACTTTTCATTTTTGTGACAGCATGTGACCCTTTACTCGCTTCGGGTCTAATTTTGTCTCCTTAAGTATCTTCTTGGTAAGTCACATGACTTTTTCTGTGACAAGTGTCAAGACATAACCTCAGAACAATTTCCTATGTAAGAATTTTATAAACAAATGTTTCTAAGCAACTTTGTATTTGTATGATACACACTCTGAGAGGACAGTTGTGGCCAGAGGCTGTATGGAGCCTGCCATGTTCTCTTCTTTCACACAGAAGAGGAAAGGAGGCCACTGAATCCCTCCTTTGTGTATGAAAGCAAAACTTTCAAGTATATGGGGACAAGGGATGAAAGATAAAGCAGAGTGGGATCATTTTTCATGGGTCATGTGGTCTTTGGGGCTATTGCGATTTTGAAGCCTATAGCTGAGAATGTTCCAGGTGCTTGGTTAAAGGATCTTTGTTGAGTTTTAGAAGTAAAGGCTACAGGAACCAAATACAATGTCAAAGAGGAAGGGCTTAGAGTCATTGGCGGCTACTTTCCCTGGTCTCATGGTACAATTGCAAGTCTCCCTTTCTCTTTTCTTTTCTCATCCTTTTCTATTCTGTCTTCCTTCCCTTTCCTTTTCTATTCCTTCTTTTTCTCTTTTCTTTCAAAATTCTCTCTCCCTTCCTTTCCCTTTTTACTTTTCTTCCTTTCCCTTTTTTCTTTTCTTCCTTTTCTCTTTCCCCTTCCGTTCCCTTCTTGCCACACTGAGGCTTATACTCAAGGTCTGGGTGCTGCCCCTTAAGATTTTAGCTCCAAGCTGGTGTTCTATCGTTTGAGAGATATATTTACTTTTGGCTTTTTTGTGGTAAATTGGAGATAAGAGTCTCACAATTTTCCTGCCCCAACTTGGCTTGGAACCATGAACCTCAGATCTCAGGCATTTGAGTACTAGGATTATTGGCATGAGCCAATGGTGCCCAGCAAATTTCCATTTCTGGTTCACTTAAAAACAAAATGTAGCTATTTATAAGATGATTTCTTTGTTGCTTTGTATGTCCCTCCCCCATGGTATAACCCTGTTTTCACTGTATTTGATGTTGGTATAACTTGTGGAGGGGAAGGAAAAAACAAATTGTTTTAATAGGGATACAAGTGGACCCATTGCAACAATGATATGTACAAATCGTTATGTTGAAAAACGAACTTTACAACTTTGGTCAGGGGTGGGGGGGTGGGAAGGGTGGAAGGGATGGGAAGGGGAAACAAAGGAGGAGGCAGCAATGCTTGATAAGAAATGTACTCATTACCTTGCTTATGTAATTGTAACCCCTCTGTATGGTATTTTTACAATAAAAACTTATTAATTAAAAAAATAAAATGTAGCTGATGAATTCACTAAAAATTTGGTTGAAATACTATGAATGTATTTTTATAAATCTTCAGATTTAAAAAGAGCTTAATAAATCCCTACCCATCACTTTCATGTCTTAGATCTATGTTAGTTAACATCTAGTCAGTTAATGAATGTCTGTTGATAAGAAACTCCTTGTAGTTTGGAGACAATTTTGACCACAGACAATCCCAAGAAATATTCCTCATAAACTCACTTTCCACTTGTAGAATGAAACATGAAATTCACCATTTATTTTATAGAAAATAGGAAATATTTAATATATATAAATTTATTTGCCTTAGCAATGATTTATTTACAATTTATGATTGATAACAACAATTGAGGTAAAAAATATACATGAGGTATAAATATAATATTTAAATGTAATATCATATTTTATTTCCAATGGCAAGATAACAAGGAATAAAATACTGTAGTACTTGACAGATAAGCTTGATGCATCATTTTTCCCTCCCCTACTTTTTTCCTTTATTTAAAAGATGCACCATGTTTTTAGATAACAGTGATGGGATTAGTAGATGTATAAAAATTTCAAAAGTCAGGTCATTGGAAGAGAGAGGAAGTCAGAAATAAATCCATATCTGTTTTTTTGGGGGGGGCCTGAACTCTGGGCCTGGGTGCTGTCCCTCAGCTCTTCAGCTCAAAGCTAGCGCTCTACCACTTGAGCCACAGTGCTACTTCGGCTTTTTTTTTCCTGCTTATGTGGTGCTGAGGAATTGAACCCAGGGCCTCAAGGATGCAAGGCGAATGCTCTACCACTGAGCCACCTTCCCAGCCCTCCATATCTGTTTTTATTTCTCTAGGTCCATCTAGTCCTTGTGTAGAGTTTGAGGAACACTGCTTAATGGGACACAATACCATTTGTCTTCCAGTGCCCATCCTATTTTCCAAACACATAGTGCCCCATCTTTGGGGCAGGACCAGTGCTGAGATTAAACTTCACCAATGATAGTGTCAGGGCCTAAAAATGCAATCCCACCTACACAGTTCAGATGTTGTGGTAGAAGAGAATTTGTTTCTGCCTGCATGTCCTAGGAAGACACATGAATGAACAATTCCTAGTATGATTTTCCTTGCACCATATCAAACTCATAGTGTTTTTTATTCCTCTCATTAAAACAATTGCACATTTCTGATAGACATTGCATAAAATAAAACTGAAAACACATTTTCCCTCCTCCAAGACAGTTTCTAAATCATGATATCCATTTCTGTCAAACAACTAAAGAAATCTTTCTCCATGAAACCAAGCACAATAAATTATCTTTCCCTCTACACTTGTTGAGTTACAGTCAAAGCAACACATCCACTCAGAATTGGTTCAAAGAAGAATCAATTTGCTTAGTTTATACAGTAATAAATAAGGTGGGGGTCAAATGCACAGGTAGCTTGAGCTGGTGGCTAATGAAGAAACATGGAATTCATATATCCATTTATACTTCCTAAGACTCATTAAAGAATACACTTTTGGTTTTATGTTAGTAAAAAAATAACCCTGTCTTTCAGATTGTAAGATTTTAGTGAATTATATTTTAAGAGTATCAAATATAGCAAAATATAAATTCCCTGAAGCTGCGATGAGCCAGGACTCTTGAGGGACTACCATCTCCCTTTGTCTGGTGTCCAGAGTCAAATTCAGTGCAATACATTGGGAAGAAAAGGTCAATTAACTGTGACCATATAGGCAGGCCACTGGTCAAATAGAAGAGACTTTAATAACATTATGAAAAAGTATCAGCGCAAACTTGAGACAGTACAGAGGCTCCCTTTGGCTGTGAATATGGACAGGAACAGGTATTCAGCCCCTCTATCACTGAGTTGACTCCAGTGGTCCAACTGACATCTCACTGAAATTGCATATAGTATGATACAGGGGAAACTTGTACAATCTAGTCTTAAATTTGGCAATGACTTCTCATCTACTGCTTTGGGTTAAAGAGGAGTAAATATTTCTTTTGCTGTATCTTAACAGCCCACTTTTAGTTTTGAACAACTGAAACCAGTTGTCCAAATACATAAGAAAGCTCTTAATGCCATTTTCCTTTGGTGGCTGATCTTTGGTTAGACATCAGGACAAATGGAGAGATTAGACTTTGTCACACCATGGCATTAGCAGCAGGCTCTACTCAGCTTATAGGACTTTAGGGAGACAGGGCCCAGAGTTACTGGGTAAGAGCTGGGTGAGGAAGGGACTCACGGAGTCAGTCAATTGTATATAAAATCAATATTTTACATATATACAGTAAAGGTAGAGATATCCCCATATATGTACATATGATACAATATATTTATTTACAGTTAAGTATATGCTTCTTAGAAGCCTTTAAATAGCAAATTAGGCATCACACAAGGCATAATCCATTTAATTTTAAGTAACATAGATATAGGTTCTGATTTTTTTTAAAAAAATATTATATTAGTAGGGATGTAGCCATCTCCAGGAGGGCTAGAAAAGTTCTCAGAAAATTCATGCATCGACGTTCTGACTTCTCAGTGTTTGCATTTCTAAGCACTAAACCACATTCATCTCCCTCTTGCTTTCTCATGGGCACGCTCTCAGCTCTAAGTATTGGGTTCACTTCCTGTTCCCTGAGTTTGATGTCACAATGGAGCAAAACTCAGATTTTAGTCTCGGGACCCTCAGCAATGAGGGGTTGAAAAGAGTTTCTAATCTTGGCGACTTCGGCTGCACAAAGATGTCCAAAGCCTTTGCTGTACCATTCTGGGGAGTGACCTCTGTAGGGAAAGAAATCAAAAAGGAAATGAGAAAGTCATTTTCCAAATTACAGCAATTTGTCAGGGAGGACAGAGCTGTCCTTGGGCTCAGGTCACCAGAACACTTGCTAACCACTCAGGGCTGCTGCCTTGAGGAGCTGAGGACTCCTGTCCACAAGCAGGTATCTTGCAAATGCCTTGGCTGCCAAGCATTCACTCTGTGCTTTAAAATGATAGCACTCCTTGGGGGTAGAATGAGGTGATTTACCCTGAATCTAGAATTTGCTGAGAAAACTAAATTTTCATTGACCTATGCTTAAACACAGAACTTGTGTTAGGAACATGAATGCCCCCAAGGAGTTTGATAAGTTAATTTCTTCTCATAGATACAATTGGAGGGCACAGCAAATGGGAACAGGGAAAAAAGAAATGTAAGAGAAGGGAAATTAAGATTTACCAAGCATCTACTGTGTGCCTCTCTGTGTTCTATGCATTAAGTACAGAGATGTAAGTGAGGACTAAATAGAAAATAAAGAAACTCCCATAAGATCCAGCTATATATATCCTTTGGATATATATCCAAGGGAACTGAAATAGGGATGATGAATACTCTCCATTCCTGTGTGCACTACAGCTTTATTCACTATACCCAAGATATGGAATCAACCAAAGTGTCTTTTGGTGAATGAATGGATAAGGAAAATGGCTTATACATACACTGTACAAACACTGTGCCAGTGGCTTATATATACAATGGAATACTAGTTTGTCTTTGAAAAGAAGGAGATCCTGTCATTTATCACAACATGGATGAGCCTGGAGGATGTTAAGGTAAATGAATTAAGTCAGGTATAGAAGGACAAATAGTACATGCTCTCATTTATATGTGGAACCAAAGTATGGAACTCATGGGGTAGGGGTTAGGATTGAGAGTTATAACTAATGAGCTCAAGAGCCTTATGTATAATGTGGAAACTATAGCTATTTCTTAATTTAAAAAATCTTACATTTATGGAGGACATTCAATACATTAATACAATGTGTAATCAAGTCACGGTAAGTAGATTTCTTAATTTTTTTGTGTGTGCCCATCCTGGAGCTTGAACTAAGGGCCTAGGTACTGTTCTTGAACCTTTTTTTTGGGGGGGGGGCCGGTCATGGGGCCTATGCTCTTCAACTCAAGGCTAGTGCTTTACCACTTGAGCCACAGTGCCACTTCCGGTTTCTTTTTTGCTAATGTGGTGCTGAGGAATCGAACCCAGGGCCTCATGCATACAAGGCAAGCACTCTACCACTGAGCCACCTTCCCAGCCTGCCTTTTTTTTTTTAATTCAAGGCTAGTGCTCTATCACTTGAGCCACAGGTCCCCTTCCTGCATTTTGTTGGTTAATTGGAGGTAAGAGTCTCACAAACTTTCTTGCCTGAGTTGGCTTTGAACCTCGACCCCCAGATTTCAGCTTCTTGAGTAGCTAGGATTAAACACATGAGCCACTGGTACCTGGCTTATCATTTTTATATGTTTGGAATTCTGTAAAATTTTGCAATATTTTTTAGGTTGTTAACTAATAGTTACCCTACTGTGCTAAGGAAGAACCAGAAGGGCTTTAACTCTTCCACCTCATGTTTTGGTACCTTTATTATAAGATTTTATTCTCTCCTTTTTCCTCTTGCCTTTCCCAGGCTCTAATGGTGGCAACTCCATTCCATTCTTCCACAAGATTGATTTAATGGTTTCCACAAATGGGTGAGAACATGGGTGGTTGTATTACAAGGGGGTTGTGTTTGTCATCATTACCAAGAAAGAAGATCTTCAGTGTTCACTTAACAAAAACTGACGGGCGCGTTGGTGGTATAGTGGTGATCATAGCTGCCTTCTAAAAACTGAGTATGTGAAGTAAGAGATATGCTAATAGCTTGATTTGGTGATCCCATCATGCATATGGTATAGCAAAATATTGCAATGTATTCTTCTATAAGTGCACATGAATTTTACTTGTCATTTAAAAACCAATAAACTAGAAAAAAAGAAAAAAGGGAGCAAAGGCTGCAGGAGAAATGTCAGACTTTAAGGCAATGGGAAAAGAGAGAGGAGGCATATGTAATGTTCTATGAAATCTTGTCCATGGCAGTGAGGAAAGCGGTAGAATGAAGTAAGCAACTGGGATGACAAGCAGGTGGTGGTCAATGGACCTTGTGTGCTGAGTCTCCTGAGCCCCACCGGTCCTGTGTGGACTGCCACTTACTTCAGGTCAATCCTACAGATGTGGGTTAGTCGTGACTTGCCAGAACCACACGGCTCTATCAAGTACTGAGAATCCATCACCACTGCCCTCACGCCGCCCATGAGCTGGGCTTCTTCATGCTCTACAGAAAGGGACACCAGAGTGCACATTCCTTTGGGCAAGTCAGTCTTCCAGGTCCTGGAGGTGAAACAAGCCACGCATGAGAGTTAGGCTGAGAAAGAAAGCAAAACCTGAACCCAAGAGCTGAGGTTTCTACCTAGATTTTCCTGCCAAAAATCTGGGCTGCAGTTCCGAATGCTAGCTGCTTGAATTAAGCTAATGGTTTCCATAAGTTGTATGAAGTCTGGAGAGCGCAGTTCAAAGCATGGGTCTCAGCTTTAGGACTTAGAGGCTGGAAATGGTCTTTGCAGGCCTCAGATTGGCATTTGGACCACAAACCGAGGTCCCATCCTGATCTTCTGTAGAAGTGCCTGCTTGTTATAGAAGAAGTGAGCTTAGAGTTTTGAGAACAGGCCTCAGTCAATTCTATTTTTTTTGTGTGTGCTAGCCCTGAGGCTTGGACTCAAGGCTTAGATGCTGTCGCTGAGCTTTTTTGCTCAAAGCTAATGCTCTACCACTTGACCCACAGCTCCAACTTCAGCATTTTTAAGTAGCTTATTGGAGGTAAGAGTCTCATAAACTTTTCTACCTGGGCTGGCTTTGAATGGTGATCCTCAGATCTCAGCCTCCTGAGTGTGTGTGTGTGTGTGTGTGTGTGTGAATTCTCCCTTGACCTGCTTGCTCAAGGCTGGCACTTTATTTGTTTATTTTCCTGGTTCTAGAGTTTGAATTCAGGGCCTGGGCACTGTCCCTGAGCTTTTTTGCTCAAGGCTTGTGCTCTACCACTTGAGCCACAGATGCAGTTCTGGCTTTTTGGTGGATAATTTGAGATAAAAGTCTCATAGACTTTCCTGACTGGGTTGGCTTTGAACTGTTATCCTTAGATTTGAGCCTCCTGAATAGCTAGGATTACGGGGGTGAACCACCTGCATTTGGCCTGTACTCTACTTTTGAGCCAAATCTCCAGGCTACCTTTTTGGTTGATTATTTTGGAGATAGTATCTCACAGACTTTTCTGCTCGTGCTGGTTTTGCATCACTATTGTCCCAATCTCACCCTCCTGTGTAGCTAGGATTACAGGCAGGAGTTGCTGGTATGTGGCTCTATTGACTTCCTATTGACTTTATTTCTCCAGTGAAATATAAACCCAGGCTGCAGGGCTTGCAGCAGGGCCTGTGGTAAAGCTGATACAATGATGTACTAACCAAGGACTACTGATAGATTGCATGGATGGAAAGAGGGAGGTTCTATGTAAGGACTCCTCTCCAGGAAAGAAGAGGACCCACTATGGCCAGTTCTACCCCACAGCTGCTTTCCAAGGCAAATCCTAGGTTTTCTGCTTGTGAGAAGGAAGGTGTGAAAGTTAACTCCCCAAGATGATTCATGTCTTAATAACTGTGGTAATAGCCCACCCTTATAACACCAGGATCTCAAGGTCATGAGGACACACACATATACTTTGGGAACAATCACCCTTAATGACAAGGTCCCAAGGAGAAATACCAAAGCCATAAAGAATGCAAGTGAAAAGTAACCTTTTGTTATAGTCAATACTAGTTTCATCAAGAAAACATTTTAAATACACATTTGAAGATTTCAGTAGTGATTCCTTTTACATTAGTGATCCATGAGAGCAGACTGGGTTTTGCTTACATTTTTAATAAAAAGGATGTATCGATCTAATTACATTTTATTCAGATTCTTCATATTCCCAAGCCCTGTTCTTTCTAATGAAATACTGCATTTTGACTGAGTAAACTGCCTAATATTTACTGAACATTCCACTCCCAGCCTAGAGGGGAGGGCTGGAACTCAACTCAGAAGCAAATCAGAAGCAGTATTTCAGTGGCAGCCACAGGGGCCAGCAAACTTGCAATCTGATTGCATGTCCAGTGTCTTGGCACACTAGGACCTGACACACTAACACCTGTGCAGGTGTTTCCATGCAGGTAATTATTTATGAACATGCAAAGTTAAGCACATAGGGTTTAAAGTCACACACACTCCTGTTTTAGTTATTCACAATGTGAAGATTTGCTTTCCCCAGAGAGAAAGGCAAGAATCAGGAGAAAAGCCAGCCCGATTTGCTTTGCATAATTTGGCAGAAAGTGCCACTGAACAAGCAGCAGCTCTTCTGGAGCCTCTGTTTGGAGGAAATGAATGGTATTTATAGCCTAATAAAGTGTGTGCTCCACATGGAGAGGGGCCTTGCTGGAGAGCTGGAGCAGAGCTGTAAATTGGGTGAAGAAGCAGGAAGTCAGGCATAAATACAGCAAAGTCAGGGCGGCCTTAGTGCTCCCTATGGAGACTGGATTTAGGAGGGCAGGACTCTGAGAAGTGCTTAAATCTGCAGCCCCTATTTTGCTTTTAGAACAGGGCCTCATAAACCGCGGAATCAGGCTTACCTGAGAACCACGAAGTCTCTGGAAGGATGGGGGGCCATGCTGTTCAGCACGTACTGGTAAACTTCCGTCTGCCTGTCCAGAGTCTCTACCACCTTCCACTGCACAAAATCCTCATCCCACAGGTGACGCTCTCTCAGTACGCGATTCAGCACCACGGAGGGGGGTGCTTCCACCTCCACAGAGGCCTTCCACAGCTTCAGGGGGTTCCCGTCCCCCACCTTGGGAAAGACACCAGTAAGAGCTGAAGAGGTTGTGGGGGTACATCGAACCTTAGCCTACTGTATCAAGTGTTCAAAAAAAAATCCCTGGTTATAATAAAGTATAGGAGTGATTCTGTTACTTTTTTTCCTATTTATTTGTTGGTCCCGGGGCTTGAACTCAGGCCTGAGCTATGTCCCTGAACTTTTCTTGCTCAAGGCTAGTGCTCTACCACTTTAAGCCACAGCTCCACATCCAGTTTTCTGGTGGTTCATTGGAGATAAGAATCTCGTGGACTTCCCTTCTTACAGTGGCTGGCTTTGAACTACAATCCTCAGATCTCAGCCTCCTGAGTACCTTGGATTACAGGCATGAGCGACCATCACCTGACTTTTTAAATTTTTTTAAATCTAATTTTATTATTATTATTCTTAAGGTTATACTGTCATAAGTCAGGTAATGAGTACATTATTTTTTTGGAGGACAATGTTATCCCTTCCTTCACTGATACTGTACCATTTTAATCTCTATGCTTAAGAGTAATGATAATCAAAATTAACTACCACCAATACACACAGTGTGTGGTGTGTGTTGGGCACTAGATTCAGTTCTCATCCATTTGATTGTTACACAGCCCTCTTCTGGCCACAGTACTCTAGAAAGTCTATTTTGGCAAGTGAGAAGACAGAGGTTCTGACCTGTCAATATTACCCAGCAAAGGGGTCTGGGCAGCATGAGGATCCAAAGTCTTTCTCTACAGTCTGGACCCTGTTTGTGTGCTGCTGGGCTGCTTAGCCTTCTAGACAGGGTCTCTGAATGAAGCAGGGGCCTAAGCGGCTCGTGGAGGTGCACCATAGACAAACCTGTGTGGCAGAAGCATAAGCCAGTCCTGTGGGGAGATGGAGGTTGTGTGAGATTACCTTTTTGAATGCAAGGTCTGTATTGTCTAGGCTGGAGCATGTGACCCATCCTTTGAACTTCTCCTTGGCTTCTTTCTGAAGGCCCTGGATGAGATTCTCCAGGTAAGTATGGAAAGTTGCCCCACTCTCCTCCAGCTGTGTCCCCAAGTCTTCCAGCGTTGGTGCATGAATCTCAGCCTCTTCATAGGAGCTACGAGACTGGGCCACCATCTCATGTGGAACCTGAGCCAAAAGAAGATTGAAAGAGCAATGCACGGAGCTAAAGAAATGCTAAGAAGCAAAGTCATTTCATCAACTACCACGGTTTGAGCAACAAGCCCAGGGCCACAGGGCTGGAGATGTTTTTCTAAGATCAGTGCCAAGGCTGAGAGGGGCCTTCCTAAAGTTAGGAAATGTAACTTTGCTTCCAATGTTATATTTATTATTGAAAACATTGTAATGATTCTACAATCATTCTTTCCATTTTTCCTTTAATTCATTTTTATTTACTCTAACAGAATGTGGGTTCAGACAACTTTACTCCATGTGAGAAAACTTAATACATATTACATTGTTAAGGAAAACATCAGCTGTGACTTAGGAAGAGGCAGACCTTTCTGGTACATTCTCTCACTGATGGGTGTCAATTTTACCACAGACGCGTGTTAGATATTGCCTTCTTTTTTTTTTTTCTATGCTTTCATGTGTGTTTATTTCTATATGGTTTTGTTTCTATGCTAACCTTTAGCTGTATTGCTTAGGATTCTTTTGGCTAAAGTAGCTGCAAAACTTGAAGTAACTTTTTAAGTTTTATGACACTTCATATGCTTTTTAACATTCTAGAAATATGGAATTTTGTCAGAAAGCGAATCTTTTTACTATAGATCGTTTTCTTTGTTGTTGTTGCTATTTGGTTTGGTTTTTTTTTTTGTGCCAATATTGGGTCTTGAATTAAGGGCCTTGTACCCTTGCTTGGCTTTTTCACTCAATGCTAGCATTCTATCCTTTGTGCCATACCATCACTTCTAGGTTTTTGTTGATTAACTAGAGGAAGAGTTGCACAGATTTGTCTGGGCTGGCTTTGAACCATGATTCTAAGATCTCAGCCTCCTGTGGAGCTAGGATTATGGGAGTGATCCATCAGCACCCAGCAGTCTCTTAATTCTTTACATATCTGTGGCTATCAGGTGCTGTCACTGATGCTCAGTAACCAATATTACTCTTTTTTCTGTCTGTCTTTCTCTCTCTTACACACACACACACACACACACACACACACACACACACACACACACACCCCATAGATGTGAAGCCTAGTAAGATCCTGTGGTAAACTCAAATATAACTGGCCCTCTGGCTTTGAGCCAGACAAAGGAAGGCAATGAACCATTTGAGGGAACACCATCATCACAGTGACCTCAAGTGTCTTTAGCTATCAAGGCCTCAATTTCTTGGAGGCAAGGATCAACGTCAGAAGGTGTACTACTGTCACCGAAAAATCAGGAGCAAACAGATACAAACTATAAAAACAATGACCATCTTACCCTAATTCTGAGACCTAAAAGGTGAGTAGAGCCTTTTTTCACTCACCTCAAAAAGTCTGTTGCATTCGGTGATCATGTGGGCGAGCCCCTGAGCTGCGGCCAGGTTCTCGCTGAGGTCTTTTTGATCTGGCTTTCCAGTGGCATATTTCTTCTGGTTGACTCTGTAATTGCATGAGAGTGTACTGAGCAGATCCCGAACCAAAGTGTTTTCCATTCCCCAGCTCATATCCCTTTTGTATGCTATTCATCCCCAGATGAACAGCATATCCAAACCCCAGACTTTTTCTCCTTTCCAAATGAAAACAATGACCACATGTCTCAGATATTCCAAGGCAGACAGTCTGACAGTCCACAGCCAAAAGCCTTGGAAAAATACAAGGGCAAAAAGAACTGTGGGAAGAGAAATTAATCTATGTTTTTCCCTAAAGTTTGAAACCACCTTGGTTTTTAAATACAGGCTTTTAAAACCAAGGATTGCAAAATACTACTTTATGTACTTTTCTTTTTCCTCTTCTTTCTCCTCTCCCCTTCTCCTTCTCCCTCCTCCTCCTCCTCCTTTTTCTTCCTATGCCTATCATCAAAACAAAGCACCCCTTCTTCTGCTCCTCTTACTCCCCTGGCCAAAATTTCTGGATCATAACTGACATCCTTCAATGCTACCTTATGATTCTATGAATCCGAGGCCTATGAATAAAATTTCCTTGGAACACATCCTGATATAAAAATAGGTGCTTAGGAAACCCTCCAGTGGAAATCCAGCACGTGAACAGCTCTGTTTCTTCTTTTCTTTAATGGATTAAGGAGAGGAGACTACCAATACTGAGATATTGGGGAAGCTATCAATACTGAGGAAAACTTACCTTGGAGAACTTTCTTTTTTCAATAAGTTAAGATGGAAGAGGGAGGGGGCCAGGCACACAGCCAGATTCATGGGCGTCATCTGATTCTCTTCCACCAAGTTCACGACATCGTTCAGGAAACACAAGAGTGTCTGCAGGGCCTCCCTGTTCTCATCGGCCAGCAGCAGGATGGCGGCCTGCACAGCTTGCAGCCACTGCTCTTTGGGGACATCTGAGGAAAAGCAGTCACCAGCTCATTAGAAGCACATTGCAGAGCCAGTGAGAGAGAACAGGAGAGTTCAAAAGCTCTACTTCCTGGACAGAAACATTCAGAGACATCAACTGAAGTATCTGATGGCATGAAGAAATAACTGCTTAGGCCTCACAGCTACCTGAGAGACAGAGGTAGAGCTTGAATCCCATCTCTCAAACCCTAGAACCCTCAGTCTGTGTGAGTGCCATAGTTATACTAAGAAAGTAAGACCACCCTTCTGGCTCCACATACTCTGAGCAATCAGATTGCTCCTGTGTTGCTGTTTCCCCTCTTCTGGTGGGAACCAGGGATGGCTTCTCTCTTGTTATCTCCTTAAGACAGCTCCAGAAGTACCTCTTAGGACTGCTTCCCCAACACAACACAATTAATGGTGAGTAGTAAATGGTGGGCTTGTCTGGATGTCCTAGCTATTCTTAAAGGACCAGCCTTGGTGGCCAAGCCTTGTTCTTCAGGTCATCAAGGCTTGGTTCAGACTTTGCATGAAGGCTCAATGGCGTATAATCCTGGGATCATGGAAATTAAGGTTATCTGGGGGGAAAAGAGGAACCCAGAGATATGGAGAAAGGGTCCTGCCCAGTCCTATTCTCCTTGAGGGAGGTAGTGATAAGAACTGGTTATACAAGCTTAAGAGGAAAATGGCCCAACAATAAGAAGTTAACTAAATAGAAAAATCACAGCAAGTGGGCATGAGGTGCTGAATTTTGCTGGCTGGGTTAGTTTAATGATCATTTAAGTTTGGTTCAATCATGCAGTTCAGGAGTAAATACTGTATTCTTTGAAGCCAGGTGCAAATGGCTAACATCTGTTATTCTAGTTACTCAGGAAGCTAAGATCCAGGGGATTGTGGTTCTAGGGTAACCTGGGCAGAAAAGTCCATGAAGTTTTTATCTCCAAAATAACTAGCAAAACTCAGGGATGAAGATGTGGCTCAAGTGGTAGAGCAACAGCAGAGCAAGCAAATGTGAGACTCTGGGTTCAAACTCCAGTAACAGCAAAAAAATCCCCCGCAAACAAAAAACAAAAAAGAGATATGATCTGTACTGTTCAGGAAGTGCCACAATGTGCTTGAGGTATGAAAGACATGTTAGACCTTCCAATTGTTTTTAATGTTTTCTCTCATCCCTGAAAAATTCTGATTGGGTATAGTTAATGGTGTATAGCATAATCAATGGCAATGTACTCAAGGAATTAAAATAAATAATACATAAAATATTTATAGTAGGTGAACCAGAACCTCAGTCAATATGCCATAGGCCTCCATTCTTGCTTACCCCAAATTACCCTTTCACCATTTCCAGATTCATGGATCAAAATAGCAGTTCTGAGTCACTTCCGCCCTTGTGGCAGGTACAAGCTGGGCTACCTACTCCATGTCCCTTCTTCCCCACTTTGTCACTAAGTAAACATGTATTTGGTTCAAGAGTAGGCAGTAATGAACTCAGGAAAATGAGCCCCTCCCTTCATTCCAGAGATGAATCATGTTGGCTTAAAAGAAACATCTAAACAGAGGAGCAAGCGAGTTGTTCAGAGTGTGAATGGAATCTCTTTCTTCTTTCCATTGATTGGTTTAGGGGAGAAGATAAGATCATTTTGGGCTGATAGGACTGAGAGAATATCTTGGAGCTCCTTTTAAGACTTATCTTCCTGCTAAAATAGGACATACACCCAAGAAGAAGCCCTTTGAATGTGATTTGGTGAAGACAAGATAATTATATATTGTGGCAATCATGTTGTGACTTCAGGGGGAAAGTCAAGAGAACCTGACTTTACCCTGGCATAATTGAGCTGCAGAATTACCCAACACTGGAATAGCTTAATTCCAGATTTCTTGTCATGTGAGATAGTTAAATGTCTATTTGTTTAAATAATTCTTTGGGGAGAATGTTTGGTTGTATCTTAACTGCTTGGCAGCTCAAACCCCTTACCCTAATTTGCAAAGCTCCTTTTTGTATGGCCCTTGTATGGCACATTCTTCAGTGTTGTTTGGTGTCATGTTGTACATTTGTCACCTTTGCAGGACAGTTCCTCCGACACATATGCGCAGGCAATTTGCTTCACCCAAAATATGTTCCTTATGCAACTTAGCTACAGCTGGCACTTCCTCCACATTCTCTTTGCCCATCTTAAGCCCCACTGGGCTTGTCTTTGTAACCTTTTAATGGACTTCCTCCCATCATGCATTGCAATTGTTCATCCAGGCATTGTTTCCCTCATTTGTATGATCTTGGTGAGCACAGAGTGGGTCTCACACTTCCACATGCTCTGCAATACTCAGCACAGCACCCTGTACTGAGCCCCATTCTGTAAATGTTTGCTTAGCTAAAAGAAAGCCCTGCTTTGATCTGGCTTCTTGGTTTTAAGTCTCAGAAAGCACCAAAGACAGTTACCTTGTGGGTATAATCTATCTTTAGCCTTAGACTAGTGTCAGCTTCAATCCAAGAATTGATTATATGTAAAGACTTGTATGTGGTATTGCTAAACCATAAGGGAAGGTTAATTGAAAAAAAAAGTGGAGCTTCACTGCTCATAGCAATGCCATTATGAATACTTTGCATTTGGGCTTTAGCAGTGAAGATCATTAATTCAAGTTAGCCTATTCACTTTGACAAAATAATGTTTATTTAATGGGTCACCACTCTATTCTGTTTTTTTTTTACTCTACCCATTTTTTAATTGTGAAAATATTGTACAGAGGGGTTACAATTACATGGACAAGGTAATGAGTACATTTCTCATCAAGCATTGTTGCCTCCTCCTTTGTTTCCCCTTCCCATCCTTTCTCATGCCCCATGCCAAAGTTGCAAAGTTCATTTTCCGACATAATGTCTTATATATCTCATTGTTGCAATGGGTTCTATTTTGTTTTTGCAAGTGGTATTTGTTAAAAAAATCACTTTTGAATTTGTAATCCTATACATTCTTTAACATTTAAGACAGAATTCCCTACAGCAAGGATCTTCAAATTTGATCAAGCCTACATATTGGCCCATTTTTGGCACATTTTTACTGTAAAATCAAAGTCCACCAGTCAAATGTTTTTCTAAAGAACTGGGAATCCAGTTAGGAAAACAAAAAGCCCTAATGTTATCATGTATGGAAAGATTCACATACTTATTTCTAACATCCCTCATTACAGCTGTCTTTAGCAGGATAGGATTTTAAATTAGTAATTGTTGTTTTCTGTGATTATTATAATTGTAGTGGCCTTGCTTGGAACTATTGATTTAGAAAATCAGTTAAAAGCTGGGCACCAGTGGCTCATGCCTGTAATGTTAGCTACTTAGGTGGCTGAGATCTGAGGAACACAGTTTGAAGCCAGCCCAGACAGGAAAGTCTGTGAGACACTTACCTCCAGTTAACCATCAAAAACCTGCAAATAGAATGGAGGCTTCAGTGGTAGAGTACTAGCCTTGAACACAAAAACTCAGTGACAGTGCCCAGGCCCTGAATTGAAGTACTGACACATATAAAAATATCAGTTCAATATGTTCAAGTAAAAACAAAAATTACTTGTGCTAATCTGAAGTATTGATTCGGTTTGCTTCCTTTGCACCAATTAAAGTATATTTGCCTTTTTGTTTCCAGTCATTTTACTAGTCTCAGGAAAACATTGATATTTTTCCTTTTCCTTCCTTCCTTCCTTCCTTCCTTCCTTCCTTCCTTCCTTCCTTCTTTCTTCTCCTCTCCTCTTCTCTCCTCCCCTCTTCTCTTTCTTGCTTTTTTTTTTGTCAGTTGTGGGGCTTGAACTTAGGGTATGGGTTGGGTCCCTGAGCTTCTTTTGCTCAAGGCAAACTCTACGACTTTGAGCCATAATGCTATTTCTGGTTAACTGGGGATAAGACTCGCATGGACTTTCCTGCCCAGGCTAGCATCAGACTGAGATTCTCAGATCTCAGCCTCCTGAGTAGCCATATAGCTGTGAGCCACCAGCCCAAGCTACTTTTTTTTCTTCTTTTTTTTCTTTTCTTTCATGATGCTAGGAAATGAACTCATGGCCTCACACATACAAGGCGAACATCTATCACTGAACTGGTCCCAAATGCTTACTTTTTAAGTTACTTTGAGGTCTCACACAAAACCCTGTTAGGAAGGAATTCTTTGATATCAAAAAGACATATTCAATTGCTAAAATTTACTGTGATCTCCATAGCAAACTGTGAAAAAGGTTACTTCTGAAGAGAACAGAATGATCACATTTATGAACTTCTTTATAGATTCCTGTATTACTTGTAAAATTAAAACTCTACCTACAGGGATGTTTCTAAGGCTTGGATGAGAAGACAGTTGTTACTCCTACTTACACTGGTAGATGTGAAGGAAAGTCTCACTGAGCTTGTTGGTGAAGAGAGGCTCAGGGAGATCCCGGAAGAACTGCTTCACCATATCTGCTACGTCATAAGCAGACTGGTCCTCATAGTTGACATTCTCAGGAAAATTCTCATTCATTTGACGGAGGGCATGTATTCGAGACTTTACTCCAGACTTTCGAAAAAGACCCACCTGCAATAAGACACAGACACAGCATGTGTTAGCTAGATCACCTCTCTCCTGATACTTTCTTCTTTAAGTGTGGCACCTTGGGTGTGATGAGAAAGCCTGGGGCCATGGCTCAGTGAACTAGGATTATATCTAGCTTGCAAATCCTGAATTACTAGAGTAGCTACTTTAGGCAGAAGACAAACACTAACTTTCTCTCCGGTAAGATGTAGATAATAATAATATTACACCATGTAGGGCTGTAGTAGAGATTAAATGAGAAAGCATTCATGGACATGTACTATGACTTGCAAAATCTCATCACACTGCCGACGCTATTATTTTATTTATTCAACAAGTAGTGATTAAGTACCCACTATATACAATGCATTCTTATAAACTAAGAGTCCTTAGTGAACAACATAGACAAAATTCCCTGCTCTTTGTTTATTATTTTCCTGGGTACTTTTGAGCAAGTTGACCAATAGGTGGTTTGGTGAAAGTTATTCGATGATGGAAAGATCCCAGATAAGCAACCAACCATAACTTACTGCCTCTTTGAGTAAGAAGTCTATACAATATGTGTCCATGAAACAAAACATTATTATAAGCACATGTTTTGATGTGTGTGTGTGTGTGTGTGTGTGTGTGTGTGTGCATGGATTTAAACTTGAGGACTGGGTATTGGCTTTTAGATTTTTCACTCAAGACTGGTACTCTCTTTTTCTTTTTTTCTTTTTTTTTTTTTGCATTGTGAAAATACCGTACAGGAGGGTTACAGTTACATGGGCAAATTAATATATACATTTCGTATCAAGCATTGTTGCCTCCTCCTTTGTTTCCCCTTCCCATCCCTTGTACATCTCATTGTTGCAATGGGTCCACCTGTATTCCTATTTAAATGATTTGTTTTTTCCCTTCCCCTCCACAATTTATACCAAAATCAAATACAATGAAAGCAGGGGTTATACCGTGGGGGAGGGACATACAAAGCAACAAAGAAATCATCTTATAAATATGTTGGAAACAATCGCAAGAAATAAAAAAAAACATTTGAATGCTTATCTTGGGTATCATTTCACTTAACATCAACTTATCTGACCTTTTTGTTTGTCTCAGACATATACTAGTTATTGCATATAAGGGAAACCATGGGACCTATGTTTCTTTGGGCCTGGCTTACTTCACCTCTTTCTTTTTTGTTGGGCAATTGGAGAGGAAGAGTTTCATAGACTTTCCTGCTCAGGCTGGCTTCAAACTGTGATCCTCAGGTCTCAGCCTCCTGAGTAGCTAGGATTATAGGCATGAGCCAATGGTGGCCCACTTGATTTAAGTTGCTTGCTTTTTATTCTCTGAAATCCTAGGCCCTAGTGTTATGCTTCTCATATTATGTCTAGCATGTACTACTCCACCAGGTTAGACTATGTATTTTCTAGTGGCTTTAAAAAAAAAGACATTACTGTATCACTTCCTTGTCTTTTTAGGATTCAAATGTACAGTTTAACTACTATCAAGCCAAAAACTGCATTACTTTCTTTTGATTCATAGGACTTAAACTCTTTCCTTTGAACCAACACTGATCTATAAGACACCAAAAAGATAAGAGGAATGAGTAAAGTAAGCAGAGCTTCATTGAAAGAATGAAGATCTTAGGTAGGTGCCAGTGGCTCATGCTTGTAATTCTAGCTACTCAAGATGCTGAGATTTGAGGACTGTGGTTCATAGCCAGCTGGGGCAAGAAAGTCTGTGAGAATCTTGTCTCCAATTAACTACAGAAGAGCTGTAAGTAGAGCTGTGGCTCAAATGGTAGAACACTAGTTTTTTTGGAAAAGCTAAGGGACAATGCCTAGGCCTCGAGTTCAGCCCCAGTACTGCCCTCCTCTCCTCAAATACAGTGAAGATCTTTCCAGGGTTTGGGTAGGTTAAGCTCAGACCCTCAAGTAGTCTTCCCCACCCTCAACTTGCTTATATCAAAAGAACTGGGCTGCCCTGAGATTTTTGGCTTAGATTAAATGTCTGCCATTTTAAAACAGCTGTAGTATACCAAGTTGCTTATATGTCAGTCTTTCAACCCTCAGTATTCCTCTCTTCTCACTCGGCATGGGCTTGCTGTTTGGCCTACTTCTCCACGTAAAGCAAAACTGTTCCTGGGTGACTTGACAAGTAGACAGTGTTACCAGAGTCACCAACGTTCTTCCTATGCAGGAAGAAATAACATGAGCAAAGCTGTCTCACCATCCCTTCTGTGTGCCAAGTTCACATTTTGGGCCTTGGTCGGAGTCCAGTGTCTGAGGAAGGCTTTTCTTGATTGTTGCTATAAATGAGAACAGCCCTAATTCTTTTAAATCGCAGCAACAGCAAGGGAAGAATTCCAAGCCATAGAGACTACTCTTCTTCTTTTTTAAAATCTTGGTTGCATTGGCTCACAGGGGTAATCATACACTGCTACTTTTTGTGGCCAATACTTAGCAATACTCCTTTGCATTTCAAGGCTTATCATCCTAATTCCACAGATTAGGGTAGTCAGGCAAATTGTCACTTAAAATGTTAATTACTTTCTTTTTTAATTCTTAAAGTTTGGGATGTCTAGAAAAATGTTAAAACTTTGCCACAGTTAGATGATTCCTTATGAAGAATTATAGAACATTTATCTTCTTTTGTATGTTAACTACTTGAAATTGTATCCAAGTGCATGGGAAGAAAGCACATGTTGTCAGAAGAAAGATTCAAGATGTCTAATGGGTGATTATTGAAGTGAGAGACGTCTTTGATTTGTTTACATTCTTGGATTTATTTCTTTATTTAAATTCTGGAAGGAGGCCCAGAACTTTGTACACCACAGAGATGTTCTGTGGACAAGTTCTCAGGATTTTGACGCCCCCAAAGGTGAATTCTGAAGTGTGACTCACAAATATTTACCTTAATATGAGTTAGTATTATTCCATTTGAGAATTCTTATTTTTTTTGAGACAGCAGAAAAGTATTACTTTGTGTCTATAGGCAATATATCCAATATGTCTGGCCATTTCTGTATCTGAGGCCATTCTGATGGTTGTGTACACCTACATCTCAACAATGCTTTCTTTGTATTTTTACTTTCCAAATTTCTTTCCTATTTCAGCAAATATTTTCATTTCAATGATGTTTGACATGTCTGTAGCTATCCAGCTGCAAGCTTTGAGCTGCTTCCTCTGACTTGAGCTCACAGGATGTCCAAAGGGGTTGTCAGGAATTTATTTGTTCTATTCCACATTTCTAACCATAACCTTTCTGCCCTGCTCTCATCTTTGGGGGCGGCGGGGGGGGGGGGGGGATATGGAAATATCTGTGTGTTCTGTACATTTCTGTGGAAAGCCCAGAAGGAAATTTCTTTCTTAAACCTAATAAAAGAAAGGTGATCTCAAACCAGACCAGATTATAGCTGTAGTGGTTAGGGATGATGGATGAGAGAGAAGGAATGAAACAGTTTTCAGAGAGTAAGTCTAGGCATATGGATGAGCAGATGATTAAGTAGGCCTGGACCAATCCTGTTTTCTGACTCTTGTTCCTGTTTCTATTTGGGATTTTCTTTTTGTCAGTTGTGGGGCTTGAACTTGAGGCCTTAGTGCTGTCCCTGAGCTCTTTTGCTCAAGGCTAGCATTCTACCACCTGGAACCCCAGCACCCCTTCCCTGGATGGAATTTCTAATACTTGAGACACTTGGGGTGAGACATCTGTGAATTGCAGTAGACGGCACCTGAACACAGTAAGCTGGACTTATGGTGTGGAGGTAAATATCTCCTACTGAAATAGGGAGATCGGGTCTGGCCGGAGCCATCTTGGCTATGTGGTGGATGGTAGTGTCTGGCATCTTGTTTGCATGGCAGGGGAAGGTAAAGCCCCTACCTCCCAGGTGATAGGCAAGCCTAAATGCCTGGAGGCCAGGGCAGGGACTTGGATAGCAGGTTATTAAACCTGTCAGTTTACTGGCTGGGACTCCAGTTTCCTGTAACCCTGCCCCCTGACCTGCCTTATCTAGGCCTGGACCAGCTCAGGTGCCATTATGCCATGCCCTGTGTCTCCGTGTTTGTGTTTTGTGTCCTGTCTCTTCTCCTGTCACCACTGGAGCTGAATTGGTTTGTTGGTATTGTTTTTGTTCTTTCTTTCCTCTCTGGCCTTCATGGCCCAGTTTCCTAACAGTGTTAAGTTTATTTGCTGACTGCTGGCCTTTGAGACAGGAGTCTACCATGCAGTTGTTGGTCTTTTAAAAAAAAGAATCCAAGATCTGACCTCTCAAAATGTAGCTTCTCCATTTTCCTGCCATACAACATCACCTGTCCACATAGGTGGCTCATTGCCAATAGTTATTTCTCCTTCAAAAAGATTTCAGTGCAGAAATAAAATCTGCATTTTTGACTAAACATGTTCTTCTAAGTCAAAACCTTGAGACTTGAAAAAACTTATTATCCTCAGCACTGCTGATGAGACTGAACCCTGGCTCCTTCAGCATCAGGAGAGCAAGACCCAAAGAAAGGTGACATGACTTTGCTTTGCCACTGTGTCTGTCACTAGTGTTTGGGTGGCCTACCCTGTCACACAGGACTCCCTACATTTAGTTAAACACTTTGCTGCATTGTTCTGAAGTTCTTGGTAATAACTGATAGAAATTATATAGAAGGTCCTGCCCTCATCTGTCTTCAAAGCCTAGCTAATATATAACTCTCTAAAAGGGTAACAGTGGTGGCCAGGAATACAAAATCCATTTCATAGACCTCTCTCTTGTCTGTGCTCTGTTCACTTAAGGGTACAAAGAGTGCTTGTACCCTTTAGTTTCATTCTTTTCTTTCTCCCCATCAGCTTCTACTTAAACCCCCAGCGATGGGCTCAAGGTGTAATTTAACCAGACAGCCCCAGGATGTGAGTCATTCTATCTGAAGTAGGTGGTAGGCAAAGTGATGAGCAGGCGGCCAGCCTGGCGGGTAAGGACTCTCACACTGAGAATGGAATGTCTTCCCAGCCCTATTAGGCTTTTAAAAGGACTTGCTCCATTAGAAGGAGCAGTTGGGCATGAGTGCTGCATTAGAATTCAAATTTCATCTAAATAATATTAAATCTCCTTCTTGGCATCCTGTTTATGCTAATCTTTTCAGGGCTTAATGATGTTTATCAGGACTTCCATTTCCTCTTCTCTAGAAATGTGCTCAGCTAATGAAGAAAGGTTGGCTTTATTCAGAAAGCGATTCATAAGCAGAGCGCATGGCGGGTTCTGATTTTCGAGCAGTGCAGGTTTAGCCACTTATGGCAGTGGCTTCACATTCATCAGGAGCCGGGTCTAACCTACACTTCTGGTTGCAGTTGATTTAGGGCAGAACTAAAAGTGCAGACAACAAAGCAAGGAAGGCTCCTCTCCCACACTGCTACGTCTGAATACAAATGGTTCCTAATTGAAGGCTAAAACTTCCTCATTTCAGCTACAGCCATCTGCAAGGATGCGAATGGATAGATGCACCGTGCTTCATTGTACAGGAACAGCTCTGTACTGGGGAGTGTGGGAGGTGAAATGCTGGCAGTGTTTCAGGGCTCTGTGGGCTGGATTCAACTGTCTGTTGCTGATTGCTTCTACTGAATGCTTAGCATGCCAAAAAAAAAAAAAAAAGGGAAGGGGCCCCACTGGCTCATTGCAGAAAGTTTGGCTTTCAGAGATCAAGGCCAGAATCTCCCCACATCTTGCTTCTTGTCCAGGGTGTAGGTTTAGAGGGAGGTATTGGAAGTCTGGTTTTCTACCATTTGGGATGGAATGGCAAATCTCTTCAATTCCAATGAGATGCTGTCAGCAAAGATAGACCACCCATCTCCCCATCTCCTCATTTGCTTTCTTCTCATTCTCCCTTTTCCTCTCTCTTTTCTGACTCATTAGCTTAATTTTCTAGGACTGTCTTTATCTGTGCCCAAGTTTCTTGGATTCTTTATTTTTTCCCCCCTCTCTAGTTTTCCCCTATTTCCTTCTTATTAGCACTTTTTTTCCCATTGGAACCAGCGGGGGTGGTCTTGGGCCATGGTCTTCTATACCTGACAGACAAGGTGGGAAATGCTGCTAGGATTAAAGCAGTGAAAGTCCCTTTGACATGCTATAGGTTCTTTCTGGGACTGATACAATAGAAATGTGGCCATATGCAGCTTTGTTACATTTAGAATCAGTATTTATGCCCTTGAATGGAAACTTCTTCCTACAAAACTTTGTTCCTGTAGCTTTTTAGCACAGGAATCTCAGATTTCAAAGATTACTAGGGACTTGAGATGGACACTGGGAATATACTGGTGAACAGGGATTGAGGAGGATTGAAGGCTCACATTCTGTTTATATGACTTTCAGCTCTCAATACAGCTTCGGCTTTGTGTGTGTGTTTGTGTGTGTATGTGCTTGTGTGTGTGTGTGTTAGAACTAAAGTTTGAACTCAGAGCCTCACACTCTCATTTGTTTTTGGTTTTTTTTTTTGTTTTTCTCTCAAGGTTGGAGTTCTACCACTTGAGCAACACTTCCATTTCTGGTTTTTGATCATTAATGGGAGATCAGAATCTCCACAGACTTTCCTGCCTGGGCTGGCTTTGCACTGCAATCCTTAGATCTCAGCCTCTTGAGTAGCTAGGATTACAGGCATGAGCCACTGGCACCTGTACTTACTTATGGTAATGACACTGGTGTAAATCCAGGACCTTCAGGGGAAGGGATGGTTTCTATACCACTCTTTAGTGGGGAACTGAATGTCGGTATTTCAGCTCATTTCTTTATACCCAAACTTGTTCAAGAAAGCATTTAGGGTAACTAATAATGGCCTATGAAATACAACAGATACAATTAAAAGTAACAGGTAAGAACATAGTAAAAGGGAAATAAAAGTAGAAATGGTAGCTACAACTAGGAATAGGCTGGCAAAGAATTTGTGCCATAAAAAGTACATGTATTTACTACAGGTAGAATAAATATTTAGCTCTAAACTTTCTAGCAGCCAATACAAAGAGGAAAACACACCTAGTTGAATGTGCCTGTTATCTTTAATATAAAGCATAGTCCAGCTGTCCAAAAGAAATATATACTGTTTTCAAATGCTGGACCCAGAGCAGAAAAAAAAATGTTTTCCTCCCATTCTTAGAAAAGGTCACTACTCACACAATATTCAATATCATTAACAAATCTCAAGTGGATTCCTCAATGAATTATATGGGTCCACTTCCTAACCTGTTCCTCAGCTCTGGAGTCAGTCGGTAATCACCCTAAAGTCCACTGGGAAAAAGCAGTTCTAACAGTGCAGTAGTAGGCTGTGGATATAAACATGGACTCTGCAGTTAGACATTTACAAGCAACATCGGCTCCAGCATTGAGCTAGATGTTAGCACAGTCCAGGATGGAGGTGAGGGTGGATAAATAATGAAAGCAGAACATGCAGGATGCTTGTCTGACCTGTGCCAGGCAGTCAAGAAAGGTTATTACTAAAGGGATGGCATAGAAAGACTACATTTCCTTTAGGCATTCCTGAACAAACACTATTTTCTTCTGAGAGGGGTTTGGCTACAAAGCATTAACTAGCCATGATTTAGAAACAAATGTAATCTGTGCTTGTTGAAGGACAGAGCCAAAACTTCGAAAACGAGCCATGAAGGAGGCAAGGCTGGAATATACATTAACAAAAATTGAGAACCCTTGAAAAAAACATGTGTCTCACTAAAAGGCTACCCTCACAAAACACAATCTGAGCTCTCTACCAACAAACCAATAAAATATAATTGGAGCTATAAAATTCAACATGAAAGGGTATGGTTGTAATACTTTTAACACTAGAAATAAGATCAGAGTGGGTATTCCCAACTATTCACTGAAATATATCTCTGTGAACTTTTTCTCTCAGTAAAACATCTTAGGACATTAACTTTGATTCATGAGTATTCTTTGTGGAACCTCTACAATATAATACAATTATGTCTTGGTAGAACCTCTACAATATAACACAATTATGTGAAGAAGCTGAGAACTGGTGGCTTATGCCTGTAATCCTAGCTACTCAGAAGATGGAGATCTGAGGATCACAGTTTGCAGCCAGCTCAGGCAGGAAAGTGGGTGAGACTCTACTCTCCAAGTAAGTATCACAAAACCAGAAATGAAGCTGTGGTTCAAGTAGTTCAAGCGTACCAGCCTTCAGTGAAAGAACTAAAAGGATAGTACCAAGACCCTGAGTACAAGCCCTAGTACCTAAACAAAACAAAAGCCAATTATGTGTAAGTAATCAGATTCTATGGCTTAATGTTCTGGGATGTTATCACATCAATTAATGTTGGACAACTGAAGAATAGGAAAGAGGCAGGAAGGCTGGCAGCATGGCTCAAGCAGAAGAACCACCTACCTAGCAAGCATGAAGTCCTGAGTTCACACCCTCGTACTATTAACATGAACTAAAATAAAATAAAAATAAGGAAATGACAGAAAAGTATAAAACAGAAGGGGGGGCAGGCAATCAAAATAATTTTCAAAGCCCAAACAGCTATCATTGCAACAACAAACAATCGTGGTCACCGTGTTCTTCATATGACACTCAAATATGCAAAAATGTGTATTTATATTTTCTTTACATATGAAAGGTCCAAGGAGATCATATATTCAGTTAAATTAAAGATGATGTCAAATAGCGATTTAAGTGGTATTTTGCTCCACTGAAAACTTGTATTTGATTCATCCAGAGATCATCTTGTTTTCAAGTGTGGTCTCAGTTTGGCTGTCTCCTTAATGCCTTCATAGCCAAGATTTTTGAGTTTATGTAGCTTCGCTTATTCCTTTTCACTGTGCTCATGGCACAAAACTCAATTAAAAAAATCTAATAAAAAGTGCAAATAGTTCCAGGTTGGTACAAATCTTCCACATATCATTACAGAGTGTGAGAACAGAGACCATCTCAAAATATTTGCCTGAATATATTCTTTTTTTTGGGGGGGGGTCTGGTCGTGGGGCCTGAACTCTGGGCCTGGGCGCTGTCCCTCAGCTCTTCAGCTCAAGGCTAGCACTCTACCACTTGAGCCACAGCGCCACTTCTGGCTTTTTTCTTTTTGCTTATGTGGTGCTGAGGAATCGAACCCAGGGCCTTGAGCATGCAAGGCAAGCGCTCTACCACTGAGCCACCTTCCCAGCCCTGCCTGAATATATTCTCACTACCACTCATGGTTGCAATTTGTAAAGCAGGAATATGATTTTATTCTATATAGAATGTCTAAGAAATAAAAGAGTGCTAGTTTGGAGGGACATAAGCTTTGTTTTGTAAATTATAGGAAAATTTCAAGCCCACCATTATGGTGGTCCTTTGAATATACCAGGGGTAGAAAGTAATTTCTGAAATTTTTGTTTATGGTAAGCTTGTAATCAATTTTCTTAGATGAGGGATGTTTGATTTAGCTGATGTTACACATTTCATATTTTATTTACACATTAAAATGCAAATATATCTGTCTTTGGTTTAAGTTTTTCTAGTCATGGTGCTGCTTAAAAAGTAATTTTAAAAAGAGACATAAAAATCAAATATTTTCTTTTGCAAAACCAACAGAGATGAAACAATGCTGTGAAGTCAGTGGTGGCAGTGAGACAATACTTAGAATATATAGGCCAGGTTCTGGTGGTTCATGCCTGTAACCCTAGCTACTCAGGAAATTGAGATCTGAGGACTTAGGCTCAAACCTAGCCAGAGCAGCAAAGTCCATGAGACTCTTATTTATGATTAATCAGTAAAAAGACATAAATAGAGGCATGGCTCAAGTAGTAGAGACCCAGCTTGAGTGAAAAGCCAAGCAAGAGCATGAGGCCCTGAGCTCAAGTCTCTGTACTGATTGGTGCACAGGAGCGTGTGCGTGCGCATACGCGAGCGCACGCGCGCACACAAACACACACACACACACACACACACACACACACACACACACAAACCAACCAACTAGCCAAATAAACAAAAGAAAAGACAGAAAGGAAATGTAGCCCATGCTTGACCTCTCAGTTTCTAGGTAATGTAAATCAGACATCATAGGTAGAAACTATTAACATTAACTTTGCCCAGTCACTGAAGTAGGCAACACCACAACAGACTCAAAGAGCTTCAAAGGGCTGTAACTCCCAGTCACATTACATTCAGACACACAGAGATCACAGTGCTCTTCACTTTCACGATGGTATGGCTTGCCTGATATCAGACAGTCCCGGGGCTCAATCTGGCCTCCAATCAAGCCAAGTCCTGGTTTGCAATTTCCAGCCATACCTGATCCAGGCAGTTGCTGCGGAGATATCTCAGGGCCTGCTGAATGCTCTGAGGCAGGGGCTGTCCCGTTCTCTGGACGTGGATTATGAGAGGAACACCAAAGACAGCCTTGTCTTTATAGTCAGGAACTTTCATCCTCTTCATGAACTTTGGGACAGACCTACAATTCACAGAAACCAGGTCATGCAAAGTCCGTGGGGGCACACTGTGGGGAGAGGTGTTAGAAGCAAGCGAGAGGGAGGCCACCATCCTGTTGGAACACCCCCACAGGCAGAGGCAGAATTCAACTTTCCCTCCACATCAATCAGCCTATGGCAATGCGACACGTGGCTCTTGCCTACGTGTGATGTCTATGAGACAGCATGATTCATGTGTGCACATTGCAGTTGTGACTGCGTGTTCAGGTCAAGGGGGACAATATTCCAGTTGTGCTGCGATGGACACATCTCTCAAGTGACAAACACTTTGGAGAAAAGGAAACACATGTAAAACTTATGAAGAAGAAATCTGGTTGGGGTTGGAAGAGAAATGAGAGGAGAAAAGATGGATCACACTTTGTGGCTGTGTGCTTAGTTTTCTAGAGCCAGCCCTATTTTATGCAGGGAATTTTTAAGAGGCAAGTATATATTGATTTGACTGGGCAATTTAGGGCCTTCTAAACTATTTTTTATAAAAGCACCATTGATTCTTAATATATAAAATATACAGCTTAGGATAATCATGAGGTACGTTTCCTACCCTTTTTTTTCAAATCTACAACCTACAGTAGGCTCCATATATAAGTTCCAACATATACCTTTGTCAGTTCTTTACTAAGGTTTATGGCATATTCCCATTTTGTTTTTACCAGGGAAATAAAAACAGACATGTATCTGAAGAATTAAACCTTCTTTGAATAAATCAGTGCTCTACCCAGTGAGTTCTGTATGGGGCCAGGAGGTACAAGTGACAGATGTTTCTCTGCAAACTGCCAGAATTATTTTATGGCAAGTTTATTTTTAATTCCCCTGTTCACAATTAATCACCCTTTACTTGTCAGTTTTTGCTTTCTGCGAGCCTGAATGCCTTCCCCAGAAACCAACTGAGAGCTACAATGCAAGCAGAATTTCTCATGGGCTGTATCAGGCTGAGCTGAGCTGCCCACAGGGCAGAAAGCTAGCAGAACTATGTGTGTGCCTTTCAGAGAGAGGGCACTGCAGGCAAGAGTGTATTCCCCAGATGCTGAAGGGTAAACCCTGAGGATTTTACAGCTGCACACTTAGCACTGAATGGGCAGCTAGGCTCCATGATTGTGCTACATACCAGGTCCAGCCGTGTTTGTTGGACAGGGAGTACTTCTCCATGATGGCTGTGAGTCGGAGCAGAGAGAAGCGCTGGAGCAGGTTCAGCTGGCCGGCTGTCTGGCTGCTGATGTGAGGCGATGCTGGGGACGGCTGAGGCTGGTGTGAGAGCTGGAAACTGTTCCAGCGCAGTCGCCTTGGGCAGAGAGACGGGCAGAAGAGGACAGTCACTCTGCGGACTGATTACTGGGAAGCACAAGATGTCCCTTGTGCAGAAGTAGCGAAACAGAGCTCAAGAAATCAGCTAAGAAAATCACAAAGCAAGTGGAACTGATGACACAAATGTGTGGAAGCAATAGGAGAACTCACTTTTTCCAAGTTAATAAATTCAGAGAAGTTGTTATTTGTTTATTGTAAGATTTAAACAAGTGACATAATGGATTTTATTTCTGTTCCTTCCTAAATCTGTCCCCCTAGTATTGAGAGCAGCTACAATGATGAAGATGATGATGTATGTGTGTGCATGAGAGAGAGAGAGAGAGGGAGAGAAAGAGAGAGAGGGAGAGAGAGGGAGAGAGAGAGGGAGAAAAGAAAGGGAGAGAGAGGGAGAGAGAGAGAGGAAGAAGAAGGAAAAGGAAGAGGAGGAGGGGGGGAAGGGGAGGGGAGGGGAGAAGGAGGGAAAGGAGGAGGGAGAAAGGGAGGGGGAGGAGGAGGAGGAAGAGGAGGAGGAGGAAGAGAAGAAAAGGAGAAGTCACACACATACACATACACAGAGGGGAGAGAGACAGAGAAAAAAGGAGAAGAAAACAGTGATTCAGAAAGGAGAAAAACACATAGATACAGAGGTGGGATGGGGGAAAGAGGGAGAGAGAGAAAAAAAGAGAGAGGGGGGAGGGAGATAGAAAGAGAGAAAGAGAGGGCAGGCAGCCAGACAGGTAAAGTTCTCAGACATTTGGGCCTGAAGACTATTTCTTTCTTCCTTCCAGGCTTCCCCACTCCAATCTGTCTTTTTATTTCTGGGCTGGTACTAGGTCTTGAACTCAGGGGCTTGTACTGGTGCTCTACCATTTGAATCCTATCTCCAACTCTGGTTTTTGGTGGTTAATTGGAGATAAGAATCTCTCATATTTATCTGCTAGACTCCCTTTGTACACTCACTCAGTTTCTTGATTATCAAGGATTATAGGAATGCACCAGTTTCTAACTCTTGCTCCTGTTGAAGTCTGAAGGTGACAGGTACAGACAAAGTCACCCCAGTGAGCCCTAAGCCACATTAGTGCTTCAACACGCTGTGCACCCCCTACAGTACTGACTCTTACCAGTCAGGCCCTATCACAGCCATTTTTCTAGGGTGGTTCTGAAACAGTTTTTGCAAATCAACTTCTACAGTGTGTGTAAGCTGCCTATGTCAGCAAAATTTATGAAGTATATGCCTTCAAGTCCAGAAATCATAATAGCAATTGAGATAACAGTAATTTTAATCTTAGTAGTGTGTGTGTGTGTATGTGTGTGTGTGTGTGTGTATGTGTGTGTGTGTGTGTGTGTGTCCTAGGGATTGAACTCAGGGCATGGATGCTGTCCTGGACCTTTTTTGGCTCAAAGCTAATTTATTGTAGATAAGAGTCTCATGGCCTTTCCTGCCCAGGCTAGCTTTGACCCACAATCTTTAGATGTTAGCCTCCTGAATAGCTAGGATTACAGGTATGAAACATTGGTACCTGGCTAATCTTGATATCTCAGTAGTAATTGTTCATCCTTCGATTTACATCTCTCCATCTCATGGAGTTAAAAACAAAGTGTATAAAATTGGAGGTAGAGACAGTTTAGTTAATGGTAATGGGAAGCACATGCACACAGGAATTGGATCTCAGTTATCTGTGATGCTCAGTGTACTGCCTGGCATAGGAAGTGACAAATACTTTGAATAAAAATTAAGTTTGAAATGAAAGGTAAACAGTCAAGAAAAATGAATGCATACTGACATGGATTCAATTACTACAACGCAACAAAAGACCTCCTTGCATTCAAGTAATTCCTAATCGTGTTTGGCACTTTATCACATCCATCAGGCATTGAGTAAACACTCTATGACTCCAAGCTGGTGAAGGAAATAAGACATAAACCCAATGCAACAAGTGAAGCATGTCACCTACCTGTTTGGCCTGGTCAGAGAGGCTCCTACACCAGAATCCCTCCTTTCTCTGACCCCAGGGGCCTCAGAGTCATTCAGGGATGTTCCATCTCTTTCTACATCACTGGGGGTTGTCCGTCCTTCCGAGACAGAGTTGCCTTCAAAATCTAAGGTGAGCTGATTAGGAGGTGGGAAGGAGGGTAATCCAGGCTGCCTGACCAATGCATCGTGAGTTTGTAGGTCAGGCAGGACATTTTTTGACCAGTCATCGACCACCTCTTGGAGCCCATTGACATGCTGCAGAATGTCATCCAATTGCGGGAGGAAGTCATCTTTCTCCAGATCCAGCAGGTCTCCTGTACTAGCGTACAGATGGGAGCCAGGGACATTGTCATAGATACTGACCCGGCTGGCTCTGTGGCTGGAAGCCATGAGCCTGGGCTCCCCAGTACAGGGGTCCTGCTGTCTTCCCAGGGAGATGCTCCCTGTCCTCCAATTCACTCCATTGCTGTTGTCTGTGGGTGAGAGGCTTTCGATCGAAAGTGCCTTGGGGAATGTTCCAGGTTTGTGATCCTTGGGAATATGTACCACCAAGTTCTCTTGAGAGTGAAAGCTGTGCGTGTGGTTTTGGTCTCCAGCATCTCGCAGCTCTGCCGTCCCTGCCAGCACATCCACATCCTCCAGGTACATGCCCCCACGCTTGTTGGATTCATGGTGGCATTTCCTCTCCTTCAGGTTCGGGGTGCTCAGCCCACTGCTGTGCTCGGATGGGCTGCTCTCCCTGCTTGACTTGCCAGAGTACAGCAGCCCTTTCCTGCAGGTAGCTGGGGGGGAGTTGTGCAGATCCCCGTCGGCTATGTGGATACACTGCATGACTTTGGAGGACTCTGCCTCCTGCTGGAGCACAGGCCCACTGATCACCAGGGCCCCTGTCCTTCCCGGGGCCTTGTGTCTTCCCTGTGCTCCCTTGGCTCGGAGAGTTTCCATGCGTTTCAGAAACGATTTTGCCCTGGCCCTGGTGGGTTTCTCATTCTTGAGGTGAAAGGGGTGACTGAGAATCTCTCGGGGAGACTGTGGGAAGCTGCTGCTGACCAGGGTGGCCTCCAGCATGACGGGGCTGTCGGTGCAGTACTGGCTTGACTGGCTGCCTCCACTGCTCTCGCTGTGGATGGAGCAGACCTCGGGCTCACTCAGGTCTGTGAGGACGCTCTCACTGCTGGTCGTGTTTCTCATCATCGGGCCTCCTGGGGACCCATTCTTGTCTCCACCAGGGAAAAGTGTGTTCAGGTCATCCACTCGAGACCACCTGCGGCTGGTTCTTTGGAAAGTCCATTTGTTGCTGATACAAAGATCTTCTTCATCGGAGTCGTCTCCCTGTAAGACATGAAGGAGGATGCTCAGGGATGGCAGTGTGGCTGCAGGGTGACCCAAATAGGCTCAGTGTGCTCACCTCCACCTCCCGATTATACGGGGTTCTCCTGGACATCCCTGCTTGGTCCCTCCACCACCATCGCTGTCCTGTTTGTCCTCATCTCCCCTGGTGATCACATGACCTCTTTTCAGCTTGCTTAGTTTTCTTACTTTACATTTTCATGGCATTTTTTTAAAAACCTTCCTTCCTCATTAAATACGAGGTTTTCCCTGACTGATTACCAAATGGGTACGATTAGCATCTGACTAGACAGTCTAAAACACCTGCAGTCCTCTTCTTCACTTAGAAATAACCCTGCCACAAATGACACTTATGGCCATTCCAAGATCACTCCCCTGAATTTTCCAGGAGCATCCTTTGCAGATTCCCTACCCTGAACATGAATGTCAGTACCTCTCAAAACAAACAGTCCTTACCATCGTCTCCCAAACTCGATTCTTACAATGTATTCTCTCTGGAAGTGAGCAGCATTTTCTACTGCAGTAGAAATATGAGGGCTGACCTAGAGACCCTATGCAAAGAGAGTCCTGTCCAGCCGCTGTGCTCGCTCAGCCGGCTGCAGGCTGAATGGCAACGGCTTTGTCTGCACATGGGTCTCCCAGTTGTTGAGTTTACTTCCCAGACACTGCGAGGCCCTGTGTTCAGTGTCTCACACCTTGCCCTCACCTGTCTGGTTTGGGTCTGAATTCCCCAAGGCCAGACATGTCTTTGTTTATCTTTGAATATCCCTTAGGCCCAGCACAGAGCTTGACCTAGAACACGTAATTTACTCCCCCCAAAATGAATGGAAACATCTGTTGCCACCTCCCCCTCATCATGCCTGTCCCCAAGACCTAACGTGGAAATGGTTTTCAAATCTGTTCTCTTGTTTATATCTTCATTCTTGTTCCCTTAGTCTATCTCATTCCTAGCCATCTCTCTCTGGATCTATTACAGTTAAAAAAAAAAAAAAAAACCTGGCCAGAATCCTGGTCTCCAGCATGTTCTTGTCTAACTAGTTTCCCACAGTGCAATTCAAATCTGACCATAGGATGTCCCAGCTCAGAAGACCTCTGTTTGAGAGCTTCCATTCCCATTTGCTATGAGAAGAGCAGCAAGATTAGGGCTGGTGTTCCTGCATTTTCTTCATACTTATGTCACCTCCAATATTCAGCACGTAATAGTTTAACTTGTGTTTGTTGTTGTTAATTGAACTGATTTTATCTTACTTTGGCATGTGGTTTTAAAATGTGGTTCTGAGTGTCAGTATTACCAGTTAAGAAGTTATGTAACCATGTACAAGTCATCTACCTACCTTCTCTAAACCAAGTTTCCATCATAAATGTGATTAGAAATAGGGTCTGCTGTCTAGATGCAGGTAGTTTACACTTTTAATTCCAGCTACTCAGGAGGCTGATATCTGAGGGCTGAGGTTCAAGGCCAACCCAAGAAGAAAAGCCTGTGAGACTCTTGTCTCCAATTAACCAGCAAAAAGCCAGAAGTGAAGCTATGGCTCAAGTGGTTATGGATTAACCTTAAGTGAAAGAGCTAAGAAGACCTGGTGCTGAGAAAGGAAGGAAGGAAGGAAGGAAGGAAGGAAGGAAGGAAGGAAGGAAGGAAGGAAGGAAGAAAGCAAAGAAGGAATGAAGGAAGGTAGGAAACAAGGAAGGAAGGAAGGATGCAAGGAAGGAAGGAAACAAGGAAGGAAGGAAACAAGGAAGGAAGGAAACAAGGAAGGAAGGAAGGAAAAAGAAAGAGAGAGGGAGGGAGGTTGGAGGGAGAGAGGGAGGACAGAAGGAAGGAGGGAAAGGAAAGGAAAGAGCAGGGGAAGAAAGGGAAGGCAAAGGAAAGAAAAGGAACAAATCATCCCTGCTGTCTGGGTACAATAACTCAAGCCTTTTATCCTACTTTTTTGGGAGGCAGCAATAGAAGATCAAGATTCCAGGTCAGCCATCTCAGTCAATGGCTGGGCTCAGTGGTGAGCGTCTTTCATCTGTAGCTACTGGGGAAGCACAAGTAGGAATACTGGAAGTTGAGGTCAGCCCAAGCATAAAGCATAAATTGAGGCCCTACTTCAAAAATAGGCTTGGCCTTGTAAATTTCCCCAGGGGATTTATAAGATAATGTATTTAGTAGTCCTTAAGTGTGTTCTTTTCAAGATCTGTTTAATTGTCTTAATTTTTTTTAACGTATTTAGCATCTAGCTTCACTTCTCTATTCTGTGATACATTCTGTTCTCAATGAAATATAACCTTACATGCAGTCTATAATTATTAAAATCTTCCAAGTTTTATTTATTCCTTCCAAGTCTAGGTTCTATTTGGGTTGGACTAAATTTGAACATTTGCGTATGAGAGAGAAGAAAGTCTGAAGTGAAGGTACTAACAGGAATTCCACATCCTTGACATCACAGAGAGCAACTGTAGCTTTGGCTTTAAAAAAGGCAAGTTGTATAACCATTTGGTGAAAAAAAAATAACAATTTTAATTGTATACAAGGGGAAAAAAGGCAGAACTCTGGGATGATGACTCAAAATAGATGTTCGCTATGATTACTGTCTACTTCCTCTTTTCTTGCGATTGTTATCATAAAAACCTACATCTGAAGTTCAGTTACTTGTAAGGCACATGAGAGCTCAAAGGCTGAGCTTGTTGGATTTTCATATTACATTTCAGGAAGCTTGTGAGAAGCTAGTATTAAGTACTAAGTAAGCATTCTGAAAAAGCCCTTTCAGCCAATAAGTTTAGAGAGGGCAACACAAGGAGCCACTACTTTTAAAGAAAACACAGATGTTTAAAAATAGAAATGATAATATTTAGCATTAGTTCCAAAAATGCTCTGAAATGTGGTCACTGATTCTAGCAAACTATACACCAACTGGACAAGGATACCGTTGTTTAGATTAAGCAAAAATGCCAAGCTAGGCTCTGTGGACTGGAGGCAAAATGCAAGGTCTGTCTGATGGGTACTAAGAGTTTATTACCCTAGCTTTAGTCAACATGATATTTACATTTCTATAGAGGCATGGGGGGAGGAGGGAAGATAAACTCTTAGGAAGAGGAAAACATTACAGGAAAATTCTGCATTGTCTAGTTGTTGAAACTAAAACCACCCTTGGAATGAAATATAAAAACAAAGAAGAGAAGTATCTTTTTTCTTTCAGACCCTGGGCCTATAATTATAACTGACTAATACCCTCAAGTGTCGCAAAATGATTCTGTGTCTACTTCCTGCCATTAGTGCAGGATCTTTCCAAGCTCTGATAGTGACACACAATAAAAGACATATTTTTCATCACAGTCTAGAGTTGTGTATACAGTGTTCATGAATGAAAAAAATATGCTATAATACTTACCTTTGTTGATTGTCTGATTTGTGTGTGTGTGTGTGAAATGTTCCAAGATCTGAAACTTTTTGAGTGTTATCATAATGTCACAAGTGGAAAATTCCAAACCTGACCTCACATGATGGGTTATAGTCAAACTGTAGGCAAAACCAAAATACTGTACAAATTGCCTTCCAGCCCTGTATATAGGTGTATGTGAAACTCATATCTAGACTTGGGTCTCATACCCAAGAGATCTCATTATGATTATGTGAATATTCTATTCTCCAACACGATGTTCTGAATCACTTATGGCTCCAAGCATTTTGAATAAGGGATATTCAGCTTGTAATATAGTCTAATCTGTTTCATTTTTTAAAAAAAGGCTCTTGTTCTTGACCTATCACATTCACTTGAGAGCATACCACTAGTAGAACCCATTACAGTAGAATCTAAGCTCCTTTATGAATGAACAAAGTATCAGACATAGGAAGTAGATTATTTATGATATTTATGATATTTTATGATATTTTAAATTAATTTTTATTGTTATTATAAAGGTGATGTACAGAGAGGTTGCAGTTACATAAGTCAGGAGAGTATGTTTCTTTTTGGACAATGTCACCCCTTCCCTCATTCTTTCCCCAGTTTTCCCCTCCCCTCCTCACCCACAAGTAGTATAGTTCATCTTCAACACAGTGTCTAGTGAGTACCATTGTTGCATTTGTTCACCAATTGTCCTTCCATTTTTGTGCCTCTCCTTACCCTCACAAAGATATATTAGTGAACAAACAAAACAAAAAGAGAACAAAAACAGCAAAAAGAAAGAAACCTTCTTGTTTCCTTTTTCTGGAGTTCATTTTGATAGCTGTTATTTTGTATGACCAGATGAACATAGGCATTGCGCCTTTCTGTTCCTCCCCTAAGAGTATTCTCCTTTGGTCTCACTGTGTGTGGATGCCTAGAGACCTGTATCATTTATTATGCCCTGGTGTAGTTTAGAACTAGCCTCTGCATATGAGGGAAAATACACACTGTCTCTCTGAGCTTGGTTTACCTCACTTAACATGATTTGTTCTAGGTCTATCCATTTCCCTCCAAGTAACATAATATCATGCTTTCTAATGGCTGTGCAAAATTCCACTGTGTATAGATATTACATCTTTTGGGTCCACTCATCTACTTATTTATGATATTTTCAGATTTAATTAATTTGATCATTTCTGAGGTTGAAAAACCAACAGTTTTGATTTCTTATAAATGTACAATGGAGATTCCCTGACAGATGAGTTCGTGAAGAATAAGACACACTAAGCTAATTTATACTCCATTCTCAATAGTTCAGTATACCACAGACATGGTATGAATAGATGATGTCAGATTTTCAGCAAGGCAACAGACAAAAGGCTACGGGGAGAATGCTGAGGACAAGCAGCATGACTATCTACATAGCTGGAGCTATGTAAATGTTGTTAATACCACAGTTTAAGGTTGGGCCCCCACAAAAGCATAAGACCCAGTCTGAAGAATGACTAAAGCCAAAAACACATGAGTACATGGCTCAAGCGATAGAATGCTTCTCTAGGGAGCATAAGGCCCTGTGATCAAACTCCAGTATTGCCAAATAACAGTAATATGAATATGAATAAGTAATAAAATAAAATTAACATGTACAGGCAGCACAAGGTATTAGCTAAAGGATGTCAAGCTGGACTTCCTCTTTGAGACTTTAGTTATGAAAATTGTAACGATGGTCATCTATCATGGGTCATCAACAGAGCCAAATGAGGTTATATATGAAAGTGACATCTAAACCTTAAAGTGATCAATAAAACTAAGTATTGTTAGGGAACAGCAATACAGAGTGAGCATCCCTGGTCACAATTCTGAAATGCTTCAGTCTGAAACTTTTCAAAGGCCAAGATAATACAACAAGCAAAACATTCCATACCACAAAACTTTGTTTCATGTACCAAACTGCCAAAAATTGTATTAAATTACCTGTCATTTATGTGCATAAAGTATATCTAAGAAACAAAATAAATTTCATGTTTAGACTTGGGCTTCATCTCCAAGATAGCTCATTAAGTTTATGTAAATACTTTGCTTAAAATTACATTATATTACATACTCTTTGTATTGTTGTTAGGGGATATTCTACTTGTACTGAAATAAAGGTATTTTTAAACAGAATTGAAGACTTGCTGCTGAAATAAGCTGAAAGTGTATGAAGTAAAATATAAAGACCTGGGCTGGGAAGGTGGCTCAGTGGTAGAGCGCTTGCCTTGCATGCTCAAGGCCCTGGGTTCGATTCCTCAGCACCACATAAGCAAAAAGAAAAAAAGTCGGAAGTGGCGCTGTGGCTCAAGTGGTAGAGCGCTAGCCTTGAGCTGAAGAGCTGAGGGACAGCGCCCAGACCCAGAGTTCAGACCCCACGACTGGACCCCCCCAAAAAAATATAAAGACCTTAACTTCAAAAATCAACTATGGGCCAAATATTAGTGGTTAATACCTGCCATCCTAGCTGCTGAGGAGGCTGAGATCTGAGGGTCATGGTTTGAAGCCAGCCTGGTTCAGGTTGTAATTACCAGCCTTAACTGAAAAAGCCAAGCAAGAGCAGAAGGTTTCTAGTTTAAGCTCCAATACCAGAATACACACACACACACACACACACACACACACACATACACACACACACACACCACACACACACACATCAACTATAGGATGTGCAGAATGGAATAGATTTAGTTCAACAGCTGGTCCCAGAGACTTCTGGCAGAATTAATCTTAATGTTAGTTAACCATGTAATATGGTTACTAAAGATGCCAACCAAGGATGCAAGACTTGAACACTGAAGGTCAGAGCCCACTGTATTGTCCTTGGCCACATAGATCAAGAACAACAGGCTCTTTTTAAGGGTAACATTTTAAAGGGTGCAATTCTAGAGAAGAGTTTAGAAACAAGGAATGCCACACAGTGAAAGTATATTCTGGGGGGCTTCCAGTGTGCAAATTTCCCAATAAGACAGGCATAGAAAGATGATAGTAAGCATTAAAACCTTAGATCACTGTCTAAGCTCAAGATTGGTAGACATGTCTGAAGAGACCTAGATTAGTTTATTTACCATAAACTACAGTGCACCACTTTTAGGATCCATCGTTTCACAAAAAGGTAAGTCTAAATATAAGTGTATCTTTATAACTGTAGGGCATGGCTATGATAAAGAATGGAAGACAAATTTGGAAAATATAGCATGACTTGCTTCATTTGAATACAATGAATATTTTAAGTTTCGAAATGTTTTAACTCCTCTAGTTTCTTTATAATGGCTGGTATTAAAACAAAAGAATTTTGGATGTACATTATTCCCTGTGATGATTGTTGTAGTAATTCAAAGAAGTATTCTAAAGGGAGCTTAGTAACCAGTCAGAATGTGGCATGCTTCCATGCTAGGAAAGCACTTTGTGATATGATATCCTACTATGAACAGGTTCAGTTTTAGAAGCATTTGTTCTTATAATTCCTTATGGACATATCTGCTGCCAACCAACAAACTCAGATAAAAAAAAAACCTCACTGTCATATTAAAAATCATCCTAGCTATTCAGGAGACTGAGATCTGAGGCTTGTGATTCAAAGCCAGCCCAGGCAGGAAAGTCTGTGAGACTTTCATTTTTAATTAACCGGCAAAAATCCAGAAACAGAACTGTGGCTCAAGTGGTAGAAAACCAGCCATGAGCAAAAAAGCTTAGGGACCATACCCAGGCCCCAATTTCAAGCCCCAGGACCAGCAACAACAATGATAACAAAACCAATTAACCACAGTGTTTGATCAAAGAGTGTGCACAGGTATTCAGTATAGGAAATTAGATTATTGTTATTTCAATGGAAGTTTTGTTTTGACAGAATAATGAAAAATTATGAGTATAATTAAGATTCTTCATACAGTATTTATACTTTATGAATCTTTTTGGAACGTACTGGGTATTGAACTCAGGACCTCATACTCTCACATGACTTTCTTGCTCATACCCAGGACTTTGCCACTTGAGCTATATACACCCAGCTCAACTCTTCTGCTGATTAATTGGAGGCAGTCTTACGGATTTTCCTGTCTAGGCTAACTTCAAATTGAGAACCTTCAAGTCTTAGTCTCCTGAGTAGTTGGGATTACTGGGGTGATGAATACTTTATAGTACTGGTGGATTATGTCTGTAATCTTAGCTAGTCAGGAAGCTGAGATCTGAGGATCGCAGCTGGAAACCAGCCCAGGCAGGAAAAATTTTGTGAGATTCTTTTTTTTGGGGGGTCCGGTCGTGGGGCTTGAACTCTGAGCCTGGGCGCTGTCCCTCAGCTCTTCAGCTCAAGGCTAGCGCTGTACCAATTGAGGCACAGCGTCACTTCCGGCTTTTTTTCTTTTTGCTTATGTGGTGCTGAGGAATCAAACCCAGGGCCTTGAGCTTGCAAGGCAAGCGCTCTACCACTGAGCCACCTTCCCAGCCCGTGAGATTCTTATCTCTAGTTAACCATCAAAAAGCTGGAAGTGGCGCTGAGGGCTAACTGGTAGAGAGCTAGCCTTGAGTATAAAAGCCAGGGACAGTGTCCAGTCTCTTGAGTTCAAGATCAGGACCAACACACACACACACACA
>NW_012267318.1:6397605-6559375 GCF_000151885.1 Dipodomys ordii
TTCCTGCCTGGGCTGGCTTTGAACTGCAATCCTCAGATCTCAGCCTCCTGAGTAGCTAGGATTATAGGCGTGAGCCACCAGTGCCCAGCCTTGTCGTTTCTTCTGATATACACAGCTTTAGAAGTTGCACCTGGTGCACAGAAAAGTGCACACCTGGACTGGACATGTGGCCCAAGTGGGCAAGGGATTGCCTAGCAAGCAAGAGGTTCAAGGCCCAGTATGGAGAAGGGTGAAGAATGAATACTTAATATTCATTCATACTAAGTATGAATAACATTTTACTCTGTTCACTTATTTATATACTTCTTTAGTTTTCATTTCCAGCCCTCCCAAAATTGCCATGAAGACAATAAGCACATTGTGGACATTAGTAGCAACAGCAAGGCATAGTCTTCTTCTAAAATGAATGAGACCTTGTCAACTCTCAGGTCAAGGGTTAGAAATACACTCAAGCTCTGATACACTTCTGGTCTTTGAAAGGTAAGTGTGCTGCAATTAGGATATCTGTGTTCAAATCTACCTCTGCTTTTTTCTCTATGGCATTGGGCATGTAACTGAGTTCTTCAATTTGTGTACTTGTGGGTTGGAGTTAATGAGGGGCAAGAGGGCAGAGAAGAGTCTCTGTGTCAGCATTTGCTAGCCATCCAAACTGCCAAGCAAGCCGACACTGTGTTTTTCTAAATTCAACCACCTCAAATTGAGATTGTGAGCCTGCTCAATTGATCCATTTTGGGGGAATGACATACTGCAGAATTAAAGCCAGGGCCTCTGCAGGTCAAAGATGAGGGTTTCTAGAGGATTCCATTTCTATTTCACAGGGTGCCTAAAATGGAGATTGATGTAGAAGCATTTTATTCCTTATTTATTTATTTATTTATTCAAAATATATGAACTCCAAAGTTGGCTGGGGCTTCAGGAGATACTTGTTTTTCGGCTTCACTTTACAATTTTGGTCGTTTGGCCCAGTCTTAAGCCCTATTCATTTTTTGCATCTATGTGAGGGTTTTTGCTATAAGCGACAGGTCAGAGAAGTGGGCGTGTCCAGACAGCACCTTCTGTATCCTTGCTTAGAGCCAGCCACAGGACTTGGTCATGACAAGTTCGAAGGTGAGTGCAGACCACATATCAGGAATTCCTATTTGAAAATACTGGCCATGGTTCTCCAGTTTACAATGTGAAAAGCAGTATTTTATTTAAGCGCATGAGTTTGCGAGGCCTATCAGTAAGTGGGGACTGTAAGCCTATGTGTCCCTAGAGCCAATATAAGAGATCCACCAAGAATGTCAGAATAGCAAAGTGACCAATTTACAGCAGAGCTTTTGTGATGGCAACACACAAAGAACCTAACTAATGTTATTCAGACTCTCTTGCCTGGGAGTTTTTTTTTTTTTTTTTAAATCCAATCATTCTACATTGTGGAAACAAATCATGTCATCTTTTTTGGCATTTTCTTTTGTGATTTGCTCTAGCTAGCAATCTGCATATGTAGTGGTATAGACCAGCCATCTGAGGACCCAGGCTGTGCATACACAGGCATGGCTGTGTTCAGTTTAATAAGAACCATGTGTTACCATCAAAACAACATCTGACCCTTATGCTTCATATAGTATGTATGCTTCTCAAGGGGTCTATTCAGACAGACAGCTGTTGCCAAGTTTATTCCCACACTTTAAATATGTCTTTGGCCCAGATGAATTGCTCATGTCTTAATGTCTCTCTTTAACCTCTGTACATGAAATCTTTAGATCCTAGTTTAAGTCCCAAATTGTTTTTAAGGTAAGATCAAGGCACATTCAGGTGACTATTTTTTTTGAAGGGGGTGATATTTCAGAGCAGAAATTTAAATGTTGGTTTTTTAAAGATTAGATTACTCAGGAGTGACTTAAAAATCCATTGAATATAATGATTTTTATGTTTAAACCAGAATAAATAACATTTTCTTTTGACTCAAGATTTTCTTTGTTGCACAATATAGTGAGGCTTGATTTGTTACCTAGTGGGAATACTAAATGAAAAAAGTAGTTAACTAGTTTAATTCTGAATCTCCTAAAAACAGAAGGATCAATTCCGTGAAAAAGGTTAAGTAGAACAGCACTGTGATTAGGAAGGAGCCAGTTAGATGAGCTTTGTGATTGCAATCCCGTTATGTCACCAGTTGAAATTACAGGCCAAATTATAGGCTTATTTTCCTTATCTAGAAAACAGAAAAGCCCTACAAGAATAGATTAAAAGGCACAATGTGTGGTATTCTAGTTTCTAGAAAATAGTAATTGCTCAATGAGTGTAAGTATAGTCTTCCTCAAATGCCTGGAACCAGTATTTGAGATTTTAGAGTTGTGTGTGTGTGTGTGTGTGTGTGTGTGTGTTTGTAATCTTTGCATAGAGTTAATTGCTTGAACATTCCTAATCAGAACATCTATAATGCTCTGAATGTTCACAAGATGTTCTCTCTCTCTCTCTCTCCCCGCTCCCCCTCCCCCCCGGGCTCAAAATCAAGTCTTGTGAACTATTCCTTAGCTTTTCTGGCACTCTACTACTTGAACCACAGTTCCATTTCTGGCTTTTTGATGGTTAACTGGACAGATGAGTCTCACTTCTGGCTTTTTGATCATTAACTAGAGAGAAGAGTCTCACAGATTTTCTGGCTTGGGCTGGCTTTGAACCCTCAGCTAACTTGTTAAGTGTGGCCCCTCAGGGCCTGCTGAAGTTCAAAAGTTTTAAGCAACCTATTAATAGTCAAAAAGGTTGAATTTTGGGGTGTTATGGATTTTAGATATTTGGAATTTTGCTGTCTAGCTTCATTTCAAAATTGGAATCTTTAGTCTGGTCCATACAGAAAGGATTAGTATATGCACAGTGCTGCAAGGAACTGGGAGTCTCATGATTTTTCAAGCTGCACACAATTCCTTCTGACTGGAGAAAGCACCGAGGGAGAAAAAGGTGAAGGATGAGACAGGTCTGTGACACTGTCTCCATTTCCTTAACTTCATTATCTAATTAATAAATCTGTCTGAAAATGGATGCACACCTGACATGCTTGAGATAAAGTGCACCTGAAAAGAATGTACAAGAGGTTCCTTGATGTCACAGACCCATCAATCTTTTTTTGTATCTCTTAACCTACAAATCACTATGGAATATCTGAGTCTAATAGGGGGCTCAGCTTTGCATCTACATAAACCTCTTAAAAATTGTCCTAAAGAAAGTACATATTGGGTCTGGGAAGGTGGCTCAGTGGTAGAGTGCTTGCCTTCCATGCATGAGGCCCTGGGTTTGATTCCTCAGCACCACATAAGCAGAAAAAGCCAGAAGTGGCACTGTGGCTCAGTTTTAGAATGCTAGCCTTGAGGTGAAGAGCTGAGGGACAGCACCTAGGCTCAGAATTCAGGCCCCACGACTGGCAAAAAAAAAAGAATGTATATATTTATGTAAGACCTTAATTAAAAAAAAAGATTACACAAACTGAAACAAGGGTAAGAAACACAGGTCTTAATGTGGGCTTACAATAGGTTTATGTATGACACTTATGATAAGATAGATATTTGGAGAGAAAACGGGTCATTTGTGATTTTTTGCTTGGGCTCATGTTATTTTTAATGTATAAACACAAGCTGCTTTATGGTCTTTGCATGGTATGGGCACCTACCTTTTTCCTTTGGAAGTTCACATCAAGTTTCATTGAGGCACACTTATTCAATGTATTTAATCGTCTACAAAGAAAGAAAAATGAGGTGATTATTACCAGTGAACCTAAGTCTTCTTTTCACTTTGATAGTCTTCTAATTCCAGTAAAGTTCAAAGTGAAGGAACAACCAATTAGGTCTCAAGACAGTGTTAGATTCCCAGAAAGTGAATTAGAAAAGAGTTTCTATTTATCTCCTGGCCTAAGAGGATTCTGCCATTAAGTATACTAATCTCTGCCCTTTCTGTAATCCTAACCCAGCTTTTCTGGTTTCTTCCCACCATTCCTAGAACCTATCTCAACCATTTTAGCTATACTTTCACCAGCAATCACCCGTCAAATCTGTCCTGTTAATTACCAAATATGGATTAACTCACCCATCTTGGGAAGTTGGGTTATATGGAAAAGCAACTTATGTTATACCACTGAATTAAACATATGTCAAAGTCCTATGCACAGAGTGACTGAATTTGGAGTAAGGGGGTCTTTAGGAGTAAATAATGTCAAAAGGGAGGAGTCTGGATCCAATGGGATCAGTTTCCCTCTAAGAGAAAATACCAGAGTACTCCCTCCCTCCCTCTACCCGCCTCTCTCTTTTTCTCAGATACTAGAGAAGGTGTCTATCTAAAAGTCAGGAAAAGTTCCTTAACTTTAGACTTTCCAATTCCAGAACTTGGAGAAAATAAATTTCTGTTGTTGAAGGCAGCCCCTATGTGGTATTGGGTCATGGTAACCCACAGGTGTTTTGATTTTTACCCCCCAGCTATGCTCCCCAAATTACTACCTAGAAGCATTCCTTTCACTTTTTCCCCTTGTTTGGCTCCCAGTTGCAGACATAAACAAGATCCAGTTGTTTGGCTGGATCCAGCCACTGTTGCCAGTGAGGAAACAGAAGCTATCAATCATGAGTTTTGTTTTTATTTTATTTTTTTTAAAGAATCCTTTCACACCAGGGCTTAAGTTCAAGCCCCAGTTCTGTATTTTAAAAAAAGTGCTCAAGGGATGGTGGCATGGTTCAAGAAGTAGAGTACTTGCCTAGCAAGCACAAGGCCTTGAGTTCAAACCCCAGTACTGTCAAAAAAGTGCTCATATTTAGTGGAGGTGTGGCTCAAGTAGTAGAGTGCCAGCCTTGAGCAAAATATGCCATACAAGAACAGAAGGCTCTGAGTTCTGGCACAAGTACTGGCACAAATAACACCTCCAACAACAATAATAAGCTTATTTGCAATATCTAGTATATGTCTGAGTCAAGCAGAAAAGGTCAGATAAGGTGATGTTAGGGAAATGAACCCTAAGATAAGTATTCAAATGTTTTTTTCTTTCTTGTGATTGTTTCTAAAACATTTATAACATTATTTCTTTGTTGCTTTGTATGTCCCTCCCCCACAGTATAACCCCTGCTTTCACTGTATTTAATGTCAGTATAATTTGTGGAGGGGAAGGGGAAAAACAAATCATTTAAATAGGGATACAGGTGGACCCATTGCAACAATGAGATGTACAAGTCGTTATGTCAAAAATGAACTTTACAACTTTGGTGGGGGGGAGGGGAAGGGGGAGCGGGGAGGATTGGGGGGACGGGGGGGAGGATTGGAAGGGATGGGAAGGGGAGACAAAGGAGGAGGCTACAATGCTTGATAAGAAATGTACTCATTATCTTGCCCATGTAATTGTAACCCCTCTGTACAGTATTTTCACAATAAAAAAAATAATAAGTTTGAAAAACAACCCATTCCTTCATCATCATCAATTGTATCTATTGGCTCATTGCTCATTTGCACTACTCTTCTGCAGTACAAGAAAACACTGTCCTTCTTATTCTTTTTTTCAAACCTAATCTATTAACTTTGTTTTTCATTCCAAACATGTTTGTTTAATCTACCACTTCATCTGGGACTTGTATTTATTTATTTTGGGCTTATGAATCTAAGCAAAGTTCCATTGACTTTGATCATATATGTGTATGTGTGTGTGTGTGTGTGTTTGTGTGTGTGTGTGTGTGTGTGTGTGTGTATAATCTATTATATGTAGGGATAACTACCTTTTAGAATAGAAATCATGTTGCCACACATCTCATTTCCTAATATTGACCAAGTAAATAAAGCCTTTTCCATTTGAGACCAGCTATCTCATTTATTCCTTCTCAGCTTAGCTCTCAATTCTCCCCACTTCTTTCTTCTCTTTAAGCTCATTCCTGTCCAAAACAGATTAGCCAATTAGTTGCCAAAAGAGCCACGAGCAAGCAAGCTGTCAATCTCCTTTCAATCTTATTTCCATCACAGTCTTTACTAACCACCACAGGACTCTTCTGTCTCAGTTTGTAGAGAATATCCTTAATTTTCATTACCCTATAATCCTCTTTAGTCTCTCTTTCATGAAATTCTGTTTGAAAACAATTTTATTATTTGTGTGTGTGTTTTAAAATCACAATCATGAATTGTATTTAAAGAGCCAATCTCCTTTTCTGCTTACCACTCTTGGTAAGTAGTTCTTTTAAACTCTTTTACTGGTGTTTTTATTTTTCCTAACATTATGTCTTATATGTCTTGTATATATTTATGTTTTTTTTTAGGCAATCATGGAGTTTGAACTCAGGGCTCCATGTGTGCTAAGGGAAGCACCCTTTCTGTTGAACCACACTCCTATCTCTTATGCTGGTACTTCTCGGTTTTTTAGTTTATGTAACTATCTACTGAATTTTTTTTTGGAAGATGGAGATTTATCTTTTCTTATATATCCTAAAACTGCCTCCCCAACTCTTTGCCTCATCCAAATATAACTCAGAATTTCAGAATTTTTTCAAGAATCAATATTCATGGCTTATGGGCTTATGATGACCATGGAAAGTTTATTGACACAATGTCATATTTGAATATTTTTCTTTTATTCTCAACCTTTCATTATTATGTTAAAAGACAACTCACTTGTTTTCTTCATTTTCTAAATTCAAACCCAAACAATTCCCCAGTTATATCACTCTTTAGATATTTTCTATCATTAGCTACTCTATCAATTTAGTTTCCTTAGAGACAGGTGTCTGAGACTCTTCTGATGTTCATGTCTCCCCCCTCTTCCCTCCCCCCCCACACTGCCCATCCTGAGGCCTAAACTCTGGGCCTGGGCCTGGATGCTATCCCTGAGCTCCTTTTGTTCATTCTATAACTTGAGCCACAGCACCACTTCTGGCTTTTTCTGTGACTTAATTGGAGATAAGAGTTTCACAGAATTTCCTGCTGAGGCTGGCTTTGGAAAAATAGTTAGGATTACAGGTGTGAGCCATTGGCGCCCAGCACTGCTCTTGTTTAAAAAGAAAAAAATCTTTTTTTTTGTCATAAGCTGATCCTATTTCTTAGAATTGAAGCTCCTTGTTAGCATTTTTTTTTCTCCTGCTGTTCTGGAGCTGAGTAATAGGAGAGGCCTGGGGTGTGGACATTTGTCACATAGACTTGTTTTGGTAGAATAATTCCACCTTCACTCCGTCTTACATTCTCCAGTCTAAGAAACTTCTGTCCTAAGCTCTCTAAGAATCAACTTCTAGGTAAAATTAGGAAAGTAGATGTAGGCTTCTATCTACTTTAAATTGTAATTTCAAATAGTCTTATTCAAGGTTTTTTTTATTGTATTGTTTCCAGTGATTTCTTTTTTTCTCCTTTGGTTTATTCCCTATTGTCACTGTTTTGATTTCCGTATTCTTTGTCTTGGATATAAATTTATCTAATTTGGGGAAGGGAAGAGGAAACGGTAAGACAAAGGGTGAATCAATGCAACAGTGCCACTAACTAGACAGTATGTGGGAAATAAACTTTACAACTTGGGGGAGAGAGGAGACAGGGAACAGGAGAAAATGAAGGAGGGGGCAACACTGTTCAAAAAAGAAATGCATTCATTCCCTTACTTATGTAATAAACTCCTCTGTAGATCACCTTTACAATAAAATTTAAATTAAAAACAAATAAAATCTGAAAAGAACATCTTGACATTTCTGAATCTTACTTTCATGGAACACATATGTTTCTCCATTTACATTTTGCTTTATTTATTTAACCAGAAGTTTGCAATTTTTGTCACACATCTCTTGTACATATTTTGTTGAATTTATAACCAAATTTTTTTTATTATTTTTAGGTTATTAAAATATTGTATTTTAATTTCAAGTTCTTTTTGCTCATTGTATATAGGAAAATGATTTATTTTCCTGTATTGGTTTATTTTTATGTATTAACTTTGTACCTTGTAATCTTGCTCTAATTTTTAAATTCTTGGCAGGTTTATTTTTGCAACTTTCTAAGAATGCATTCACAGAAGATACTCACTAGACACTATGTTAGAAATTATCTTTACAATTTGAGGAGGAGGGGGTAAGAAGGAAAAAAATGGGAGAAAATGAGGGAAGGGGTAACTGCTCAAAAAGAAATGTACTCATTACCTTACTTATGTAACTGTAACCCTTCTGTACCTCACCTTTATAATAACATTTACATTTAAAGAATAGTTCTCTTTAGCTTCTTTTCACCCTCACCATCAATTTTTGAGCATTTTAGGGTTTCAAAAGTGAGAATTGAGTTCCATTATTGAGGTAGGATAGATAAAAAAAGAGACAGGAAAATGAAAAATTAATACATATTAAAATGACTGGACATTAAAACCAAAATATAAAAATGAAAACAATTAGCTCCCTCTTACACTTAAAAGACTAGGAGATGCAAAGGAGCTATCTATATCTCCCTGTCCTTCTAAATATTAAAAGATGTAAACTCATTACAATGAGAGAAGAGGCAGGGAACTAGGAGGCAATGGTCTGGCAAAATAAAGTGCTGTTATCCCCGTGTTTCGGTCCAGTCTTCCTCTCTTTTGGTTCTAATTCAGTTCCTTTTCACCTTTCACCTGGAGTCAGGCAACCACATCTTAAATGGTTACATTATTAATTTCTAGTGTTTCACGCTGAAACCAATTCTATTTCTCTGCTTCTTATCATATCACTCATTGAATTAAAAATACATGATGATTCTCCTCATTTTCAGCCATCCATTTTATCTATTATCCATTCTTGATAGTGTTAAATAAAATAAGCAATTCTGGATTAGAAGTTGATCATGTGGTCTAACGTTGTCTTTAGTGAATTCTTGGCCTTTGCTGCTACAATTGACAGGTTGTCTTCTTCATCAGTTCCTAATGTGTAAATATCTTTATGTAAAATAATGTAAAAACTTAAAACATATTAATAACTTGGCAGCTCTGTGATGGTTTATTATGGAAGGATTGTTTGTTATTTATAAGTTTTCTTCCCTAATGCATTTATTCTTCCATTATGTTTGGAAGAACAAAGCACCCCATTCTACAACAAAGTTTTTTTACCTACTACACAACACAAAGACATCAAAGGGCTCCATATGCTTTATTTCTGGTACACAGAAAGAGTTTGTTATTTTTGAGAGCCAGAGATTCTAACCAGATTTGTCTGTTGGATTTGAGTCTTCTAATCACACCTAAGCTCAAAAATCTGTCTGCACATCTACTTGAAGAACTGCTTCTCAGTTAGAAGAAAATGTTCTGAAAGCATATGTAATACCTGATAGCTCTTTTTACTCAAAGGCCAAACGATCTGATATTTTTAAATGGGCTAAATTTTTGAACTGACATTTTTAAGATAAAATATACAAATGGCTAATAAGCACATGAAAAGATGTTCAACATTGTTAGCTGTCATCCTAAAATAATAATGAGATAGTTACTATAGGTATATTAGAATGCTTAAGTTAAAATAATTGACAACAATAAGAATTTCCATGGATGTAGAACTGAAGTTCTCAAACTGATGTTGTCTCTGGAAATTTGTTTGATAATTCCTTATATAAGCATTCAATCAGTCACTCCACTCAATTATTGATTCAACATAAGAGAAATCATGTCCATGAAAAGATATTTACTTGAATGTTCATGGTAGTTTTATTTATGAAATACTTATAAAGGTAGAAATATCCCAATGTCCATATATTGGTACATGGATATAAGGTTGTAATATATCTACATAAGCAGATGAATACTCAACAGTTCAAGTCACTAATTTCTGATAATTTAACCAGATAGCATAGTGCAGAATGGAAAAATCCAGACACAATGAATAGATGATACATGATTCACTGCATGTGAAATTTTAGAAAAGAAAAAACTGTAGTGACAAGAATTAGATCAGTGTCAGATGTTAGTAACAAGAGAACAAAATGATTCTATATATGATTGTGATGATAGCTATATAACTATTCATAACTGAATGTCTTTGGCAAAATCCATCAAACTGTACACTTTAATGATTTTTTTCCAAATGTAAATTATACTTCAATAAAGCTGAGTAGAAATTAGTGGGAGGAGTATCAGTGGGGCTGACAAATTAAAGATCTCTAATACTCTGCTCTTTCATAAAAGCAACAAGAGCATTGACGAAGATTGAAAAGAAAAACTCAACTTTTAGAGAATGCTGGAACTGGGCATTGGTGGCTAACAGCTGTAATTAGCTACTCAGCAGTCTAAGATCTGAGGGTTAGCTCAGCAGGAAAGTCTTTGAGACTCTTATCTCAATTAAGTACCTAAAAGCTAGAAGTGGAGTTGTGGATCAAGTAGTAGAGCACAAGCCTTGAGGAAAAATGCCCAAGGATAGCATTCAAGCCCTGAATTTGAGCCACAGGAATGGTATAAAAATAAAAAAATAAAAACAGAATGTGGGAAATTAATACAGGTTTGCAACAAAGCAAGTTGTATCTCAGAACAGTGAATTATTCCCACACATCTTTCCCCTGATCTGTAGGAGCTTAAAAACCAGTAACTTCACAACTAGAATAGCAGTGAAAATGATCAGCTACTGGAGCATGGCAAGTTGTGCTCCTTAAAAGCTCCATTCCCCCCGGACTGTCACTTTTGGGCTGTCTAGGAATTCCCATTTATAGGGTTTGTCTTATAGGTACTGCATGCTGGCTGTTGCACTGACAGCTCCTATTGGGTTCATCTTTAAGCTGACTCTGAGCGCATCATGGAGAACAGCTCTTACCCAAGTTGTTTGTCTAAAGCAGTCAGTGGCAACTTTTTCATTTAACTTTTTAAATGCAGGTGACTGAACAACTTAGGAAAAATCGGAGAAGGTCTTAATCTTCTACCTTTAGCTGATGTTGATAAGATCATCACCCCAAGCAGGAAGACCAAGGCTACATTGTCAACTTCCTGCTAGAGTGTTGAAGCAATATTTTTGCCTAGCATAAAAAGTCCATTGGCAAAGCCTAGGAGATGTATTGACTCTAGATATTTTAAGAAGTCTCCATATAATCATACATCACCAAATAAGTTAATTGAGACTTTCATGGTCATAAATGACAATGGATATTAACTTCAGAGAATTAGTTGAAGGAAGTCACCAAACAAACATCAGCAATAATCCTTGGAGAGCAGAATCTGATTTGAGTTGCCACGTTATGATAGTTAAAATATCCAGTTTTAAACAAAAAAAGTAAGACAAATTATTTCTAATATTTGCATGGAGATGTGAAAACCCAGAAGTGCCAACACAGTTTTGAAGGAGAAGAAAAAAATCAGAAGACTGACACTAACCACATTCAAGGCTTACTCTAAGAAAACTAATCAGGTTAGGATGGTATTGGAGACAGATCTATAGAACAGGATTGATAGCCCCAAATATACTCACAAATATAGCCAACTGACCTTTATAAAGGAGCCAAGAAAGACAACACAGCAGATACAAAATAACATTTCAACAAATAATGTAAAATCAGATATTCTCATGCAAAAAATATTCTAAACAGACCTCCCAGGGATGGGGAACTTTTTTCTTCTGCCAAGAGCCACTTGGATATTTCTAAAATGATCAATACAGATATATGGGCCATGGGTAGCTGTCAAGAAGCATATTAAAACCATACATGTCTGTCTTGTTACATACCAGTCCCTTGAGTCTTATATAGATCATGGGTTGTATGTTCTCTAACCCTTTACAATGACTAAGTCAAAATGGATCATTTCAATGTCAACACAAAACTGCACAACTTCAAAGCGAAAACATAGAACAAAATGTAGAAGGTCTTGTGGTATGGTAATGACTTTCAAAATCAAAGGCAAAGTCTATGGGGAAAAAATTGATGAATTGGACTTCAATAAAATTTATTTATTTTTTGCTCTGTGAAGCATTCTATAAAGAGAATGAAAATACAAGCTCATAGACTGGAATGAAAATATTTTCAAAAGACATCTGGTAAACAATTATTACCTAAAATATACAAAGAACTCTTGAAACAATAAGAAAAAAGTCTTATTTAAAAATGGGTGAAGGATGTAAACATATTCTTACCAAAGGGAAAAAGAGACACACAGATAGCAAATAAGCAAATTAGAGTGTTTAACAGTACATGTTATTAAGAAGTTTCAACTTAAAACAGTCATGAGATACCACTGCATTTTTGAAACAAAAATCTAAAACAGTGACAACATCAACTGCTGGTGAGAATATACTGTCACAGACACTGTTATTGGTGAGCATGGAAAATCATTCACCTACATTGGAGGATGGTCAAATAATTTCTACTGCAAACATACCCTTATCATTTGTTCCCCAACTCTTTAGTATGTACTGAGGTGAGTTGAAAGTTTATGTCCATATGAAAATCTTCACATGGTTTTCATAGCAGCATTATTCATCACTATTAAAACTTGAAAGCAATGAAGATGTCAGGTGAATGGATAAATAAACTATAGTATGAATATACAATGGACTATTACTAAGACATCAAAAGTACAGAGAAAAGTTAAATGTACCTTATTTAATGAAAGAGCTGATATGAAAAGGCTACATACCTTATGATTTCAACTATATAATATTATAATATTTCATTTTGCTATGTGTGTGTGTTAGTGCTGGGGCTTGAACTCAGGGCCTCGTCCTCTCAAGACTGGTGCTCTACCACTTGAACCATAGCTCTACTTCTGATCTTTTGCTGGTTAATTAAACATAAGAGTCTTGGCTTTGTCTGCCTGGGCTGACTTCCAACTGTGATCCTTAGATCTCAGCCTCTTGAGTAGCTAAGAATACAGGTATGAGCCACTGGTGCCTGGCACCAACTATATACTATTTCAGAACAAATAAAACTATTGAGACAGAGAAGATCAGCAGTTGTCAGAAATTGGGAAGGAGAAGAGATGAATGAAGAGCAAGTGAGTTTTTAAAGAAATAAAACTATTTGTATGAAACATTTGTGAATATGTATCACTACAGAATGCTGAAATAAAAACAGTAAGAGATTTTAGGGCTGGTCTAAACTCTAATGTACAGTGTGAACTCTGGATGATAGTGCTATCTCAATGGAGGCTCATAGACTGTACCAGTTTGGTAGGGAACACTGATAGTGGTGGAAATGATGGGGGTAGATAGGAACTCTACTTCCTGTTTTGTTATGAACAAAAAAGTGCTCTAAAAATCTATTTTATATTGTTTCATTCATTAAAAATAATTGTTTGTTTTACTTTGAAATTACAGATGTAAAGTGGTCTGTATCTTATTTTTCTCTTATTCTGATTGCTCATTAGTTCTCAGTTGTATCTACAAAATTACCACCATTGAAATGTTGGGCATAACTTCAAACATCATGCACACAAACTATCCACTTTGAATCTTACCATATATCAAAGAAGAAATCATTTTTTCAGGTGGTCTGAAACCAGATATATATTCCAGCCATGGTGTGGCATTAGCCTGTTATTTATTTTCTTTTTTAAATAAGTTTTTTTTTATTGTGAAAATACTGTACAGAGGGTTACAGTTACAAGAGCAAGGTAATGAGTACATTTCTTATCAAGCATTGTTGCCTCCTCCTTTGTTTTCCCCCTACCATCCCTTCCCTCCCACCTCCTCAACTACCCCCCACCTCCCCATCCCTGCCTAAATTATAAAGTTTTTCAACATAGTGTCTCGTTCATCTCATTGTTGCAATGGGTTAATCTGTATCCCTATTTAAACATTTTGTTTTTCCCTTCCCCTCCCCAAACTATACCAACATCAAATACAGTGAAAACAGGAGTTATACCCTGGGGGAGGGACATACAAAGCAACAAAAAAAAATCACATGGTACCTTATAAATATGTTAGAAACAATAGCAAGGAAGAAAAAACCACTTGTGTCCCTATCCTGGGGTTCATTTTGCTTAACATCATCTTATCTGAGCTTTTCTGCTTGTCTCAGACATATACTAGTTATTGCAAATAAGGGAAACCATGGGACCTGTATTTCTTTGGGCCTGGCTTACATCACCTAATATAATTTTCTCCAAGTCTTTCCATTCCCTAACAAATGGGGCGATGTCATTCTTTCAGATGGAGGCATAAAATTCCATTGTGTATATATACCATATCTTCTTGTTTGAGATTTGTTGTTGGGGGATTTAATTTTTTGAGTTCCAGCTATATTTTAGATATGAAACTCTTGTCCATTGTATGGTTAATGAAGATCTTCTCATTTACCCAAATGATTACAAAAAACTGCCCGATAAATAAGTGGGCTAAAGACTTAAAGAGAAACTTCTCTGAACATGAAATAAGAATGGCCAATAGACACATGAAGAAATGCTTAACCTCTCTAGCTATAAAAGAAATGCAAATCAAAACAACATTGAGATTCCACCTCACCCAGTTAGAATGGCTATAATCAAGAACTAATAACAACAGATGCTGGAGGGGTTGTGGCCAGAAGGGAACCCTACTGCATGGTTGGTGGGAGTGTAAACTTGTTCAGCCACTTTGGAAAGTAGTATGGAGGTTCCTCAAAGGACTCCACATAGGGCTCCCCTATGACCCTAGCCTGTTATTTATTTTGCAGAAGACACAATAGCAATGACTATCTTCTGCAAGATTATATAGACGGGAGGTAAAGTAAGCCAGGTCCAAAGAAACATAGGTCCCATGGTTTCCCTTATTGAAATAACTAGCATATATCTAGGATAATCTTACTACACAAGTAGAAAAGGTCATATTTGTAATAACTAGTATATGTGTGGGATAAGTAGAAAAGGTCAAAACCTATATATCTATGACTAGAGAAGATGAAGTTAAGCGAAATGAACCCCAAGATAGGGACACAAGTGGTTTTTTCTTTCTTGCTATTGTTTCTAATGTATTTATAAGGTACCATGTGATTTTTTGTTGCTTTGTATGTTCCTCCCCCATGATATAACTCCTGATTTTACTGTATTTGATGTTGGTATAATTTGTGGAAGGGAAGGGGAGGGAAAAAACAAAATGCTTAGATAGGGATACAGGTTGACCCATTGCAACAATGAGATATACAAGACACTATATTGAAAAACAAACTTTACAATTTAGGCGGGGTGGGGGGAGAGGGGGAGGAGAGTGTAGTTGTGGAGGTGGGAGGGAAGGGATGGTAGGGGAAAAACAAAGGAGGAGGCAACAATACTTGATAAGAAATGTACTCATTACCTTGCTCATGTAATGGTAACCCCTCTGTACAATATTTTCACAATAAAAATTTATTAAATAAAAGTTATGTACAAATGGTGCTAAGCAAAATGAACCCCAAGATAGGAACACAAGAGGTTTTATCTTTGTTGCTGTTGTTTTTAATGTACTTATAATGTACTATGTATTTTTTTATTTCTTTTGTATGTCCTTCCCCCAAGGTATAACCCCTGTTTTCACTGTATTTGATTCCAGTACCCTGCATTTTTTTTTAATTGTGAAAATACCACACAGAGGGGTTACAATTACATGGACAAGATAATGAGTACATTTCTTATCAAGCATTGTAGCCTCCTCCTTTGTTTCCCCTCCCCATTCCTTCCCATCTCCCTCCGCCCCACCCTGTGTCAAAGTTGTAAAGTTTGATTTTTGACATAACGTCTTGTACATCTCATTGTTGCAATGGGTCCACCTGTATCCCTGTTTAAACAATTTGCTTTTTTCCCTTCCCCTCCACAAATTATACCAATATCAAATACAGTGAAAGCAGGGGTTATACTGTGTGGGAGGGGCATACAAAGCAACAAAAAAAATCATCTTATAAATACGTTAGACACAATTGCAAGAAAGAAAAAAATTTGAATCTTTATCTTGGTGTTCATTTCACCTAACATCAACTTATCTGACTGTTTCTGCTTGCCTCAGACATATACTAGTTATTGCAAATAAGGGAAACCATGGGACCTATGTTTCTTTGGGCCTGGCTTACTTCACTTAATATAATTTTTTCCAAGTCTTTCCATTTCCTAACAAATGGGGCAATGTCATTCTTTCTGATGGAGGCATAGAATTCCATTGTGTATATATACACATTTTCTTCATCCATTCATCTACTGAGGGGCATGTGGGTTGGTTCCATAGCTTAGCTATGGTAAATAATGCTGTAATATACATTTTCTAATTTGGAGAGGGGAAGGGAAATAACAAAATGGTGAAACAAGGACACAGGTTCATCCTTGTAACAATGAGATGTACAAGACTCTATGTTGAAAACAAACTACACCTGGAGGGGGGAGTTAGGGAGGGGTTGAGAGAAGGGATGGTAGGGGAAAAACAAAGGAGGAGGTAACAATGCTTGAGAGGAAATGTACTCATTGCCTTACTCATGTAACTGAAACCTCTCTGTATAGAATCTTTAAAATAAAAATATATATTAAAAAAGGAATATATAGACTGGATAAAACACGTACTCTAGAGATAAATGACACTATTGAAGGTCTGGGCCAAGGAAAAAAGTCAAGCTTCAGGAAAGTGAATTCAGAATGTAGGTCAGCAAGAATTAGCTGAAGGTAGCATCTTAGTATTCAGGAAAAGAGGGTGACTTGTATTTTTTGTAAAGAACTGTGATTGGTTTTCAAATAAAGGAGGTGATTGATAGTTAAGAAAAAAGGAGGAAGTTCTAGCAAATACGAATAGGTGCTTGTGGCTCATGTCTGTAATCCTAGCTATTCAGGAGGCTGAGATCTGAGGATAGAGGTTCAAAGCCAGCCCAGGCAAGAAAGTCTGTGAAACTCTTTATTTTTAATTAACCAGCAAATTCAGAAGTGAACCTGTGGCTTAAGTAGAAGAGAGCCAGCCTTGAATAAAAAAGCTAAGGGACAGTGCCTGAGTCCTAATTTCAAATCCCAGCATTGGCAGGAAGGAGGGAAGGAAGAGAGGAAGGGAGGGAGGAAGAGAAGAAGGAAAGAAGGAAGGAAGGAAGGAAGGAAGGGAGGAAGGAAGGAAGGAAGGAAGGAAGGAAGGAAGGGCAGGAGGGAGGGAGGGAGGGAGGGAAAGTAAGAAATATTAAATGACCTCTGGACTTAGCAGTTTGAGAGGACAGTATCAAGAAGGTGCAGACAGGGCAGAAATTTGAGGGAAGAAAGCTGAGACCTGAATAGATCCTAAAAAAAAAAAGTCGAAAACATTCTCTTAAGAAGTTATTTAAGGAAGACAGTGACAAGAAATTTTGAGGAGCAAACGCATAATATATTATCATATAATATTCTCTAACATAAAGAAGCAATAAAATGACTTGTGAACTGACAGATTATTTGCTTCCAAGTTCAAATCCTACTTAACACTTACTAAAGTTCTGCTCAGGACAAAACTGCAAGCACCAATAGCCCATAACGGACAGTGGAGTAAGATGCAGTTTCCTCTATGGAGCCCTTAGAAACTGATAGAACAGCTCGTGCATGTCCAATTGACCACCGCAGGAGTGAAGCAGTGCTCAGGAAAAGAATGAACTCTACATAGACTGTCAAAGGCATACAAGGAGAAGGAAGGGAGAGGAGGACTGAGCAGTGGAGGAATCCTGCTACGAGCAGGGAGACTGTACAGGGTATTGCATGTTGGAACGAGAACAAGGCTGCAGAATAGCAGGTGGCAGAGATGTTGAAGGGTGACTGGGAAAAGCCTAGCCTACAATATCAGGGGCCTCACCCACTGTCCGGGAGCCTGGGGTCACACACAGAAGGTCTTCCTAACAGACTCAAGTGAGGAAAACTGTAGGGCTTTTTCCACATTCATAATTTAGATTCAGATCTTGAGCATTTAGACAGACTTCAGATTGGTCATGAGGTCTTCCCATGCTGATTTAATGGCCAGTTTCCTGGGGTGGTTCTACTATTCCTGCCAAAGGCACGGGAGGAATAACAAGCAGGGTTATAAATTCATCCCTTCCAGGGGATTCTGACTCAATTCCAGCAGTCTGAACTTCTCACCCCTGGTTCCTGTGTCAGAGGCAAGCCCTATCATTGAAGGAGTGTTCTAGGTGGAGCTCTTGGAGACGTTTAGGAACTAGTCACTGAAGACGTGCTCTGGACCCAGGCATCAAAGGCCAGCAGGCCAGGGGCAGCCCCTCCCTGTGCTGTAGCTAGCTGCAGGGCATGGGAAAGGTCTTCCAGCCCAGGGAATTCAGTCAATATGGGGAGCAGGTTGGATGTGCTATGCCAAGCACACAACTCTAGTTGGTAACTCCCTAGACATGGGTATTTCAAAAGCCACTGGCCATCAGCAAGCGGTAGGACTGTATGGTGACTAGGGGGGGAAATAAGCATGTAGTTGGAAGTCAGCAAGCTGCTGTAGAGCCAACCAAGAAAGGCTTTTTTTTCCCTACTCTGCTTTCCTTTCTGGCTGTTGTACCCAGTGGTCAGCTTACAGTATATTAAAAAAATGAACTCTGTTCCAGTCCAGAGCCACAAAAACAAATGGCTCTTGAGTGAGTTGTGGGGGGAAAATGCAGGGGCAAAGACAAGCTATTCAGAAGAAAATTAAGTATGTGAATGTTGTCAGGTGTGGACACAGGTCTGGAACGGTGTGATGCTGTTTAGCTCGCAGATGAAAATAATTTTAAGTAAGCTCTATGCTGTAGTCATTAATATTTCAGAGATGAGCATTGACTCTACTGGCTAGTCAATAGAAGATGATAACCAAAGAGGACCAAGTTTGGTAAACAGCTAAAAAATATAAATAAATAAAAACAAAATAAAAATGATTGAATTAATAAGGAAAGTGCAGGCTTTTTAAATTTTCAAATTTTTACAGTTTTTGTGTTTTTTAGCTCAATCTTACATTCACAGATGTACTAATATGTATGTTCACATACATATATAGTCATATATATGTATTAGAAAAACTGGATGGGTATACATTGCTTTTGCTGTGTTTACAACACTTACATCTGATTCAGATAATTTTGCTAGTGAGAACTTAGACAGGGTTGAAGGAAGGGTCACAACCATGATTTCTAAGAGAGGTTAAAAAGTTGGCAATAGAACAAAACCAACCCAGTGGTAACTGGATGGTTCAAAGGCATTTTGGGCTCTCCTTCCCTTCTCCTGCTCAGTATTAGCCAGCTGGAGTCCAGACTTCCTCCTGCTCCTGTCCCTGCTGACTTCACCCACTCTCAGGACCTTCAGAGTCTCACACATGGGTGCCTTTGCATCTCTGTCTCCTATGGAAGCTCCAAGCAGATCCAGGTGTGAACACCCAGCCACATCACAGGCATCTTCACAGAGGCCCGACCCCCACACCAGCCCTTCAGCTTCTCCTGAGATCCTCGCTTCCCTTCTGGGGATTTTCCGTGTCTCAGGGGAGGGCATCTCCACTATTCAGCTGCTCATACCAGAAATCTGGTCACTTCCATTCTGAACAGTAGCAACAAATACAGACCCTTTCTTTCCTTCCTTCCTTCCTTCCTTCCTTCTTTCTTTCTTCTTTCTCTTCCTTCCTTCCTTCCTTCTTCCTTCCTTCCTTCCTCCTTCCTTTCTTCCTTCTTTCTTTCCCTCTCTCTTTGTTCTCATTCTTTCTCTTTCTCTCCTTCTTCCTTCCTTCCTTCCTTCCTTCCTTCCTTCCTTCCTTCCTTCCTTCCTTCCTTCCTTCCTCCTTCCTTCCCTCTCTCCCCCTCTCCACCTGGCTCTCTCTCTCTTACTTTTTTTTTCTTTGTGAGGCTTGAACTCAGGCTCTGGGTGCTGTCCCTGAGGTCTTTTGCTCAAAGCTAGCACTCTACTACCTTGAGTCACAGTTCTTACAGTTTTTGAGTGGTAATTGGGGATAAGAGTTTCATGGGGACTTTTCTAAAGCCCGGGCTGACTTTGAACTGTGACCTTCAGATCTCAGCCTCCTGAGTAGCTAGCATTACAGGTGTGAGCCATCAGTGCCCAGCCAGACTCATTCTTCATAACTTGAGGTGAACATTAGATGGGAGCTTGGTGTACTTCTGCATCAGAATGACACTCACTGAATGCTAGCCACTATCTGCTGGCAAAGCAAGGCACTTCTAAAAGCATCAATACTGCAGTTCAAATACTTAAATTAAAAAAAAGAGAGACTGATAAGTAAATAAAATTAAAAAGATAAACTCTGGGGGCTGGGAAGGTGGTTCAGTGCTAGAGTGCTTGCCTTGCATGCCTGAGGCCCTGGGTTCGATTCCTCGGCACTACATAAACAAAAAGAAAAAAGCCAGAAGTGGTGCTGTGGCTCAAGTGGTAGAGCGCTAGCCTTGAGCTGAAGAGCTGAGGGACAGCGCCCAGGCCCAGAGTTCAGGTCCCATGACTGGACCCCATTCCCACCCCCCCCCAAAAAAAGATAAACTGTCTTTTTCCTTCAACCTCCTACTTAATTTCACAGTTTCTTGTCTATTACTTATCAACCTTTGAGCATGCAAAAGTCAGATTGAGTAGCCGTTTTAGAATATGAAAATCAATGTTTCCATTATTTATATTCTCTAGAAATCCCCTGACTTTGCCCTTTCCATGTCTGAACCATCCATATCCCAAGTCTATTCTCATATCAAACATAATGGCAGGGTGGTGACTTTTCATGGCAGGATTGAGAGTGGGGATAAAGAGGCCTTTCTTGGTTGTTAAGTTTAGTTAAAGACAATAAAAATAAATGCTCAAAACAGCCACATCAAAATTGCTTTTGGGTGATTCCTATTACCGTTTTGTTTTTTTTAGATTTTAGTGGGCAAATTATTTTTATAGCCTTCATTTCCTCTTCGTACATTGAGAATGCTGTTAGGTCTTGTCTTCTAGGGCTGCTCTGAGCATTCAGTGAGTAAATACTTGTAAAATGCGAAGCACCTGGCACATTGTGACAATTCTGTATTTTAAAGAAATAGAGTAACCACTTGTTGGGGTTTGTGCTTATTTAAAGTCTCAAGATTTTAAAGGTAGAGGTGACCAAAAGGATTGTGTAAACTTCAATTTCATTCTCTAAGTGACTTGTCCAAATTAATGGTTCTATATTGTTATACAATGTAACGATAAAATAAATGATCCTATGCAATCTCTGTGATGACTCATAAAGGAGAAATATTTACTGTATTGATCAACATTCATGAAGGCTATCATTATTCATTAATAGTATTAACATATTCAAATCTAACATGGACCTTTGTGTATAGTGGTGAATTTAAATATTTTTGTTAGTACCCGCCCCCCTTGTTCCATAGGAAACGCATGGTAATTTATTATTCTTTTAAATATGAAGGATATAGTACAGCAAAACAAAACACCAAGAAGCAGGTACTTGAAAAGTATAATAAGGGGTCAAGGGGAAAGGGATAAATGAATGAAGAAGAGATGGGGGGGATTGCAATCAAGAATCCAATGTATATCCTACAAATTTAAGAAGAGGATGGGAGGGCTGGGAAGGTAGCTTAGTGGTAGAGTGCTTGCCTTGCCTGCCTGAGGCCCTGGGTTCGATTCCTCAGCCCCACATAAGCAAAAAGAAAAAAGCCAGAAGTGGCTCTGTGGCTCAAGTGGTAGAGTGCTAGCCTTGAGCTGAAGAGCTGAGGGACAGCGCCCAGGCCCAGAGTTCAGGCCCCACAACCGGACTCCCCCCCCAAAAAAAAAGAGAAGAGTATGGAAAGGTGTGGATAGGGGAGGAAAGGGTGAGAATGTTGAAAGAGGTGACATTGATCAAGATATATCGTATTCATAAACTTCTTTGTTGAATGGCAACTCCTCTGTGTAACTACTTAAAGATAATAATAAAAAGAAAAAACTTATGGAGGGCAGAGATATCCCATATAGTCCCAACCAATTCTATAACTATGCCAAACAATACTGCACACCAGAGATAACCTTTACTTTATACTGTTATAATTAATTAGCATTTATTAGCAACACAAATTTGTAACTACTTTTCTGGCCTAACTCAGAAATTCAGAGATCAAAGCCAGGTGCCAATGGCTCATGCCTGTAATCCTAGCTTCTCAGGAGACTGAGATCTGAAGATTATGGTTCAAAGCCAACCTGGGGAAGAAAGTCTATCAAAACTTTTGTCTGCAATTAATCAATTAAAAAAAACCTGGAAGAGCACTAGCCTTTAGCAAAAAAAAACTCAGGGGCAGCATTCATGCTCTGTGTTCAAGCCCCAGGACAGGCACAAAAAAAAAAACAAAAAACTTCAAAGAACATATTGAGCATGGAGGTCCTATGTTAGTAGCCCAACTAAGTATGGAAAATATATTGCTGTATTGCTTCTAAATGCATTGCTTCTTAAAAAAAAAAGGCTCATACTGGAACTTTGCTTTGCTGCCATTTGCCTCAAAGGTGACAGCTTTTGCAAGAAATGTTGATGCCTGGCTCATCTCTATGTTCTGAAAGAATTATAGTTTCAATCAGGTTGCCTAGTCAATTAGATTTGCAATGAGCAATTCATGACTCACAGAAGATATATATTGCAATTAAGGATTCACTGAAAACATGGAAACTGAATTTTCGCTATAACAATAGGAAGCATGCTCTTCCAACTTGCCATAGCAAACCTTTAACAAAGTGCCTATTGTGTGCTGCTAGCCCCACAGGGATGCTTGCGCAGCTGTCATTCTGAAGGTTCACATCTTTCAGAAAGAGGAGCAAATCTGTTTAGTTTGGGGGAAGTAAAAAAAAATGACAGCTACAAAATTAAAAAAATGAGAGCTATACACCCACATAGTTGGTATTAGAGCTGATTTCTTTCTACGGTGTACATCTTAGTACAATATATATGTTGAAGCTAATGTTTAAAAAGACACTCTTTAAAAAAAACTCTCCATTAAACGGGGACTTGAGCCATGAATTCACTTACCTACATAAGGAGAGACATTTATAGCAAACCATAGTTGAGTACAATTCTTGTCATGGGTTCTTTTTTAAAAAAACAAAACAAAACTCCCCAAAACAGGAGTCTCCAGCTTTCTTGCCTGCCTTGATCTACCTTTGCAGAAGCTACCTGCCTTCTGGCTATGATTGCTCCCACCAGCCTGCAGTGCCTCTTCATTTCAACTATGCATGGGAACAGCACAGCCCACAGAGCTTTCAAAATAAATCAGGAGGTCAGCTCCATCTCTGTGTCTATAGTGCACACAGAAGAACATGAATAAAATTGCTCCCCTTCAGTGTTCTCTTGGCAATCATCATGACTTACCATCTGAGTGGGAGAGGGTCTAATTAACCACTCATCAGTCTCAAAGTTTGAAAAGCGCTGTCAATCCCCTGGAGCTGGAGAGCTTCCTTCTGCCTGCTTTCCTGCAAAGCAGGAAGTCTGTGTCTTGAAGAACTCACAAGGAAGGGAAAGAATTCCACATTGCTGCTGCTGCTTCTTCTCCCCTGTCTACCCACTCCACCCACTTCCTTTGATCCACCCCCTTGTGACCATTCCTTTGGCCTCTGTTTTACCCGTGGCTGCTATGCCCCAAGCATCTCAGTTCACACACCTCAAGCCAAATGTTTCCCTTGCTTCATAATATTTTTGGAGACATAGCTGACCTAAGAATTGTTCCAATTACAACAGCCTCCTGCCACTCTCACCATTTTTTTCCCACAAAGTAGGCCCTCATCAAGAGAGCTGTGGTGTGTAGCATTGCTGACCTTCCTCTTGCTGATGCAGTAAGGTCTTTGGGATGGATCCTGCTACTGCTGTGTCCCAGTGGGTCTTGCATTTTATAAGAAAAGCCTTCGTGATTTATTGTTGAAACTAGTGTTATTATTTAGAACTTTATTTCTCCAAGTTCATTCTCATAATGTGTATGAAACCCTTTTTATTTTTAAGAGTGTAGACTTCGATGGAAAAAGTCCATAACTCGTTCAAGGCATTTGAGATTCAAAGATCAGCCCTATGAGCCACATAGGCCATTTTGTCCATACAACTTTACACACAGAAACAGCCTTTGCCCCCTTTTCTTTATGACTAAATTTTTACTTAAAATATGAAATGAAATCTTTAACATTTTAGAAAGAAAATCCTAAGGAGAGTACAACAATTTGTAAAGATTGTAGGATACAATGAAAAGATACTAAAATAATTCCATTTTAGCAATAAGCAAATGGAAGTTGAAATGATAAAAAGCAGTCCCTCTACAATAGTACCATAAACAAGAAATTCTTATGTACTATCAAGTATGTGTGTGTGAATACTATACATATGAAAACTATATAGGTAAACTATACTATGTGAAACTATGCTAGAAACTATAAATCACTGTTGACAAATCAAAGGAAACCTACATTCAACGAATCAGAATATTACAATTGTTATTTCTCCAACTAAAATATTCAACACAATCCAAATCAAAGTTACACTGGGATTAAAAAGCAGATATTATATGCCATTTTTAAATCTTAAAAGGGAAGGCAGAGTCACTACAACAGCCGAACAATAGGAAAAGAACAAAAGTGGAATACACACAGTATTGGATCCCAAGACTTACCTAACCCTAACTAATCAAGACAGTGTCATACTGATGAATCAATAAACAGAGGAAAGCAGAAAATGAATGCATTACCATGTGGTCAAAGAAATTCACTGAGGATAGTCCTACCAATCTAGAGTTCAAACAAGTGATGTTAATATACCAAAAAGAAAAGAATTTTGATTCACACTTGTAGCTTGAAAAAAATATATATAAACTCAAGCCAGGTGCTAGTGGCTCACACCTATAACCCTAACTACTCAGGAGGCTTACATCTGAGGATTATGATTTGAAGCCAGCCCTGACAAGAGAGAACGAAAAAGAAGGAAAGAAAAAGAAAGAAAGAAAGAAAGGAAGGAAGGAAAGAAGGAAGGAAAGGATATATAAAGGAAGAAGGAAAGAAAGGAAGAAAGGAAGGAAGGAAGGAAGGAAAGGATATATAAAGGAAGAAAGAAAGGAAGGAAGGAAGGAAGGAAGGAAGGAAAGGATATATAAAGGAAGAAAGAAAGAAAGGAAGAAGGAAAGGAAGGAAGAAAGGAAGGAAGAAAGGAAGGAAGGAAGGAAGGAGGGAAAGGATATATAAAGGAACAAAAAAAGAAGGAAAGAAAGGAAAGAAGAAGGAAAGAAAGAAAAGAAGGAAGGAAGGAGGGAAGGAAGGAAGGAGGGAGGGAAGGAAGGAAGGAAGGAAAGAAGTCTTATCTCCAGTTAAGCAGCAAAAGTTAGAAGTGGAGGTGTGATTCAAGTGGCAGAGTGCTATCCTTGAGCACAAAAACTGTCAGAAAGTGTCCAGGTGCTGAATTCAAGCTCCAGAACTGACAGACATGAAAAAAAGGTCTCAAAACAGATCATCATAGACCTTTAAACAGATCATAGACCTTAATATTAAAACAGAACCTTGTAACAAACTAGTGAACTTTTATTAGGCTAAGATCTTAGATATAACATTAAAATATGAAAAATAGACAAATATATTTCAGCAAAATTAAAGACTTTGCTTCTGTGAAAGACACTGATAAGACAAACAAAATGCAAATCGTATCTGTCAAGGGCCTTATATCTAGAACAGTCAAAACAACCCTTCACAAAACTTAGTAACCAGAAAGCAATACAGTTTAAAAGGGATGTAAGATTAGAACAGATACCTTTTGAAAGAGGAAGAATGGCAAATAAGCACATGAAAAATGTTTGAGAACATGCAAACTAAAAATCACAATGTGCTAACACTTAAGCATAGAATGTTCAAAAATAAAACAAAAATTGATAATAAAATGTAGAACATTTTGAGCCTCTTATATTTTGTTGATTGAATACAAAAGTAGGATCATTTTGAAAATGTTTATGGTTCTCTTATAAAAATAAAAGAGGAGCCAAGTGTCAGTGGCTCAGACTTGTAATCCTAGCTACTTAGGAAGTGAGATCTGAGGATGTGGTTTGAAGCCAACCAGGGAAGAAAGTCTGTGAGATTCTTATCTCCAATTAATCACCCCAAAATGCCATAAGTGGAGCTGTGGTTCAAGTTGATTAGCGCAAAAAAGAAAACACACACACACACACACACACACACACACACATGCACACACACACACATACACACACACAAAACTCAGGGACAGCTCCCAGGCCTTGAGCTCAAACTCATGCCCACTTACCACCAAAAAAACAGTGGTTTATCACATGCACCCACAATCTCATTCCTGCTTTTATGCAAAAGAAATGAAAATATATGTTTAAAAAACTTGAATGAAACTCCAAGAAATAAAAAGCCTGTATACTAAAAATAGTGATTTTTTTTACTGCACACATATACATGTTGCAGTTCAACTTAAAGAAAATACACAAGGGTCTCATATCTAAAATATACTTGGAACTCAAAAAATTAAACCACCCAACAACAAATCTGCAAAGAAACAACTGCCCAATAAATAAGTGGGCGAAAGACTTAAAGAGAAACTTCTCTGAAGAAGAAAGAAGGATGGCCAATAGACACATGAAGAAATGTTCAACATCCCTAGCCATAAAAGAAATGCAAATCAAAACAACATTGAGATATCACCTCACTCCAGTTAGAACGGCAAAAATCAAGAACTCAAAAAAAAAAAAAGCCGGAAGGGAAGGGGAAAAAAAAGAAACTTACTTCATTGTTGGTGGGAATGTAAACTTGTTCAACCACTTTGGAAAGCAGTATGGAGGTTCCTCAAAAGACTTCACATAGAACTCCCCTATGACTCAGCAATCCCACTTTTGGGCATTTACCCAAATGTTTACAAACAAGACCACACTAAAGCTACCAGCACAACTATGTTTACTGAAGCATTATTTACCATAGCTAAGATATGGAACCAACCCAGATGCCTCTCAGTAGATGAATGGATCAAGAAAATGTGGTATATATACACAATGGAATTCTATGCCTCCATCAGAAAGAATGACATTGCCCCATTTGTTAGGAAATGGAAAAACTTGGAAAAAATTATATTAAGTGAAGTAAGCCAGGCCCAAAGAAACATAGGTCCCATGGTTTCCCTTATTTGCAATATCTAGTATATGTCTGAGTCAAGCGGAAAAGGTCAGATAATGTGATGTCAGGAAAATGAACCCTTAGATATGTATTTTAATGTTTTTTCTTTCATGCATGTGTTTCTAACGCATTTATAAGATTATCTCTTTGTTGCTTTGTATGTCCCTCCCCCACAGTATAGCCCCTGCTTCACTATATTTGATGTCAGTATAACTTGTGGAGGAGATGGGGAAAAACCAGTTGTTTAAGGACACAGGTGGACCTGTTGCAACAATGAGAAGTACAAGTTGTCATGTCCAAAACGAGCTTTACAACGTCGGTGTGGGGGGGGGTAGGGGGGAAAGGAGAAGGATTGGGATTGGGGGGGGAGGGGAGAGACTGGGAAGGGATGTGAAGGGTAAACCAAGGAGGAGGCTGCAATGCTTGGTAAGAAATGTACGCATTATCCTGCCCATGTAATTGTAACCCCTCTGTACAGTATGTTCACAAATAAAATAAAATTAAATTAAAAAAAAGAAAATACAAATATTACAAATTTAAGAGGAAGAATACAATGATATGTAACTTATAAATAGAAGTTATTTTAAGATGCCAACTACCAACGATACACTTGGGAGAGAGGAAATAGAATGAGGTACTAATTGAACAGTAGTAAGTGGAATAAATACTTCTGAAGAGAACTCTGCTCTTGCTTGGCATGTGTCTTTGACATGCAGAGGAAGGAACATTACTTTCCCAATTCTCTACCTTTAAAGTAAGAACCAAATCATCTATTGATCTAATTAATTCTCATAAGTAGCACTTAGTGCTTGTTTACTTTTCTAACTTATGAGAAGAACTCTTTGCTTTTCTGTACCATAGGCTTGTTACTCAATCTCATGGTATCACTTTCTTACGGACACAAGATTTTATTTCTTAACACAAATCTATTTTCTCTTCATATAGGAACTATGGAGTGACAGACCAGCTTGTGAATAAAAAATTATACATATATGAAGATTCAGCAACCTAGAGATTAGGATAATTCTGATGTACTATTATAATGTATAGTGGTTTCTTCTGTGTTGACAAAAGTTTTACTCATCATTATTTTCCCCTTAAATTAAATTCCCACCTTTTGTATGTCATATACAGAACTGTAAGGTTCTTTAGTCTAGAACAAACTAAATGGCCTTGATGAAATGATTATAGGCCATAATTAATACTTATTTCCTTCTCTGACTTCTCTCCTTGGTTTAAGTCAAGAAACTTCAAAGTCCTACAAGAGAGAATTCTACTGGAGAGAATTTTTCATATATATGTCTTTGCCACCTAATAGCATCTAACATAGACCAAAAGCTTAAATACACTAGCTTGCTGATATAGTTAGCTGACCTTCCATTTTTCAATTTAAGGATAAAATCAGTTAACTGCAAAAAACTAGTCAAGTTTGACACATGCATGGGGTTTTCCAGAGCTTTCCTTGACCACTCGTTGTGGCCATTAATCTCTCATCCTATGTTTAATACATGCAGAAAAAATTTCTTTTTCTTTTCAATCTCCCCTTCTCTCCTTCCTTTTTTGTCTTTATTCGAATTCAACATCCAAATCTCTCTACTAATATATAAACCCTAGGAAAGCAGAAACTGGTTATAGCCACTTCAGTATTCCTAGAACCTGAATCTTAAGGTGCCTGGCACCTAGTAGACACATGATAAATATTCACTTGTTAAATTTGCCCCTCCATTTAGTGATACCTATCTACTGGAGAGTCACTAATGGAAAGAAACAAAAAAAATACTTCACACAATTTACCTGTAAAGAGGTTCTACAAGGTCCTTTTCAAGAAAATCATGATCATTCTTGACAGCCACAATGTTGATGGGAAACTGTGAATCTAAGAGGAAAAGGGGGAGGCAAAGAGGTTTATGCACAGGTTGTGTCTAAATGGGTACCAACATTTTCAGGCCACCAAGGTCTGCATAAACTACCAATCTTAATTGCAGTCATTGCCCATTCTGCCCATTATCATTATTGGTGGTGTTTAAAATAGCAGGCAATTTTATTTTTATCACAGTAAATGCTTTTGAGAGTACAATGTAAGTGGGAAATATGAGAATAATCAAGAGCTTGACCTTGGATAGGATTAAATACTAAGTGCCTGCATTTTTCTAGCTCATCCTTATTGCAGACAGCTGCTGATGCAGAGTTGGAGAAGAGCTTTTCCATTTTCACCATCCACCTAAAGCATAGGTCACTGACTTTTATCCTGATGATCTCAGGAAATACTTAGTTTAGCAGATTTCTTTTTCTTTCAAAAAGGACATTTCCCAAAATACCTGAAGTTCAATAGTCTCAAATGTTTTCTTTTGTAGTGGCATTCTGAGTCACTTTGAAGTGTCAGAAAAAGAGAAGAAGGCATTCCAACACCACGACTTTTCTCCAGCAGCCCAATTGTGCCAGCTTGGAAGGTCATTGGCAATATTTAGAACATGGTATTAGTTTATGGCACCTCATTTATATAGGCAGAACTCTGGAAATCATTGGCAAGGGAAGTCAGGGTCAAAGTTAATGACATTGGTTCATTATTATTTTCCTGATGTTCTTTCTCTTTCCTCTATGTATCTGGTGGTACTGGGGTTTGAGTTTGCCCCATGCACTTGTTAGTCAGGTGCTTGAAGACCTATCTATAGTCCTTTTTGCTCTGGCTACTTTTGAAATAAGGTCCTGCTTTTTGCCTGGGCTGCTTGGATCTCTGTTCTTCCTATCTATCCTTCCTGGTATGACTAAGATGACAGATGCATTTCTCTATGCTCAGGTTTTTCTATTGAGATGGGGTTTTTTTTTTGGTGGGGGGCTCTTGGTTGGTCTGCAACTACAATCCTTCCTGTCTTATGCTCCAAGAAAGATTACAGGCATGAACTACCAAGCCCAGATCTCATATTTTAGTATCTAGACTTTGCCAATCAGGCTAAATATTAGTGTATTTAATATTTAAATGTTATTTAACCATTAATGTGAGCTGGAAGTAGTAACAATTCTACCAGGAATTGTGTTTCATGCCCGTAATCCCTGCTCCTTGGGAGGCAGCCAGGAGGATCTTAAATTCAAGGAAAGCAACGTAATGTTTTCAAGACCCTAGCTCATAAACAAAATATAGACAAAAATGTTTTGAGGCATGGCTCAAATGGTAGAGAATTTACTTGAAGCCCTGGGTTCAATTCTCACCAAGTAAGTAAATAAATAAATAACAACAAGAAAAAAAGATGTCCTCTCCCTCTGGTAAAATAAATGATTAAATTCTAGCTGGTCCCCAAATGGAGACAATCTCATTCTACTGGCAAGTGAGCTGGTTAGAGCAAGAAATATAGACAGAAAGCCCAGCTGCCCTGGCTTCAAATCTTGACTACTTCTTAGCTATATAGTTTCAGGCCAGTCACCTAATTTCCTCTAGGACACTGTGTCTTCATTTGGAAAACTGGAAGATGATAATTATAATCTCTATCTTATGGTGGTATCTGGATAATAATGAATAATGTAAGTATTCTGAATAGTAGACCTGGCATGTGGGAAGCTCTTGTAAAGAGTATTTATTCCTATTGCTATCACATTTACTCAGTTCCTAAGGCTTGAAGACAAGGTCCATTTGTAACATAGACCTTTATGGACTCGTCATGTGTAAATCCCATGGTGTTCTGAGTTTCTAGAGAAGTGACACTAAAGAAGAGGTACTCACTGAAGGTCAAGAGACGGGGACTTTAAAGTTGTTCACTTAGAAGAGTCACTTGTCTAGTCTTTTTCTGGTCAGTAAATTGGTGGTGAAAAGTGCTAAGTGGGAGATTTAGCATATAAAAAAATCTTTCTTGTTTATGCTGAACACCAGTGGCTCATGCGTGTCATCCTAGCTACTCAGGAGGCTGAGATCTGAGGATTTTGATTTGAAGCTAGTCTGTCAGGGAAGTCTGTGAGACTCCTATCTCCATTAACCAGGAAACAAAAACAACACCAACAACTGGCTGGAAGTGGTAGAGGGCTAGCACTGAGTGAAAAAGCTAAAAGATAGTGCCTAGGCTCTGGGTTCAGTGCGCGCGTGCACACACACACACACACACACACACACACACACACACACACACACAATCTTCCTTGTCTAAAAGATACTCCATGAAGACTTTTACAGAGATTCTACAACTTTCAGGAATAAGCTCTCCTTTGTCTTTACACAATTTTTTTTAAAAATTAGAGAAAAGTGTTTTATTTTGTTGTTAAAGGTAACATTGAGTGTCCAGATAAAGTGACAGAGTCATCTGTTAATACAGGTTGATTTTGTTGATTCTTTCCCTCCAACACAAACTTCATGCCATCAGGAAGGGATGTTTTGAGTGTGAGGTATCCTGTTTACCTTTGCAGACCCATGCGCACTCCATTTGTCTACATCCTGCTTCATGCCCTGAGATCCCCCTGTGTGGTTGGATGGCATCCAGCGGGACTCATGCCCTCTGCCTTCCTTTTGTAGTTGTCACTGGGAATCCTTGACTGAAATGGGAGGAGGAATAGGAGGGCAGGATCTTTATGCACAAGAGAGGGCACCGATGGCCAGCTCTGTGCTCATTCCTAGGGTCTTCTCCAAGGATCCTCTCTGCTGGGCTCCAGCACCCACTCCCTTCACTCAGGTCTAGTGGAGTAGCAGTTTGCTGCTGTGTGGCCTGGATAGACAGAGTTATATCCTGTCTCCATCTTTGGGATGAAATGCCACCAGCAAAAGTCCTCCATTGAAGAGCCCACTTATGTCAGCTGCTTACTGTTGGGATGCAATGAATTCACAAGTGTAAGAATGATCCCAAAAAGGAACCCAAACTTTGGTTCTGATTTCAGATATAAGTGAAATACAGGTAAGTACATTTGTTAACTGTCACTTAAATAATCCATAAAAGCACTAGCAATAAAATCCTCTTCCCAGAAACTGAGGAGAATGACATCTGGCTCAAATTGTTCCTTCACATGTTTTCCCCTTTTGTACTAGGGATTGAACTGAGGGCTTTGCGCATCCGAGGCAAGCACTTTGCCACTGAGCCATACTTCTAGACTCTTTTAGCATTATTTTCAAGGTTGGGTTTTGCTTTCTGCCTGGGCTGGGCTGGGTTGTGATTCTCCTTCATGTGCTTTCTTGTGGCACTGGGGATGACAGGGATGCATTATTACACCTAGCCACTGTGCATCCCCCAGAGCTGGTATAACAGGTGCATACTACTGCACCCAGCCACTGGCTGAGATGGAATCTCTGAATCTTTTAGGACTAGGCTGGCCTCGAACTTCAATGTCCCTATTTTGACTTCACAAGTAGCTAGGATTACAGACTCGAACCCACTGAACCCGGCACTTTTGTTTTTCATATAAACAGAAATAGGTGAAACACATTGTCATGATACCTCTAAGAAAACAATTTAACAAGTAGTTGTAGCCAAAAAAAGAAAATCAAAGAGTAGTGAAGGAAAAAAAAACGAAAAATACAGAAGAAAGGAAAAGCTGCGGATAGTGGCAAATTGGAAAGCAGAGCCTGACAAGAATCAGCAATGGGAAGGTAAAATGAGTTTGGGAAATGATTTGCATTTCCAAAGTGCTATCATAATAAGCTTTGACACTACTCAGAGTGAGGAGAGAGGAGGCCAAGTGGGAGAAAAGAAAAGACTTGGAAACCAAAACAAGCCACAGGGTCCACATAACTCATTTGTATTCTCTTCTTAAAGAATGAAGAGAAATAGCCAGGAGCTGGTGGCTCACACTTGTAAATCCTGACTATTTAGGAGGTTGAGATCTAAGGATCAAGGTGAAACCAACCAGGAAAGAAACATCCTTGTGACCCATATCTCTGATGAACCAGCAAGAAAGCTGGAAATGGAGCTGTGGCTCCAATAGTAGAGCAAAGCTGAGCCACAAAGCCAAGTGGGAGTGCAAGGCACTGAGTTCAAACCCCAGTAATGAAGACAAAGGCTGACTTACCTTCATATAACTGAGCATATTGCGGAAATCCAGCTGCTCGGAGCCAGTCACATGCTTCCTTTGCCTCAATTTCTGAAAAAATACAAGGGGAAAAAAAACCATGATGAGTACAACAGCTACATTCTGCCTCATTAACCATAGAGAGTCTGCTGAGCTCTGTGAGAGCTCTTACACCGCAAAACCTTTTCCAGGTATATCTGCGAGTTGGCCTTCCCAGAAATGGGCGTAAAATGGACAGGGAACACAAAGGAGCTTGTTATGCATCTAACTGAGATTATCTTCACTGGGAACCCATAAGTACAAGGATAATAACAAAACCACACACGCCAGAATACAAAGGCTGAGTTTCAGGCAGGAAAAAAATACCTTATTTATACATCAGGGAACCAAGGAAATAGAAAGAGGAAAATTGTTACAATACTCTTTTTAATGGATTTTTTAAACAAAGGCTTTTTTGTTTATTTTGTTTTTACTTTTGTTTAGTTTGCTTGTAATATTTGGAAAAAATGCGTTGAGTATTGAGTCATTGGTAAAATGTAGCCTTATAAATTTATTTTTTTTGGGGGGGGATCCGGTCGTGGGGCCTGAATTCTGGGCCTGGGTGCTGTCCCTTAGCTCTTCAGCTCAAGGCTAGCACTCTACCACTTGAGCCACTTCCGGCTTGTTTCTTTTTGCTTATGTGGTGCTGAGGAATTGAACCCAGGGCCTCATGCATGCAAGGCAAGCGCTCTACCACTGAGCCACCTTCCCAGTCCCGCCTTATAAATTTTTAAGCTTCAGATTTGTATTTTGTTTCAATATGATACAATGAGTAGAAATGAGAAAATACCTAATTTCCAGACATGCTCTACACTCTACACTCCAAATGCAAAAACAGGCCAAGAGTACTTATTTAGCATTTCTCTATTTTTTTCACACTTGGGAAAATGAGAGATCATGATCGTGTAAGTCTGAGAAAATGTATTTTCTCATGAAGAAAGGTATTACGAAAATCTAATGTATTATTATTTCTTTAATTTCACTGATGTTTTTCATTCCCAGTGCATTATAACAAGATGTCCATTCATCAAACACATTGGAATGATTTCAAGCTCAAAGTGCTATGTGGAATCGAAACACATTGAGAACTGTGTTTGATGAGGCTTCCTGAACCAAGAAGGCCAAGTTCAAGAGGTTGATATGTCCCTGGGCGTTCATTTGTGGATTGGATGGACTAACAGTCAGCCTGACCACCTGGCTGGGGAAATTATGAGTGAGATAGACAGAGTCTAAAGTGTGTGAACCAGGTCACTGTTTGACCTTTTGAATCCTGGATCATTTTTCAACCCATAACTCCATTAGATAAACATGAACCCAAGGGAAAAGAAGTTCATCTGTCAAAAGTCCACTTTTTCCAAACAAAATTTAACAGCCTATCATAACAGGTCTCTACCAAGGCTTTCCTCTGCCATTGTGATGGACTCCTGTTGGGCCATGTTTTCATTTACTGTGATGTGCATTTTCCCTCATAGTTAAGGGGCTTTTGGGGATGATTGCACACACACACACACACACACACACACACACACACACACAAATTTACACTAACATCAGCATGGACCTGAGACTGTACCTTTACATTGAGAGTTCAGTGTCTGGACAGCACTACGTATGATGTGATTCAGCCATTTGGTATAATATTAAGGAAACAGACCAAAGGCCAGATTTTATCCAGCTCCCAGAGGAGGGGCAAAAGCAACAGTTCCTGTCCCACTGATCTGGTTTGAAACTTGTCAGTAAATTTAGGGAAGCAGAGACTTTAGTGACTCCTGCTGTAAAGTGTCTGTTTCTCTTAGCATCACCTAATCTGTGGTTATCACAGGAACTGATAACTTTTAAACTCCAAGTGTTGTCACTGGTTTGAGGGTCTTTTACATAATTTTAAACAGCACAAATCCAGCATGCACTCATTCCTGCCCCCCCATTGTTTGGACATAATGTGGGCACAAAGCTGGGTATGAAAGCTTTGGCAAATAGTTCTATCAAGAGAGGAATCTGTGATCCCCTAGGGCCATTCCAAGTGGAACTTCTGCTGCTTTGTACTACACTGGCTAACTTGGGTCTTCCTTTTGGAAACTCCAACAGACCATTAACAGATTGCTCAAACATTTGATTTAGTAGTCATTTTAGCGTCCTATGTGAAGGTACTACCTTGATAACCATAGGCGTATTTCAGAGCCTGGAGGAAATGCATATTTTATTTGTAATACTTGCAAAAATGTGTTGAGTTTGGAATCATCAGTAAAATGTGTCTCTATAAATTTTTAAGCTTCAGATTTATGTTTTGCTTCAATATGATACAGTGAGTAGAAATGCAAACATACCTAATTTCCAGACATGTTTTAAATTCAGTTATGATTCAGCAAGTCTTTAAGGGTAGGAAAGAAGTTCGAATTATGTCAGTACTATACCTTTTTCTGTTTCACTATTGTTTTTAGTTTGATCAAAAATGTGGTGTTAAGCAAGTTCTACTCCCAAAGAACCAGGTAATAAAGAAAAAATGGAGGACACCTGGAAGATATGGTCTTCACAGCATAGAAAGCTCGAAGAAGAGCAGGAAGTGAGCCTGAATCAGTATGCACCCACCAGGCCAAGGTAACACAGGAAGCACAGACCTTAGAGATGTAAAGGATGACAAGATGGAGAAGTGAGCATCCAGAGATCTTTCTAGAAAAACTCTTCTGGAACTGAAACTGTGGTTGAACAGTGGGTTGGAAGAGAAGCTAGTTAGAGAAATTTTATCTCTGAATAACTTCATTTTAAGGTCTAGAAAACTCTACTTTTACCAAGTAGTCATCTCATTGGTTAGGGATCGCTTTTCAATATAAATAAAAACTTAAGATTGCATTCACAATAAGATGAATTTTTGCTCAGAAAAATAAACCTTTAATTTTATATTTTTTTTGCAAGAACAACATTTGATAATAATGTGAAATCTTATCCATATAGAAACACAATCAAATCTAAACTAGAACCATCTAAGCTAACCATTCAAATAAGCTGAAGTTTTAATGATAGGTAAATATTGAGCTTTTACATCTCAGAATCAAATGACAACAAAAACTGCAATGTGCAAATGTAATAAATCAGAAGTCACATCACAGTCATGGTAGGTGGCTTCTTGAGTCATGGCTCACTTCCCAAACTCAATTGCCATGCAATTTGCCAAAATGTCCTTCAAACTCTTGCTCTTCTTTTTCATTATACAATAATATCCAACTATAGTTTACCTAGCAGATAATCCAATTCACTTGTGATGCACTTACATGAAAGTGAAAAAAATGGAGTAAGATATTCTTTGAAAATGGAAGCCAGAAATTGGTAATAGTTAAACTTTATCAGATAGCCATTAAGCCAAAAACTGTTAAAAAAAAAAGAAAAAAGAAAAAGAAAAGAAAAAAAAAGAGACAAAGAGGCTATGAGATTTTAATGAAGGAAACAACTCATCAAGAGGATGAGACAATCGCAAATATCTATGCCCAACATTACAATACATGCCCAACATTACAAGACATAAACATATAGAGCAAATTATTAAGAGATCTAATAGGAGGGATTTATTGCTAGCCCTATTTCTTGGTAACTCAAAGTCTTTACCAGCCAATGAGATAGTAAACATATAAAACTATCTAGCATAATCATCACTACCAAACTTGATTTTGCCTATCAAACTGAATTGAAAGGGAGATCTTCCAATTGCTATTGATCTTGCACAGTCCCCACTAACACCCATCATCCAAGTGCTAATGTGTCCCACAGGGCCTTTGTTTGCAGTGGCCAAAATATAAGATAATTAAAAAGAAATCATATTGCCAGTGCTCATTTCACAAAGATCTACCTAATGAGATTTAAATGATATTTGATGAGAAAAGGAGGAAAATCTCTTTTTTAATGTGCTCTTGTTAGCCAGTATCCTATTATGTAAAAGTATTAAGAGCTATTAAAATCACATTTTAACAATTTTATTTGTTCCCTATCTTCCCCTGTAGTAGCTTCTGGGCTACAAAGCAAATTGTCAACTCATTGCAACCTTCTTGCTGTAAAAATCCAAGTTGTGTAGTGGAACCAGAGAATGTCAATGGACAGAAGGACTTGAGTTTATTGCTCTACTGTACTACTCCTTTATCTTCACGGAGATAGACTCTTAGTGGATGCCTGAAGACATACATACATACATACATACATACCAATCCTAATATGTGCTATGCTTTTCAATCTGATAACTAGCATGACTACTAAGTGCCTGATGGGCAGGTAGCATATACAGTATACATACACATCCCAATTGTGAAAGAGTGTAATGAGATTTCATCATTTCAGGACAGTTCAAGGTTCAGAACTTCTACATTGTTTATTTCTGGCATTTTCTATTTCTTCCTGAGGTTCACTGTAAATAGCTGAAATTGTGGAAAGTGAAATTAAAAAACAGAGGAGTGAGGATTAGTCTAGTCTCCTGTGGGAAATGCAATCCATTTGGCTGGGTATTGTAACAGGAGAGTTTTAAGTAGTCTATGTAATAATCATGTCATTTTTTAGTATACCAAGTATCCATTTTTGTCTTCCCAACACTTGTCCTCACTTTTGAGAACAGAACCTCTCTGAATCTTCTGTGAGGTCCACAGCCCTCTCTCCTTGTCATACCTGACCTCACCAATGCCATTGACGTGAGGATGATCTGCTTCTTATCCATGGTCTTCCCTTTGGACTAGAGAGATCAGGAGCTTTGGAATCTCAAGCCAAGAGTCATTTGGTGGCTGAAACCAACTGGTTGAAAAGAAAATACTCTTTAAAAGAAAACTGGGGGTGGCTTGATCTGCACAAAAAACCAACAGCCTTTTCACTGGTTGACTCAACAAATTCGGTAGATGGTTTGGCCCTAAGCCTCCTCTTCTGCTACCTATCTGTGATTCCAACTAAGACAAAGTCACTGGCTTTGCCTCAATTTTGCTTGCTGCACTTGGGAACTAACTAAACTCCTCATATAGAACAATATAACTCCTAATCTGATTGAGAGCCACTTGTTAAGGATGTGATGGGACCTGGGTTCAAACACAGACCTGTTTCTGGGGATGTGGTCTCAGTGGTGCCCAAGGTGTCATGTTACAATGGCATAAGAACCTGGCCTATGATATGACAAAGCATTATCATGTTTCCTAATTTATATGTTGAGAGTTTTTTATTAAATATTTTAATTTTGATTATAAAGGTGATGTATAGAGGAGTTACCATTTGATAAATCTGGTAAAGAGTACATTTCTTTTCAGATAATGTCACCCCTTCTTTTGCTCTCTCTCTCTCTGTCTCTCTCTCTCTGTTTTTCCTTTCCTGTCCCCACCCACAAGTTATATAGTTCATTTTCAACATAATGTTGATTAAGTACCACTGATGTGTTTGCTTACCCTTTGCATATATTCAGTTTTAAAACCTTATAAAATCCTGAAAGTCACAGAAAAGAAAAAAAGTCAACTGGTTGCATTACCAACACATCACTTGATGTGTGCTATTTGTCAGAATGGTAATAGGGTAATAGTATCTTAGGTTGACTGCTTTCTTACAAAATTATATATTGTGAATATTTTCCCACATCATGGTATTGTTTACAAAAATGGGAAATTTACTTTGGGGAATGAAGCTTATTTTGTTAAGTATTTGATTTTTGAACACCATGGAATTGTATTTTGCTGCTAAGGCTGGAATAAAGCATTTAGTAAGGCAACTCAGCACAGACTGAGCATGGCAGAAGACTAGAAGTCTGTGTGAGTTACATATTTATACCCTACTTCTTTAAATAAATCTTGTTTAGGGACTGGAGTACAGACAGTCTAGTGGACAAAGATTGACCTCAAGTCTAATAAGGAGTTGGAGTGAGCGTAGTGAATTTGCTTCCTAGGTTTATAGGCTTCATCTCAAGTTACAATCTCATTGTATTTTTAAACTGGTGCTTCTGGCTTGCTTAGGGACAGTGTGTTCTCCTAACTAAGCATTCTAAGCATTTTAAGTACATTTTGGTTTTCACCATGATCTGCAGAGCAATACTTTTTTTTCCCCCACAGTTAACCCAGAAAGGTATCGAGTAGTCTTTCAAAAGGACCAAGAATTCAAACCAAAGCCAAACTGCAATTTATTCTCATCAGAAATTTAACTGTTTAGAAAGGAGTTGGTGCTATTGTGAAACTTTAGAAAATCATTATATGAAGGCAGAGGCATTTATGTTGTTCTTACAAATCTCTTTGAATTTTCATGGACAAACTGGCTCCAGTTTAAGTAGGCCTTCTGTCTTAACTGTTCAGTAGCTGTGATGTTGGGCAGGCAAAGGCAGCAAGATCTCCATATAATTTAGGAGAGATGGCTGAAGACAGATATTTTGTGTTATCACTGAGCCTGATGAACGTGGCAGGCTCTCTGTTTCTGGAGGACAATGGGTTCCAGCATCTTGAGATGACTCAGCCATCATCAAAATGTTTGCAGTGGATGCAATTACCACCATTAAAGTATCTGAAAGGTATTAAAATTTCAACAGGCTTATGGTTGTTAGTTTAGGGTAATTCACAGGGATGAGTTAACCTCGTTTACAACATATTATTTAAAGCAAATGAAATATACCACTGTCTTCGGAGAGAATTTCTCAAGTGAAGTCCCTGTGTACTAAAAGTGTATTGCTTTGGCCATTTGGTCATGTATTCCAGATTATATATCACATTTCTCTATAGTCATGATGCACTTATTAATATCACATAAAACTATATGCTATGGCCACAATCCTCCTGAGAGAGGTTTTCTTTGGCCTGAGTGGGGTGGAACATCAGGTTTTTGTTTTAACAGACTTGGATATAAGATTCCATGGCATGATGTCAGGACTCATCTTTATTTTTCTCTCTCTTATTGTGATGGGCTTGAACTCAGGGTCTTGTGATCGCACTCCACTTTGCCTGTTCTTGGATAGAGCTCTACCACTTGGGCCACCTCCAACCTGCTCTTTTGTTTTGTTTTGTTTTTCTTTTTTTGCTGGCTAAGAAGAAATGGAGTCTCAAGAACTGTTCTGCTTGGGCTGGCTTCAGACCTCTATTCTAGGTCTCAGGCTTCCAAGTAGCTAGGATTACAGAAGCAAGACATTGGTGCTGACCATAACTTATCATTTTGTACTTTTTGAATTAGATTTTAAGTTAGTGTTGATGTGCAAAAAGCCTAAGTAAGTATTAAATGTATAACAGGTATCCATTTTTTCCCTAACATGCATGACATTTTTCTTTCCATGACATTCTAAAATACTAAGTGGATCAAAAATACAGGTTATTTAGAATAACTTTAAGTTATTGATCACTGAACATTCAAAACATAGGGCCAGTGGATAGGCCATCATTTTCTCTCTTGATTCCAATTTGCAGCAATATTTCCCTTGATATATAGCAAAATATCTTACTGTCAGTAAATACACAAGCATAGTAATATCTGGAAGATGCATATATGCATTTTTCACATAATGGAGCCTAGTTCCATTCAGTTTAGACAGATGCATATACACAGTATGTGTATTTCCTTCCCCAAAACAAGAGTCACAGGCATGTACAGGATATAATGTCCCACCACCAATTCTTAATGTTATCCCAATTTTCCAGTTCTCAGCAAGCTGGATTCATAGTAAATTTAGTTACTTAACATAATTTCTAATAGGACAGAATGAAAGCAAGGAAATTTTAAATAGATTTAACTCTGGCCTGGGGGCATGTACTTCCCACCCCGCTGATGTACAGGGTTGGCTGTAAGATTCATCCACTTTGTCCTATGAAATATGAACAAGACACTGACTTGCATTTTATGATTCTACAATATTGGGAAAATTTGTTAAGGTGACACAGTGTAAGCTAACTTAATACTGCTACATGCTATTCATTTCCACAGATGAGGCATATAAAATACACTCTGGACCCTTATTTCAACTTGAAACTCTTGCTGACTGGCTATTAGTATGACATACAGATGAACACAATCATTTCTGTGCAGAAATATGTCTGCTTGCCTACAGTATATAGAAAACATTGAAAGCAACTGATTCACTCTTCTCTCATATTCACTCACATTTGCACCACAGAAAACCAAAGATCCAGTTGTAGCTGAGCAAGGAAAATTCAGGAATGTAAGTACAAATCTCTACATCCACATCCATGGTAGTATTCAAAAGGAAAAAAAAAATAACTCCCCACTCTAATCACTATCAAAGAAAAAGAAGACAGAAAATATATACTCTTCTCAGCCAAATAGTTTCTGACCAGATTGTTTTGACTCAAGTTTTCCATGAGGGAGAGTAATTCTTTATTCTCTTTCATTTGGTACAGATTGTTCCCATCAGACACTTGTGGTATTTCCCAGGGAGGCTACATGCATACAAAACCTCGAACATCTACAGCCTTTTGAAGTCATGAAGTCACTGCCTGACACTAACTCTCCAGAGAGTTTTCAAGATGGAGTTAGTGAAGCAATTGAAATGCAAAGTGTGGGGACAGAGTATTGCAGTCATTGGTCAAAGTGTCTCCACCAAGACAATGGTCTCCCATAAACTTTTCTTTGGACAAGATCATGAGAGTCAGGAGATGGTCTCTCCCTAATTTTTTTTTCCTCTGCCTTCTTTTGGAAAGGTGACTAACCACAGTCTTTGTAGCTAACTTAATATTGGCTCTTTTGAGCGGAAATTCTAACTTCTGCAAAAAAAGTTGTGACCTCACAAATTCTAAACTGCCAGTTTCAGAAGGACCTTGTGTGATTTTCAGTCATGCTGCTGGTTTCTTGTCTGGAGAAAAGCAATTGCTTTGTGCCAGTTCTACCACTTCTAGCAAGTTGGTTTCTTGGCTTTTGAGTAATATTTTTTATACTATGTTGCTTTAAAAGTTTTATTTCATTTTTATAACATAATTATTTGTGCTGATACTGAGGCTTGACCTAATGTGTCTGAGTGATTCCTTAGCTTTTTTCCCTTAAAGCTGACACTCTACCACTTGAGCCACAGTTCCACTTCCAACTTTTTGATGGTTAATGGGAGATAAGAATGTCCAGTTAGCAATTGCCTGGGCTAGCTTTAAACCTCAATTCTCACATCTTGGCTTCTTGAGTAGCTAGCATTATAGTTCTGAGCCACTGGCATCTGGCTTAAAAATCTTATTTTTAAATGGTTAAAAAGATGCATGTTTTTAAGGATTCATATTCTAAAAGCAACATATGTTTTCAGGACTTATCTGGATGTCTGTATGTGGAAGACTTTTGACTTGCTTATTTCAACTCTTTTAGAGTTATGGGTACTCTAACTGCACCAGAATCTTGTATTATGTCAAGGAAGACTTTGCTATGTAGACAGAAGACAGAGTACAGATTGTGTTAGGATAAAGAGCTCTAGGAATCTAGCAGAGGTTTTTCCGTTTTTCAACTCCTCCAGGCCTCCAGAGCTGGCATGGTAAGATACAATTTGGACAAAACTCTTGACTCTATTTCAAAGCTTTTTTCTTTTAACTTCTGTGCCACTGTTATACCTGGATCAGTGAAAACCAGTTTTTGCTTAGCAACATAGTAAGAACAGTTTTTATTCTCTGACTGTACATTAAAAAAAAAAACCACTTGATATTGTGTGTGTTCATGTGTTTTCTTTTAGTTGTTGGCACAGGCTCAGGTTGTAAATAAAACATTTACTGGGAATTTTTCAATGTGTCTTTGCCAGTTTTCTGGAATGCTTTCTACTTGGCTGCTGAATGTAGGTGGCACTGGCACTTTGAATGATTTTCTCAACACATATCACTCATCCCAGAAAATAAGAGTCAAATTCAAGAAATTAGGTTGTTATTTGGATTCCAATAGTGGATTCATTCGTTCTTCCCCCATGTCCTTCAAAGCTAAAGAGAATATTCAGCTTAAAAATTTGCTCTCTAAGTACTGGAGTGTTGAATTTTTCAGTTCCTAAATAATTCCTTACAGAAGGAAGTTAAAAGAGAATCCAGGAGGTTGAAATATCTCTATTTAATTTGGAGTGGAGGTGTTTCAGCTCTCCACTGACCAGGTGGAAAACTGGACTGGGTATTGCAAATTGCCCCTTCCACCCCACCTGTTCTTTTCTTTTTTATTATTATTATCTTTAAATAGTTGTACAAAGTAGTTGTCATTTAACAAGGCAGTTTATGAATACAATGTATCTTGATCAATGTCACCTCTTTCAACATTCTCATTCATCCCTCCCCTACCCAATCTTTCCCTTGCTCTTCCTAATTTTGTAGGATATACATTGGATTCTTTTTTTAAGAAAAATTGTGAAAATACCGTACAGAGGGGTACGGTTACATGAGCAAGGCAATGAGTACATTTCTTATAAAGCATTGTTGTCTCCTCCTTTGTTTTCCCTTCCCATTCCTTCCCATCTCCCCCACCTCCCATCCCCCTTACCCCTTATGCCTTCCACATAACGCCTTGTGCATCTCATTGTTGCAATGGATTCTTGATTGCATTCCCTCCCGCCTTCTCCCCTTCATTTGTTTATCCTTTACCCCTTGACCCCACTCCCACCCCTTCTGAGTACAGCTTCCTGGTGTTTTATTTAAGAGCTGAACTTTGATTTTGGCTTTCTAAGTAATTACACTGTCTGAGATCTTCCATGATTCTTCTGTACTTCAGTTAATACATTTGTATACACTTACATACCACCCTTTACTCATTTACTCACGAATTTGAAAGCTAAATCTAGCTTCCACATATAAGGGAAAACATGGGGATTTGTCTCTTTGGACCTGATTCATATCTGTGGCCACAAAGGGAATGTAAATCAAAACAACACTGAGATTCCACCCAATGCCAATTAGAATGTCCATTACAAACAATAACAGATGCTGGTTAGAATGCTACCGAAAGGGAATTCTAATACACTGTCGTGGTAGGAATGTAAACTTGTTCAACTATTCTGGAAGGCAGTGTGGAGATGCCTCAGAAAATTAAACAGAACTACCTATTATCCAGCAGTTTTACTCCTGGACATATAACCAATAGATTATCAATCCAGATACAGTAAAGATACCAATACAGCCATGCTCACTGCAGCACTGTTCACCATAGGCAAAGTATGAAATCAGCCCAGATGCCTCTCAGTGGACAAATGAGATCAAGAAAATGTGGCATATATACACAATGGAATTTTACTTATTCCTTAGAAAGAATGATACTGTATCATTTGTAAAGGAATGGAAAAAACCTGCAAACTCCCTTTTCATTGGACACAATGACATATCAATGTGCCAACCCATAGTCTAAATACATGGAATACACGCCAATTGAGGCAGCCCATCAACAAGTAATATCCTATATGTAAGAAATAAGCTATCTTATAGTAAGAAAAACTAACCATGGAAATGTTTTAAAAGTTGAAGAAATCATAAAACTTTAAGAACTGTTGAATAGTTCATTTCGTGTGATAGGTAACTCTGAATTCAAAACAATTCTTTGGGGCTAATTGCTCCAAAATCTTAATTGGGGTTCCTCAAGTTTTAAGGGAAGAATTAATCATTTAGAGATTATTTAAAAGGTACAGGAGGGGTGCCTAGGTTATGTGTAAGTACTATGCTACTTTCTATAGGTGACTTGAATCCGTGGATTTTCCTGTCTACAGGAGGGTTGCTGTGCACTGAGAACCAAGCTTGTAATATGCCAAAAGAGGATTTTAAGGTTGACTTTCAGTTTTTGAGTAAAAAGAAAAATAATGGAAGGAAGGGGAAAAAAAGGAAAAACTCACAGTGATATGTTTTTAGCTGGCATATAATCTCCCTGTCTTTAATTATGAAGATGTATACATACACCAGACCTAAGTATATGATCTATTTTATATAATGTTTAAATAATTTGAAATCTGCTTTATTACTTGGCAATACCAATGGTTATCCTTTCCAAATATCCTAAATAGTTGAATAATATTCCTACTGCCATTATTTTATTTTCAAATCTTCTTTTCATCAGTTAACATTTCCATAATCTTGAGTTTAAAATAATAAAACCAGATCTCTGGAGGCTTTTATTCTAAATAAAGAATTTCACCAGAATGAACACCCAAGTGAATGTATTTCAGTAACTACTTCTGGGTTGACATTTCTCATGTTATTTTACATTCTGGATTAAGACATATCTCATATGTTTTTGATTTATATACTCTCAGCTGACTTCAAAAAGGAAGTTACAAGTAGAAGTTATTCATATACCAGAATTGTTTAAAAGATGCTACCAGGATATCTTAAACTCACACCAGTCAGGAAGTTCACGGTCAAGGTTAAATCCTGGACAATGTTCCCACCTCTTCCTCCTTGGAAATCTTAGGTATTTGGGAGGTGGAGATTTGATGTAACAGCTGTTTCACTTTGGTCTCCTGTGTGCATTTTAAGACAATTTCAAAGAGACCTTTTATATTATATAACAAACTGGTTTTTCCTGAATGTTGCACTTAAAATAAATCAAGACAAAAAGAAAACAAATGAAGCCAAATAAAGGAAAACTTCCTATCTTGTCTTAATGACTTGAATATCTATATCATGTCATTAATCTATGAGACTCCCCAAATCATTTCAATAGTCAAAAGCACAATGTGACACAAATTTATCAAACTAAAAAATTCACCCAAAGTATAACTCTTTAAGACAAGATGATATTGTTTTATACAGGGTTTAATGTTATTGTTTTAAAAAGGTATTTTGTGGGGCTGGGAAGGTAGCTCAGTGGTAGAGCACTTGCCTTGCATGCTTGAGGCCCTGGGTTCGATTCCTCAGCACCACATAAGAAAAAAGCCGGAAGTGGCGCTGTGGCTCAAGTGGTAGAGTGTTAGCCTTGAGCTGAAGAGCTGAGGGACAGTGCCCAGGCCCAGAGTTCAGGCCCCACAACTGAACCCCCCCCCAAAAAAAAGGTATTTTGTTTTGTCTTTAAAGGGCAATGAAACCAGTTGGCTAATTGGGAGGCTGGGATCTGGAGGACTGTGGTTTGGGGCCACACTGGACATTCACTCAAGACCCCTTCTCAGTCAGTCGCTAAACACAGTGGCACATACCTGTCATACAGCTGTGAGAGACTACGAATAAGAGGACCAAAGCTCTAGACCAACTTGGGTAGAAAAGTTTACAAGACTTCTTCTTAAACAAAGAAGCTGGGTAAGGTGGTATATACCCACCATCCCAGCTCTATCATGAAGCATAAAACAGGCAGATCACAGTGTAGGTGCAGGTGTGGGCAAACAGCAACACCTTGTCTCAAAATAACCAGTGTTACATAGTATCAGTCATGGCTCAGTGGGGTAGAGTACCTGCCTAACCAAGGGTGAAGTCCTGAGTTCAAACTCCAGTACCGCCAAACAACAATGACAAAATATTGATCTATTTTAATTTCATTTTTGCCCTTTACTATCATGTGGAAATCTTGTTGAATAATATTCTTAGTTTTCTAGATTAACTTTTGAACGAGAGCTTGTCAAGGTATCTAAAACCTGTTCTTGTCTTTGAGAGCAATGCAGACTAACTAGCTACAAGAAGTGATATTACATGAAGCAGTAAGAAACAAGGGTGGGTAAATCCTGGCTCCTCTACTCATTCAATACCTTCCTGACCTTGGAAGGTTAGCTCTGCATGCCTCAGTTTACTCAGACATAGAATGGGGTAAACAATAGCAGCTACCTCAGAGCCAATGTAAGTGTTTACTGATCAGGCCACTACAAAGTAACCGAAAAGTGATTCTCATGGTCTCCAGTTCTTTGCACTCAACTCTTCAATTAAAGAATAGGCATTTGCCTATTTATTTACTTAGCAAACATCTGCAGTACCTTTGGTGAGAAAACCTTTCAGCAATGTGAAAGAATACATTGTATTGTAGGTTTACACCTTGGTCTCTAAGCTAAGCAGGCAAGGCAAAGGCCAGCTGAGGCTTCACTACAACCTCAGATGGTAGCAGTCCTCTGGAAGATGACAATGCCCTCTGAGCTCACAGCAGGAGGGGGGATTTAGATCAGGTGGCTAGTAGAAGTAAAGCTGGGAGACTGGGTCAGGCCAACCCCATATTGGCAACCTGGTCCGGTAGGGTCTGACATTTTCTCTTCGTGGTGAGGGAAGGGGAAATTCTACCTCCCAGATGATGGGCATGCCTGAATTCCTAGAGGAAGGGAAGTTCCACACCCAGGTGATAAGCATGCCTGAATTCCTGGCTGGTAGGTTACTAAGACTGTCAGTCCAGTGCCTGGGATTGAGAATTTCCTGTGACCTTTCCCCCCTTCCCTCACCCTATTTAAGCATGCCACATGTCTCCATGTTTGTCTCCTGTCTCCTAGCTGTTCTCTGGTCACCATGGTGTCCCAATTCAGCTCTCCACTGGAGCTGAGTTGATTTGTTGGTATTGTTTTTGTTCTTGATTTCTTCTCTGGCCTGTTTCCTAACTGTGTTAAGTGTATTCGTTGGCTGCAGGTCTTTGTAATTGGCTGCCTGCAGACCTCTAGCACTCCAATAAAGACTTCTTTGTCACTTGTGACCATATCTCTGTGGCCGAGATTATTTCAGAAGCTGGGTAGATGATGTGAGATTTGAGATGTGAGCCACAAGGCTGGCCAAATGGTTCTGCCACTGACCACCCCTCTCTTGCCCACTGACTGCTTCCTGAGATGGGATTTTTGTAAGCTCAGTGCCTTACTGGTTGTAGATTCTTATGTTATGCTGTCCATCACTGCATCTGGATTTATATGCTGCCCATTGGTCTACATTCAGATTCCTCTTTTACAAGTGTCTGATTCATACAAGGCAATTGATTCTTATATTCCATAGGTTTCCTTGTGCTTATTCTGTTAAGCATTGCTGTATTAGAAAAGTCATACTTTACAGAAAGCAGTGCTCTTTTAGCAAGATGTGCCAGAGTCATAAATGCAATGTGACATTTTAAAGATGGCAGTTAAGGCCTTAACCCAAGAAGTTGTTACTTTGGGGATATAAACAGGAGGCTGAGGAAGTCAGTGTTGCAGCTGTAGTTCACAATGTGCTTATCTGCTAAAAAAAAAAAAAAGTTAACATATTAGCCTTCCCATGCCTGATAGGTAGTGATCTCAAGGTCAAACATGTGTTAAAACATAACCAAATACCACAGAAGCTTGAGAAAGAAATCCCTAGCAGACATGTGGGCTCTATTAAGGGAAAGGCTTTCAAAAGGTTATTTTTCCATGATATGAGAAAAGAAAAAGCTGAACACAAATAAGTAAACTGTGAGCGAGGAATACGAGCTTCCTGTGGATTAATGACTGGGAGAAGTCACAGGTTCCTGTGGAGCCCAAGGTCTCTGACTTCAGGGAGTTAGGAGCTCCCTGGTAGGTTGCACGCCAAGGTCATTCCCATTGTTAAAAAACATTCCAGGTGTGTACTCCAGGATGCTTGGGGAGGAAGAAAGTGGGAAAGTCATTCAAACACCATTCAAATGAACTTCCAATCACTGACTTTTGAAAGTAAAAAAAAAAAATGCTTTGTTCTTATCCTAATTATAATTAATGTGCGATCCTTCTCAAAGTGTACCAAAGGCTGAACAGAAAAGTTGGAAATCGTTCTTTTTTTGAATCTTTTGTTTTTCCAAAATTAAAAAAATCAACAAATATTGGCATGTGTATTTACTTTAATTGAGATGAAGTCTGTCTTGCTCAAATGAATGCATGATCTGGCTGGATTTTAGCTAAGAACTGTATAAAGAATCAGGAGCCTGGGAGGCCTTTGGTATGCAAATATTGCTGTGTGTGTGCCTTCCTCCCCACAGCTTGGATCAACAGGGTATTCATTCTACCTCTAAGGTACCCATATTAGCTCAAGAAAGAGAAAAGTTCTTGTACCTGCTCTGTTCTTTGTGGACTACTGGCGTAGGGAGATCTGGTCTGGCCGATGCCATCTTGGCTACATGGTGGCTGGTAGGGTCTGGCATCTTGTCTCCCAGGTGATGGGTGTGCCTGAATCTCTGGAGAGCAGGGGTGGGGGGAATGAGGACTTGGATGACAGGTAACTAAACCTGTCAGTCCCATGCCTGGGACCGAGTTTCCTGTGACCCAGACCAGCACAGGTGCCATTATGTCAGGTCACATTCATTTCCTGTCTCCTGGCTCTTTTCCAGTCACCAGCGTGTCCCACTTCAGCTCTCCACTGGAGCTGAATTGGTTTGTTGGTATTGTTTTTGTTCTTTCTTTCCTCTCTAGACCTCTTGGCTCATTTTCCTCAGTGTATTTGCAGGCTACTGGTCTTTGAGACAGGAGTCCACTCTCTTTTCATAAAGACTCCCAATTTGATCTTTCAAAATGCGGCTTCTATGTTTTTTCTTTCTTGCAATTGTTTCTAACATATTTATAAGATGATTTCTTTGTTGCTCTGTATGTCCCTCCCCCACGGTATAACCCCTGCTTTCACTGTATTTGATGTTGGTATAATTTGTGGAGGGGAAGGGAAAAAGCAACTTGTTTAAATAGGGATACAGGTGGACCCACTGCAACAATGAGATGTACAAGACGTTATGTCAAAAAACGAGCTTTACAACTTTGGCTGGGGGAAGGGTTGTGTGAAAGGGGGGAATGGAGGAGGGTAAGTTGGGTGGGGAGATGGGAAGGGATGGGAAGGGGAGACAAAGGAGGAGACAAGAAGGCTGGATAAGAAATGTACTCATTACCTTGCCCATGTAATTGTAACCCCTCTGTATGGTATTTTTACAATTAAAAAAATGTGGCTTCTCTGTTTTCTTATCATACAACACTACCAATTTTTTTAAAAATTTTAAACATGGAGAAATAAACAATTTTTCTCTTTCTCTCACACATATATCCACACTCACACCTACTCATGCACATGTATTCTGTAACTATGGCAAACATGAGACTGCAAGCATCTTTTAATAAAGATGTTGATTAAATGCATGAATGATTATATTAAGAGGAAAAGACTTAGAGATATGGAAGTTCATGAACCAAAATAATCTCTTAGATATTCAGATCCTTTCAAAACTCATGGGAATATATATTGTAAAAGTAGTTTACAAAGTGAAAACCTCATGTGAAAATGAGGTAACATTATTTTAGTTGTGATTCTAGCTCTGGGGGGGGTGGGAAGGGGTCAGGCCTATAGATGTCCTTGGCAGTTATGTCCTTTCACATCTTAATGTTGTCTTTATTTTATGAAGGGCAAGATATTTGACATTGTCCTGGTACTGACTGGGAAGGTCATTTCTGTTGTCTCTGATCCCATTTAATTTTTCTTCAGAGAGAACAGTGGCTTATGTCCCTAATTCTAGCTACTCAGGAGATTGTGATCTGAGGACTGTGGTTGGAAGCTGGCCCAGATAGAATTAATCAGCAAAAAACTGGAAGCTGGAAGTGGAGACATGGCTCAAGTGGTATTGCACTAGCATTAAAGAAAAAAAGACAGGCAAGAGTATAAGGCCTTGAGTGCAAGCCCCAATATACATATACACACATCACACACACACACACACACACACACACACACACACGATTGTTCTGCTTTCTCATAAAGATTTCTGTCTCCTTTTTAAAGATAATCAAACATGACAGACTTATTCATACTTGAAAATAATTCACACTTGAGTCACAACCATAGAAAGAGAATATTCTAGGCCTTCTACACATTTTTATCACAATCTTTTTTGAGGTAAACATAAGAAATAGAGTTCATGTAATTGGGAACAAACCCACACAGGCATGCACACACATATATAGCTTTAAACAAAGTTATATAAAGTAAGTTAAACTTTATATACACAAGACCATCTGACATTCTTTGATATTGTGGCCCAATCCTACCTAAAATCATTGTGATAGTTAACCTTGGTTGTCAACTTGGTTGGAGTGACAAGAGCCTCAGATTCTTGTAAAGCAATCTGTATGTGTATGTGTGTCTATGAAAACTCACCAAGAAGAGAATGACCTACCCTTAACATGAATGGTACGATACTACAGGCTGGTTGTCTGGATGGAATAAAAGGGGGAAAAGGAGAAAGCTCACAGTGCAGACACTCTACTTCCTGTCTGCCAGAAGGTGAACTGCTCTACTCTGCCATGCCCTCCTGGCCACAATGGATTGAAACCTCTGAACCCATGTGCCAAAATGACACTTCTTCGCCCTAAGTTGCTTCTTTTAAGTATTTATCATGCAGATGAAAAGTCTGACTTACGTGTATATGCTATCCCAGTTTATATCACAACACAATGACAAGATATGCTGAATTTGTTTTTAAAAATACATTTCACAAACCCCTCGTCTTCCTTGCAACTCCATTCCCTATGCCTTGGTGTAAGTTCTCATACTGTCTCCAGGACTGCGACACAGAGGCCCCTACAGGCATTTCTGCATGAGTTCTAGCCCTCCTTGCCCCTTCAAAGCAACTATGATAATTCTCCAGAAAGCTCCTTCATCTTTCCTGTCACCTGAGGAACAATGGGTCTGCCTACTGCCACCACCTCACACTGTATCTTCCGGACTGACCCCCGCTGCCCACTTTCAGGGTGGATGTCCAGCTTCCCAGCACTGCCAGCAGTGCACGGGCCCAGACTGCTGGCTCACAGCCCATGCTTGGGCTTTCTCTGCTTCCTGTCCTTCATCATTTCAATCCATCACATTCCTCCTCTTCTTTCTCCTGACTTGCTCTCATTTGTCTTCCAGCATGAGTCAGTGATAATATCATCTCCTGAATCCCAGGTTGGCCTGGCTGTGTTCTTGGATTTGCATATGCCTATTATAGTACTTATGGTATTATTCTGGAATGTTCTCAATGTTTGTTTATTGCCCCCATGCAACCACAAGCTCTTTAAGGGAGAGGTTGACTTAGTCACTTTTTTGTAACATTCATATCAGTCCAGCACAGCAATATGCAACCTGGCAAGAGTTCTATCCATGCTGATGAGCAGCAGCTGGAAGTGCATTTCTTTCTTTGTATTAACCTCAAGCCAGAATGGCCTGAAATCCTGGACCCTAAACTGACTCTGGCCAAAGAACTAGATGGAAAATGGAGCCTTCTTTTCCCTGCAAAAGCTCTCTGGCTTTCTATTCTTGGTTCCTGGTTTGACTTAAGGAGGCTGAGGGGCATGTGCCAGATTTCATAGCTTTCTGTTCTGCTATATTTGAGAACCTTACTGCTACTGTTGTCAGAACTGAGGTTGGGCTGAGTGCCAAACCCCAGCCTTAATCAATAACAAATCAATGGCATGAAGCATCATGGAGCACAGAGGCCTCCAGATATGGGTTTGGAATAGCACTGGGAAGTCAGCTTTGGTTCAGTTATTTCTGGTCTGCTGGGTCTTGGGAGAATCAGGGAAGTTCCAGTGATGGGCACAGAATTAGGTAACCTCATGAGCAGATCTGAGGCCTTATTCAGTCTGGAACACATCCCTGTCCCCAATCTTCCTGGATATGCCCTGGAGGGGAACCCAACTCCCCAGGATGCCCTCTTTGTACTCCCAAGGAAATCACCTAGCCAGACCATGAGTGGAGAGGTGGAGATGTTTCTAATAGCATCAGTGCCTCCCATCCCTTGAAATATAACCACAATCATCTATGACTATTTTGTTTCTCAGAAGCAGAGAGCAAACTGGTAATATAATAGGGGGTCTCTGGGGGCCCTGAGAGGCCTGGTATTGCCTCAATGACTCTCTACTCTGTTGAGATAAGGCTATTTCTCACAGAGGTGACATATTGGACACCTCCTCCAAGAAGCCTTCCATGAACCTTCTAACACCAATTGTCACCTCCATTCTACAACCCCTGACCATCCTGTATGGTCATTTGACCTGTAATCTGGGACCAAGATATCTTGCTAAACACAGTGAATCTGGAAATAGTAGGGGTTTAATGCAGGTCTGTGGTGGTTGTGGTGTGCCGGCTATTTGTAACTGAAAGGGATATTTTTTTCACCTGTTGCCACTGATATAGCAGAATGGTAGAAGGAAATGAAGGTATTTCTGATGAATTTGTTAAGATTTCTTCCTACCCATTCTTAGAACATAATATGCTCATTTCAAAACAACAAGTCTTCCCTTCAAATTTGAGAAAACCCATGCTCCAAGAGGCCAAAGACTCTTACGCTTTCTTCATACTGAAGAAGCCCAGATGTACACAAAAATATCAACCAGGTGCCTATGCCTGTAATCCTAGCTACTCAAGAGGCCAAGCTCCGAGGATGGAGGTTGGAAGCCGAAGCCAACCCAAGCAAGAAAGTCCGTGGATCTCTTATCTCCAATTAACCACAAAAAGCCAGAAGTAGAGCTATGGCTCAAGTGGTAGAGTGCTAGCCTTGATCACAAAATCTCAGGGACAGCGCCCAGGCCCAGAGTTCAAGCCCCAGGACCGGAAAAAAAAATCTCCTAAGGAGAAAGATATGATCTGTTTATTTATTTATTTATATTTAAAAACAGCCGTTCCCCTTGAATACCAGGAAAATTTTGACTTTGTGGAAGCCAGAGTGGCTTTATGGAGAACCTAGACTTTAAAGAAATGAGGGATACAGAAAACAGAGAGCCAAGTTTACAATCACGGGAAGAAAGGAGGAATCTCTGTTCAACAACATAAAGTGCCACCTCAGAAAGGAAGACGTTGTTGATTATATTTCAACAAGATAGCAGGAGACAGCGCATGAATTTTACTTAAGAAAGTAAGTGAGAACTTCACACACAGATCTTGAATCCGGTGGCTCTTTCCCTTGCTTTGGTTCTCTAACTCCTCCAAAGTAAAAAAATCCACATTTCTGAGGATGGCAAGCAATACTTGAGCTCAGTACATGCTGGACACGTCATTGCATGTCTCAGCTGCTTGCATGCCTCCAACCAGCGATGCTAAACCATTGAGGGATCTCTACCTTCTACCTTACCCTCAACTTCCATCCTGTTTCCCTTCTGGACTATCCTTTCTTTTTCCTTGGTGAGCCAATTCTCATGCTTCCTCTCTTTGCTTATTTCATTCTAGTTTTATCTACCTGTGAAGTCTCCCAGTGCTGCTACAGAAAAGCAAAGGAAAGTTTCTCTCCTTCCACTCTCCAGTGTCCTGAGCCAGCACTTACCCCAGTACTGGAATTTCCCACTTTTTCTGCTTCTCTCTTCCCCTCCAGAACCATCATCTTTCCATCCTCGGCTTCAGTGCTCAGCTCCCCCCAAAGGACTCTGCTGAATGTTTATAGGCAGCCTGAGAAAACTTCCAGCACAGAGGCTCAGAAAAATCGAGAGCAGGGAGCAGATGGTCATGCTCTCTCTCCACTTCCGGCGGCCACAGCGGAGAGAAACTTCAACGGTCCCCAGTGACCTGCGGGCCTCAGCTGAGATTCCAAGCCTCCACACTTCCTCCTCCTTGTTTTCATTCACATTAAAAAAGGACACTAAGGCTTTGCCTCTCAGCACCAAAAGGAATCCAGGAGAGAAAGCTTTCTGTGTGCAACAGAAAGAGCCACACATTTTCCAATGAACCAAACCTCTAAATGGGCCTACAATGAGAGGTGGAGTATGTTCCACTTAGCAAAGTTGTCAACAGTTTCTTGTCATAGCAAACAGAATGTTACACAGAAAGAAATGGCTCAGGAGGCATCCTACAATCCCATGCTAAAGCTTTTGCTTGAAATTTCCACATCTTTACTTACATGCCCTTTATGACCATAAACGCTGTCTAAAAATGTTCCTTGGAGCCAGGGGCATTGGCAAGCATGCAGGAGGCTCTGGGTTTCATTTCCAGTATCTCAAGACAAAAATGATCCATTCCACAGTTGACTAGAAGTAGCCATGATGAACGTGGGTCTCTAGAAACAGATACCTATGGCCTCTTTATTTTTATATTTTTTACTTTTTCATTTTTCAAATTTTATTATTTTCTAGTCTGTTCTAAGCTATTCTCCTTCCCTCCTTTTGACCTTCATTCTCCCTCCTCCCCTCCCTCTTTCTCTCTCCATTTCTTTCCTTCCTTCCTCTCTCTCACTTTTTCTTTCTTTCTTTCCTTCTCCCTCCCTCCCTCCCTCTCTCCCTCCCTTCCTCCCTCCCTCCTTCCTTCCTTCCTTCTTTCCTTTTTCCTTTCTTTCCCTTCTTTCCTTTCTTCCTTCCTTCCGTCCTTCCTTCCTTTCTTCCTTCCTTCTTTCTTTTCGTTTTCTTTTTCTTTTTTTTCTTTCTTGCCAGTCCTAGAGCTTGAACTCAGGGCCTGGGCACTGTCCCTGAGCTGCTCCTGCTCAAGGCTAGAGCTCGACCACTTCAGCCACAGTGCCATTTCTGGCCTTTTCTTAGTTTATTGGAGATGAGAGTCTTACGGACTTTCCTTCCTGGGCTTCCATCCAACATTGATCCTCAGATCTCAGCCTCTCCAGTAGCAAAGATTACAGGTGTGAGCCACTGGTGCCCAGCTTTCATTTTATGTTTTTGAGACCCTTCACTACACACTTAGGCTGATCCTCCCACCTCCACTTTCTGAGTGCCTATGGCCTCTCAAAATTATCCCAATGCTTTTCTGTCAAATGTGCTTTCTATTTACATTCTAGAAATGTATTATTGTATAGTTAAGGGATTCACTTCTTTTCATAACAACAGTGCTGTCAGCAAATTTAGAATATTTGACATTAAGAAACCCCAAATAATGTGTATGCATGCACACACACACACATACACACACACACACACACACACACACACACACTCATACATGTTCATACATATACATCTTAGGTTTGCCAAATTCTAGAATTTCAAGTTCTGCCTGGTGTGAAGATTTGTCTGCAGACACAACTAAACTGTAAACATGTTTTGCTAGAAAGATCCTAAGAAACATTGCCTAGAGTATTTGCAGCCATTCTCAATAGCCTCACTATTCCTTCATTTCTAGTTCAGCTGTTAAAATAGTCAGAGACAGAGTCACAGAAGAGTTTTGAGATGCTTGGCTGGGAAAGTAGAGGAGTATCACTAAGGCTGATGTCATTGTCATTTCTGACATTCCAGCTTTGGCCACTCTCCCATCTGGGAGACTTTTCTAATGTGGAATTTACTACTCTCACTACCCACACACCTCACCCTGGGGACCACTAAACCACTTCCTGCCATTTAAACTTGCTGTTAAACTTCCTCTTTCAAAAAAGCTGTGACCCAGGGAATGCTGAGACAGATCAGATGGAAAGTAAAGATGAAGAAAGGATCGCCACCCCCAACCCCACTGCCACATTGGGTGGGAGAGAGCTGCCCAGCACTGTCAACTCTTGTTGTTGTTGTTTAGGAGATAATAATTGCCAAAGCAGTAAGGAGCCAAGCCATGCATCATTTAATACTTGATTTACCTCCATGATCTTGATTGTACCCTTCGTCTTTTTCGTATTTATTTCTAACTTCAGGGAGTATGAAGGGGAAAAGAAATAAAGAGCAAACGCATTAATCTTACTTTTATGAAAAGTATGATGAAACAAATCAGAGATTTGATCAAAATAAAGGGTTGCTGACAATGAATTTTATTGAGACTCTTCCATGGATCTGCCATTAACTATTTATTTATTTATAGATAAATTAATTAGATGAAGTACATGACTAAGCTTCCAAATTACTTCATAATCAAGGGATAATTCTACTATGGCAGAAAATTAAAGTTAAGAATTTTAAAATTGTAACTCTTTAAGATGGACTGTTAAGTCCCAGCATTTCTTACAGTTAAGCTGCTCATGCAGTTCTGGCCAAAGTCACTTGTAGGTGAACTAGTCATGTGACCTCCCACCTGTCCACCTTCTTTGTCTCCCAAGGAATGTGCCAGTACCCACGTGACCTCAGATGCTACTGTGGAAGGGGTGGAGCTTCAGTCTGTCTGGATGTGAAGCAGTTTCTGGTGCCAATGGGAAAGGAAAACAAATGTCTAGTTGGTCAAGATTATACACACGAATTGCCAGTGGGGCTCCAGTGTTGCTCTTTAGCAGGTATGAGGCCCTGAGTTCAATTTCCAATATGACATCAACAAAAATATACAAGCATTTCAAGGACAGGGATTTCTTCCTGGTTGGATGCTGAATGCACAATGATGAGCATATGCTAGGAAGAGAGTCAATATATGGCCAACATGTACGAAAATAGTAAATGTGAATGAGGTATATGAAGATGTGCATAAAGAGTTAAAATGAACACTAAATCCTGAAGAAAATTTCTGGTTATGCTTTGTTGACATTACACACACACACACACACACACACACACACACACACACACACACCTTCAACCTTACTCTGAATATTACTCAAAAATTGTTTTTTGTTGCCTGGTGCCAGTGGCTCACATCTGTAATCCGAGCTACTCAGGAGGTTGAGATCTAAAGGATAATGGTTCAAAGCTAGCCCAAGCAGGAAAGTGTATAAGATTTTTCTTTATTTCCAATAAACTATCAAAAAGCCAGAAATGAAGCTGTGGCTCAAGTAGTAGAGCTCTAGCCTTGAGCAAAAAAAGCTCAGAGACAGCATCCAGTCCCTGTGTTCAAGCCTCAAGACCATCAAGAAAGAAAAATAAAAAAAGAAGGAAGGAAAGGAAGGAAGGAAGGAAGAAAGGAAGGAAATTTGTCAAAAGTATTCAAGCATAGTACAGGTGACTCACATCTCTAACTCTAGCTACACAGGAGGCTGAGATCTAAGGATTATGGTTCAATGGTAGCCAGAACAGCGTAGACCTTGAGGCTCTATCTCCATTTAACTAGAAAAGTACCAGACTGGAGGCATGGCTCAGATGGATAGGGTACGAGTTGTGAGCAAGATAACCAGAGTGAGAATGAGGCCCTGAGTTCAAGCCTCAGTACCCAGCACAAAAAAATAAGCAAAAATGTTTCACTTTTTGTGTCATTGTGGAAGTCATCCAACTTCAACTGGAAGCACAATAGAATAGATGTGAAACAGCTTCTTTTGAAAGGATTTTTTTCCCTCTAAAACACTATTTCAGTTGAATGAATAGGTTTGTTCTAATGCTCTTCAGTTTCAGAGAATCAAATACATGTTAAAAAAAACACAAAAAACAATTTGGGTTTTCAAGGCTTGATGGCAGATTTCTTAAGGGGATTCTGATTAGGTAGACAAAGTGTTCTGGCTTCTAGATGTATTCATAAAGAACACCCTGTGCCTGAAGACTAATGCATGAAAATCACAAAGAATAGGACACTTAGACTTTACAACATACCCTACTAAATCCTTTATACATTGGTACTTACTTTTCATCTAAACTTGATTTCTAGTGTGAAGACTAGGAAGATGGTTTGCCTTTTCTTTCCTTAGCTAATTGCTACTATTTATTGGGACAAACATTTATTGTTGATCAGGAGTACATCATGATTTCCAGGCCTTGTATTTATGCTTCTCTTTGGTAATTTTAAAGTGTTGCATTCTTTTCCTTTCTATTGTTTTAAAACAAAGATCATGCTGAGTGCTGGTGGCTCACAGCTATAATCCTCACTACCCAGGAGCTCTGAAAATTGTAGTTTGAAGCCAGCCTGGGCAGGAAAGCACGCAAGACTCTCTCATCTCACAATTAAGTACCAAAAAATCCAGAAGCGGAGCTGTGGCTCAAGTAATAAAGTACTAACCTTGAGTAAAAAGCTCAGGGACAGCACCTAGGGCCTGAATTTAAGCACACACATAAAGAAAAAGAAAGAAAGAAAGAGAGAGAAAGAAAGGGTGAGAGAGAAAGAAAGAAAGAAAGAAAATAAATAAATAATAAAGGGATGTGTCCATAGCTCATGCTTCTAATAATAGCCACTCAAAAGGCTGAGACCTAGAGAATCAAGGTTCAAATCTAGCCTGGCAGAAATACCAAATCCCTAAAAAAATCAGCAAAAACCAGTCTGGAGGTGTAGAGTACTAGCTAAGACAATAAGTCAAGGAAGAGTGAGATCCTGAGTTCAAATCCCACTATTGGCAAAACAAATTTTTTTTAAAAAGAAAAAAAATGGCCAGGCATTTTAAGGCATACCTGTCATCTCAGCTATTCAAGTGACGGAGATCAGGAGAAACACAGTTCAAAGCCAGTGAAGCAAAGAGGTAGGAAGCCTTCCATCTACCAACAATGTGGGTGTGGTGTTACATATCTGTAACTTTAGCTACATAGATAAGACATAGGTAAGACAGTGCTTCAAGGCTAGACAGGGCAAAAACTTGAGTCCTTATCTGAGAAACAGCAAAAAAAGACTGGAGGTATGGCTCAAGTGGTAGAATACCTGCCTAGCAAGCTCATGGCCCTGAATTTAAATCTCAGCATCATCAAAATGAAAAATAAAAATGATCTTACTTTATAACACTTCCTTACAATTTATGATTGCTTGATGACTCATCATCAAGCAATCTATTTAATGATCTTAGGAGGTTTATTTTTTTTTTCTCCCTCAGCCTCCTGAGTAGCTGTGTTTACAGGTGTGAGCCACTTGTGCCTGACTGCTTTTTATTTCTTTTGTTTTGTTTTTGGTTTTGGTTGAGGGGCCTGAACTCTGGGCCTGGGCGCTGTCCCTCAGCTCTTCAGCTCATGGCTAGCACTCTATCACTTGAGCCACAGCGCCACTTCCAGCTTTTTTTCTGTTTGCTTATGTGGTGCTGAGGAATCGAACCCAGGGCCTCGAGCATGCAAGGCAAGCGCTCTACCACTGAGCCACCTTCCCAGCCCCTGATTTTTATTTCTTTAAGGTGTTTGTTTTCAACTTGATAGCAGGTACACGTATAAATAAGTTGAGATCTCTCCAAAAGTGACTGTACCTTTGAAAACTAGTATTTGGTGGCTAGATAGAACTAAGTTTTAGTTACAATAAAGGAAAAAGGGAGGAAGTGAGAAGGAGAAAGAAGGCAGGCAGGCAGGAAGGTTAACAAAATAGCTCCCATTTGTGCATAAAACATGACCCTCCCAATCTTAGCCTTCTCACTTGTACAGCCTTTTAATACTCTAATAAATCTATGGTGGTTATGCTGACAGCACCTGAAATCAGGCAAGTTGGTCCCATTTGAGACACTGCCACGTAAGTCCAGAGAGAGAGAGATTTATCTTGCTGCCTGGTTGTATAGATCACAGCCACACCCAGGCTAAGTAAATCCAAGAAAACCTACTTGGATGTTGCAGGAAGACTGGGTTTGTGTGGTTCTCAGTTACTAAGAAAGCATTGTTCAGACCTATGATTTCACTGTGGTCTCTGACACAGAGACGAAGTATTATAGGGCCCCACAGCCTAGCTGCTGTTGTGGGGGAAGAGGGGAGAGACTGACGTCAGCCTACTGTTCCTCTTCTTTCAGTTATATATTGTTCAATGAAACATTTCTGATCTCTCCTTGTATGGCACTCCAATCCTAATGAAAGTGAGAACAACGGTGGGATTCCAATGGTGAGAGATGAATAAAACTGCGGTTTAAAGCATGCAGTTCCTAGAAGATAGGTACTAAGATGTCTAGGGTAAATGACTTAAGATTGCATCCAGCCTGCGCATCTGCCAGGCAACCTAGGTCTTGGAATACTTGGCTTTGAATGGCTTTCTCTGAAAGTGTCCATCTTTCAGCAATTCCTAAAGCACCTGATACATCACTAGCAGGATTGGATGGGTAAATTGGTCAGTAATTCACTAAAAACTTATAATAACATAATTAAAAAGGAAAAACAAACAAATGAACAACAACAACAAAACACAACATGGCCAGGCACTGATGGCTCACGCCTATAATCCTGGCCACTAACGAGGCTAAAGATCGTGGTTGAAAGCCAGCCTGGGCAAACAAATTCAACAGACTATCTCCAATTTACTAGCAAAAGGCTTGGAGTATAGGTGTGGCTTCAGTGGTAGAGCTCTAGCCTTGAGAGAAAAAGCTAAGCAAGATAGTGAAGTCTCAAGGAGATATTATATAGTATGCAAACACTCCTTCCCCCATTTGTTGGAGCTGCAGTAATTACTATCCAGAAGCTGACACTGCACACTAGTAGCCTTGATTCCATAATTCCTTAATTGATTCATCACAGTCATACATACTGTTATTGGAATTTTTTGATGGTTAGAATGTTGGGTATTATTTTTTCTTTTATAAGGAATATCCCACAATTTTTTCTTCTGATACAAAGTTTATAAGGAAGGTTTAAAAAGTCCACAAAATACATTTGATGTTTCCTCTTCCTCTTGTTCCTCTTCCTGCTCCTGCTCCTCTTCAAGCTCTAGTCCTGGAGCTTGAATTCAGGGATGGGTGCTTTTTCTGAGCATTTTTGCTCAAAGCCAGTACTTTAGCACCTGAGCCACAGCTCCACTTCTGTCTTCTTTGTGATTAATTGGAGATAAAGGTCTCATAGACTTCCCTGCCTGGGCTGTTTTTGAACCTTTACCCTCAGATCTCAGCCTCCTGAGTAGGTAGGATTACAGGTATAAACCACAAGCACCTGGGTAGGTGGTTTTTTAAAAAAATTCTTTCCAATATTATGCTATTCAAATATTCTGCTAAGAGAAATCTAGAGTATTACTGTTATTGTTGACATCATGTGCCAGCCATGATGCAAAATATGTACATTGGCTCATTCAATCCTTACAGGACCTTTAAATACCATTACCATCTTATACAGGGAGAAAAAAAAAACCAGCTAGAGAAGGTTAAATAAAATGTTCAAGGTCACACCTGGGGATGCTATAAGTCAAATCAAGAAAAAAAAGCTCAGCAACAGTATTGTGGTCCTGAGTTCAAGCTTCCACTCTTGTACCAAAAAAAAAAATAGGAGAAAAGCAAAAAAGCCTAAGAGATTCCATCTCCATCTCCAAAATAACCAGCACCAAGTCAGATTGGAGGTAAGGCTCAAGTGATAGCACACTAGTCATGAACAAGAAAGCCAGTCGAGCATGAGGCCCTGAGTTCAAGCCCAGGAACTGACAAAATAAAACAAAACAAAACTATACCAAAAGAAAAAAGAGCAAAGTTTTTCAAGTGTTTTTGAAAGAAGGTAGTATATAAATGATAACCAAAATTTTATTCACATGATTTCTCTATTTAAGTATCTGTAACTTCACCATCCACTAAATATATACATTTAATACTGTGCCAATTCAAGGAGTAGAAAAAGAAGTCATCTGAACAGCTGGGCTTTTCAAATTCTAATGAAAGTAAGGGTTGTTATGGATAAGAAGGAAGGGAGGCCAGGCACTAGTAGCTCATGCCTATAATCATAACCACTCAGGGGGCTGAGATCTGAGGCTCCTGACTCAAAGCTAGGAAACTCCCTGAGACTCTTATCTCCAATTAACCAGCAGTGGAACTGTGGCTCAAGTGGTAGAGAGCTAGCTTTGAGGAAAAAAAGCTCAGGGACAGTATCTAAGTCCTGAATTCAAGCTTCTAGTCTAGCACCACCCCAGCCCCCCCTTTCCCTCCCTGTCCCCCAAAAAAGAAAAAAGAAAAAAAAGGAGAAAAGTTACATCATCAATCAATATTTTCCCAAAGATGGTTCTAGGTGAGAACACTAGATTTCCCAACGGAATAAAGTCCTTAAGAGCTCTATATGAGGTGAAAATGAACAGTGATAACCAGAGCATCATCATAATAGAGCTGGCTACTGGCAATCCACCAAGACAAAGACAACAGGAGGCTTATAGTGTAATCTCTCATACTCTGATTTTCTCAGATAGACATCACTATTACCAACTTGGAAATGAGTAATCAGAAACTCAGAGAAGTAGCAAAGCAAGAGTATACACAGTATATGCGACAGTGACAGTGTGAGGATTTAAATCCAGAGCTGTTGCCTGAGCCCAAAGCCTTTTACCTTCCATAATAAGCCAAGCTGCTTAACTAGGTGTGGTCACTCACAGCTATAATCCTAGCTACCTAGGAGGCTGAGATTGGGTTAGACCAGATTCAAGCCCATTCTAGTTAAAATGTTCACAGTACCCCCATTCAATGAATAAAAAGGTGGTATACACCTGTCATCCTAGCTCCAGTGACAAGTGTAAAGTAAGAGGATAGAAGCCCAAACTACCGTGGGCAGATATTCAGATCCTATCTCAAAAATAACCAGAGCAAAAAAGGGCTAGAGATAGGGCCCAAGAGTTTGAGCCTAGAAAGCATGAGACTCTGAATTCAAATTCCAGTACTGCGAAACAAATAGACAACGAAAGAAAGAAAGAAAGAAAGAGAGAGAGAAAGAAAGAAAGAAAAAAGAAAGAAAGAAAGAAAAAAGAAAGAAAGAAAATCACTTTGCTTAAAATGATCTTAACTTCAGAAGCAGGAGAGAAAGTGCATGGACCAGTAAAATAAACGAGGAGGTTTATCAGGTCATCTGTACTATTAATTAAATTTAGCTATCTACCAGCTAAGTCCTAAGCAGCTCCATGGTGATTATCAAGGCCGTCAGGATTTCAAATGGCACTGGTAACTAAGTACAATAGGATTATGATTTTTTTTTCTTTTGAGAGCTGAAGCAAAAAAAGTTCCTTTAGGCCAAGATTTCTGTTTTGTTTTGTTTTATTTTCTATTGGTAACTAGTCCAAATTATCCTAGAAACCTCAAGAATTGTTCAAGCGTATTTTCATGTATCCAGGGAGAAAGACAGAAAGAATTTTTGCTAAGTAGAAGGAATTGCTCAGAAACACAGCAAGCCTCTTGCAACCTCAATCTGGATTTATTGTCAGTGGATTCAACACAGCAGAAAGCGAGAGGAGCAGAAATTAGCCCACAGGGCCTAATACCTACCACATTTTTATTTGATGATGTTTGAATCTCAAATAGTTTTCTCTGTGAGAAGCAGATGATTTTTCTTAAAGTCATGCATTAATGAAGCTTTGTGAATAAGTCTTCTTTTAAGAAAAAATGGCAAAGATCTCATTTTAGAAGTATTCTATTCAATTCACCTCACTATGGGGACAAGCTTTTTCACTTTCAAATAATTCTTTTGAGGGAATCTTTTAAAACCCGATTTACCTATCTTATAAACATTGATCCTCTTTTGGTAAGAACAGCTAAGCGAAATTAATCAGTATTTGGTTCAAGTTTGAAAGCAGGTTTACATTTAAACATCGTATTTTAAGGTATTTAGCTCAGAAGGACATTGATTTAACGTAGACTAGATATCCATCTGTCATGTTTGTTAACAAGGAACTTTTCAGTGCTGTGACTGATGCATTGTTAGTGTCAGGTAGAAAGAAGCAGGGCAGATTCAAAATAGCAAAGAATTACAATGAAAAGAAACACATGGTTCTCGTATCCCAGACACAGCTCCTTTGAAGAACATGAAAATGGCCCGTTTCAAAGATCAGAAATGAACAATAAACTGTTTCCTCAGAAGGAGATTATATATGCTGTTTGTCATTTTGAAAAGCAGTCATGGCTACCACAGAGACTTGAATACACATTTTTCTGGGGTGACTGGATCCCCTCTTGTATAAACATATAAAAGTACCCTTATGTTATATGAACTGTGATCTTACACATACTTCCAAGACAGTTAGTTGTGTTGTTCTTTTAACTCAGATTTTCCCATGCTGCTCTACTTCTTGTGCAAGCTCTTCAGAGACCCACGTAGGATGTATTTATTTATTGTCCTTTGTTCGTCCCTTTTTACTGGAAGAGAACATTATCCGGACGTAATCATCTTCAATGAGAATAAATTGTGACTACAGAGATTATTTGAATCGATGACTAACACTTAAAAATGCTTAATTTGGCCACCATGTTCTATAAATTTGATTTTACTGTATTATTCTTACGCAATGTAGGATCCCCCCACCCCTCTCCAGGAAGGAACGCTTTTTCAGAAACCTCTGGTTTCATCCTGGCACACTTAGCCACACTCTGTAACTCAGCTGTTGAAATTTTGAGACAGCTAAGACGCAGTGTGAACATCGTCCAGCCTACTTCATCCGAGCTCCAGGAGACTTTGTTTTTCTCTCTGGCACAACTGTGTAACTCACAAAATCATTGCTCGTATTCACCGAGCAGTTGGGAAGCCTGCCTGGTGTCTCAGCCACCTGGAGTGGACAAATATTTTCCTATGTGAAGGATCCCATAGCAACCAGATCTGTTACAGGGATACAGACCAGCCATCCTGGTGCTGGCTGGTATAGCCAGACAGTAGCCACTAGCAGTCACAGAAGTGGTATTGTGAAAGAGAAACAGAGAGAGGGAGAGAGAGAGAGAGGGAGAGGGAGAGGGAGAGAGAGATAGAGACAGAGACAGAGAGACAGAGACAGAGACAGAGATAGAGGGAGAGAGGGAAAGAGGGAGAGAGGGAGAGACAGAGACAGAGACAGAGACAGACAGACAAAGACAGACAGATAGGAAGAGACAGAAAGACAGAGAGAGAATGCTAGAGCTTTAACTCAGGACCTCACACTCTACTTGGCTTTATTTGCTCAAGGTTGGTGCTCTACCACTTGAGCCATACCTCCAGTTCTGGTTTTTTCTGGTCAATTGGAGATAAAAATCTCATGAACTTTCCTGCCTAGTCTGATTTCAAACCATTATCTTCAAATGTCAACTGCCTTAGTAGTTAGGGCTATAGGTGTATATTACCAGGGCCTGGCTTCATTGCTTACTCTCAACCAAACTAACCCTGCAAAATGGAGAAGTGACTTTAAAAGATTTTTGTAGAGAAGTCATCGGGATAAAATATTACCAGCAAAGAGTAATCATTAGGAAAGAGACACAACTGACATTTCTTTATGCCTAATACTTACTATTCTAACAAGGTAAGACTGGTAAGAAAAGATTTAGACTAGACAAAAAGTCAGCTGGGAGCTGGGAAGGTGGCTCAGTGGTAGAGTGCTTGCCTTGCATACATGAGGCCCTGGGTTCGATTCCTCAGCACCACATAAGCAGAAAAAGCAGAAAAAGCGCGGTGGCTCAAGTGGTAGAGTACTAGCCTTGATCTGAAGGGCTGAGTGAGGGACAGAGCCCAGGCCCAGAGTTCACAACCCATGACCAACAAAAAAAAAGTAAGTTGAACTAATTTAAAATTGTTTGGGAGTATGATTTGAGATTTGGATTATATACTTGTTGAAAATCTTCGGCCTTTATGACTTGAGGAATTAATGATAATGGGACATGTCTATCACTTAAAATATGCAAAGGTAGGTATGTTAGGAATACTGCTTGAGGTCCCACATCCACAGGGGATGTGTTCCAGAACTCTCAGTGGATCCTTGAGCCCATACAAAAGCACACACTACCAGCTGATCTGATGACAGAGATGGCTACCAAAGGACTATCGGGTGGGTAATATATACAGTGTGGGTACATTGGAAAAAGACTCATTCACATCACAGGTGGGGTAGGGCTTGATGGCATGGGATTTCATTATGCTGCTCACTCAGGTGTGTCAGTTAACACTTACTTATTGATTATTTCTGGAGCATTATATTAAATATTAACCAAAGCCATGGGAAACAAAAACTTGGACAAAGAGGAGTTCTGTATATTTACAAAAGGGGGCGGTCATTGTACCAGAGACCAGTGCATAGAAGTGGACATCTTGGGAAGCAATAGCTTATTGTGTATTTTTACCCCTTCCCACAATAGGAATTGTTGTCTTTGAATTGAGGGTTTAACGACGAGGCTGCTATAAAAATTACCGCATCCTAATGCACCTCACTTGATAGACTAGGGGAGAAAATTGTTCTGAAAGAACTGGACTTCTTAAGAAAACTTGTGGAAGGTGGGATTCTTTTCAGAGTTAACACTTATGGCATCTTAGCTTCTCAATTGAGGAACAAACTTCACGTATTATAAAATGCTCTCTTTCCTCTCCAGTCAGTAAGTCCACTCCAACTTTCTGTGTACTCTGTGTTTAACACAGCCATGTGTTGGTCACACAATGCCTACATGTGTTTGACCAGAAGATAAATAGAACACTCTTTTCTAAACACATTGTTCATCAAACTGTACCACTAACATAAGCACAGTCTACGTATTTATGATGCTCATTGTCTGCCGTTCCTACCAGCATATAGGCTCACCGGGAACTTTCTTTTCCTGTTTGGCATATTATTATATCTCAGTAGCCTAAAACTGGGCCTGACACATACCATTAACATTTGTTAACATTAACCTATTAACATTTGTTGAGTGCATGGATGGATGGGATATTACAATGGACCTATACATGTTATCATTGCTTCCTCTCTAAATCACTTTTCTACCAGACCTTTTCAAATTAGTAGTCCAGTGGTGGTGCATGCCTGTAATCCCAGCTACTGAAGAGGCAGGGGAAATGAGAATCACAAATCTGAAGCCAGCCCAGGCAGTTACCAAAGCTTTATCTCGAAAACAAACTGAACACATAAAAGTTCTGGAGGCAATGATTCCAATGGTAAAGCAATTGCCTACCATTTACAAGGTAGACTCAAGAATCAACCCTACAGTACAGAAAATATAAATACATAATTCAATTAATAGAAATTTAAAAAAAATTCTCCTTCTCCTAAACTGTCAGTGGCTATGTATGATTTGTGAAATAACATCCCCAATCCTTCCATCTACAGCTCTGCTTCCAGGTGAAATCCACATGGTGATCGATCTTTCTCCACAACTTCTCTTTATAGTCACACAGTGGTCTACTCATTTATTGTTAAGCAAATCCTGACACTTGAAAGTCTCAAGCTTTTAGATATACACCCTGTGACCTTGAGTATCTGCTTCCTCCTCTGCCCTCTACTGAAATCCATTTGTGGTTCTGGGCCACACTTTATATCATCTACAAAGCTTCCTTGCTTTTCCAGTTAGGTTCGAACCTGTGCTTTGGAGTGCAGTGCCTTGAGGTTTCAACCAGCAGAAAAGTTATTCTCCTTTGAATCTGTCTATGTCTGTCCTCAGTATGGATCTAAGCATCCTTAGTAAGGCATTTACATATGTTTACCTTTTCAATATTTATTTGCTCGTACATATTTGTTGAAGTAAAATACACAATGTCACTAGGTATGGGTTTTACACAAGGAAAGACAAACAGATTCACTATAGAAACAATACACCATCATCAAATAAATGAATATCGATGAAACTGGCAAGAAAAAATTCAGTTGTAGTTCAAGCAACCACATACAGCAGGACACTATAACAATCAACTCTGACGACACAGATATCTTCTCTGTGCTGAATTGCCTGGCGCAGAAAGATCACTTCATTTTGGAGTCTGATCCTTAGTTAAAAATAAGCTGCTTGTATTTAAACTGAGCCCCCACTGTTGTACAGTTGTTTAACTATTTTGTGGTTTTATTCAAGTACTTGCAAAGCCCAAAGAATACCAGTCAGGGTGGCTCAGTGTTATATAAGTGTTCTTTTATGGAGTACTTTATGGTTAATTCAAGAAATTGCACCTTAGCTCTTTGCTGTGTTTCTCCCCACCCCTACCCTCAATCTCCTCAGAAAGGGACTTAAACAGTCACTAGCTGGGCCCAGTACAATTGGCCCAGTGCTCAGGATAATAAGCAAGTGTGGAAAGAACAATGGCTCTTAGGAGAATTGTTCTAAACCATTGTTTTCTTGTGGGGAATAGAGAATCAATAATTCCAAGAAGCTTTTATAGCAATATCTGACGAAGCCGTATTGAGTTTGAATTCCAGGACTTATGAATGACAAATTCAGACAAGGCTTTCATGCCCTTTTGCTGAATACAGAATAAACAGGTCTTTCAGGAGGTCCGAAGCAGAGGCTCAAAGATAACTGTACCCATCTGCCCCTGCCGCATTTCTGCTGTGTTGATAGCATTCATACTCTTACCTTGGGCCAGGGGATTCCAAGTCCTTCAGCCAATAACTTTGTCCCTCATTCACTGCTAGCCCCAGCACTGGCTCCTCTTAGCCCAACTCAGATAAGTGACCAGCTTACAAGGCCTTCCTCTGCCTATCATTGTGTGTGTGTGTGTGTGTGTGTGTGTGTGTGTGTGGTGTGTGTGTGTGTGTGTTTGTGTGTGTGTGTCACATGGTATAAGCAAGTGTGTCACCCTGCAGAAGTGTCCAATTAGTTTCCCAGAAAACATCTAAGAACTGATGAGGCTCTTGAAGCAATTTTTCTTACTGTTAAGACTTTCTTTTCCTGTGAAGTTAATCTTTCAGGACTTCACCTTCTTCTGACCCATACATACAAATTGTCTGCACAGACAATGCATGATTATCTAGCTGGAGTCCATTTAGGAATTTATTTACATACACCTTATTTGCTTGTATTCATTTCTAAAGTAGACAGAGGACTTCTCACTTAGTAATCTTCTTTTCATTTTTAAAAAAAACTGATATTGGAGTTCAAACTCAGGACTTCCTGCCTGCTAGAAAAACATTCCAGGCAACTACTTAAACCATGCCCCCAGCCCTTTCTGCTTGAGCTTGTTTTCAGATGGGGTCTCATACTTCTGTATGAAACTGACTGGCCTATCCTCCTAGTTTTACTGCTTAAGTAGCTGGGACTACAGGTGTGCATGGCCCAGCCCAGCCTTTGTCTCACTTATTCTGCAGGGCAATAAATATACTGATAAACATGATCAGCTAGAAACAAGGGAGGTCCTACTACAGAAATGCTTTTTTGCTCTGGCTTCCTTCTGGAGAACTTCAGGGAGGGGCAATGTTAGTGGAGATTCACTGTAAGCCTCATCCAAGAATTGCAGCAGAGAGCCCCTCTTGTTAAATACATCTACAGTGGATGGTAGATAGAACCTAAGTGAGTCCTATATTCAGCTGACTATACAGCTCTGATCTGGTGGGAGATTATTTCCAATATGCTTGTGGTTCTTCCTGATATAACATGAAGAAAAATGGCTCTACCTCTGCCAGCTCTTGCATGTAAAAAGAGATGAACTGAGAGATTATTTAAAAAATCTTCCATCATTTACATACTTTTCTCCACAGCCATTTAACAAGCAGGCTCAAGTTTTCCTGTTTTTAACTATTTTTAATCTCAATTCAAAAGAAAATTTAAACTATTTGGAATTTCCATCTCCTATTGATAGTTCTTTTTGTTTTTTAATGAAAATGGGTGAGACAGGATTTGGGGCTCTTTTGGGTGATAAGATTATTATTCTGTCAGGGTCTCAAATTTTGACCTTAAAGTTAATTGTCAACATTCTCTAAATTACACTAAAGAATAGTTATAAAATTAGTCATCTGGACAGAAATTGTTAAACTTGTTTGCTTCAACCATATCCTTGGTGCTAAGTCACTATCTAGAGAAGATGGCCCTTAGGCCCAAATAGTTACTGTTGAATCAATCAGGCAAATTTTGGACTATTATCTGAATTATAAAAGTCATATTAGTTACTTAGTGAACATTTTTCATTATGTTTTAAATAAATAAAATGAAATGATATATAAATTATATATCATCTATAGCATAAAATGAACTGTAAAGAAATAATAAAATTTTATTATTTATTTAAAAGATGTGAAACATCTTTCTCCACAAAGCTTGGTCTACTTTAACTGTTTCCCGAAGATAATTTCCTGGAAGGGAAATTGCTAGATCAGAAGTTTCTTCATAAATACTGGAAGATCATCTTTTAAAAAGATAAGGAAATTTTTAAAAAGTCCACAGATGTACCAATGTTCTCATCAAAAAGTCATAATTGGGTAATAACTTTCACTTTTCGTCATCTAGGTGTGAATAGTAGGACTGAGTTAGAATTAGTAGGTTAACTGTTTATATAATAGTGTTAGTATCCTTTTCTGTTGTTGAACCCTTAGGCTTCTAGGCTCTACCTATTATGAAATACACAAATGGGTACCTGGATTGTATCTCACAAGGTATGCAATGGTACTATACCATGAAGAAGCGATATGGAAAGACTGATTTCACTCAGTACCTATTACTTGAACACCAACCACTTATGAGAAGCTATGGCAAAGGCCAAGGAATCAATGGAACACAGCTCCTTGTCCCTAATGAGCCTAGGAAGTGGGGACATTGTGTGAATAAAGAACAAGGCGAGAACTTATATGATGCTTATGCTAAGGGAACCATGAGTAAATTAGGGTGGAAGACTATTCCTGTGGAGGGGCAGTCTGTGGAGAAGGGTTCAAGCAAGAAATATTTATCTACCGTTGGAGTGTGAGGAGAGGGAAAATGTAGTAGGGAATATATTTAGTAGGTCCAGGACTGAACTGAACACAGTGTGGAGGTACAAAATCATGTGGTATAATAGTGAGGGTTGATTGCTGGATGGAGGTGGAAGGGCATGAGTGACCAAAGTGGTCACTCCCTTTCAGAAGGGGAAGGGCCTCAAAAGGAAGATATTTTTAAGCCTGGCAGTGGTGGCTCACACCTATAATCCTAGCTGCTTAGGAGACTGAGATCTGAGTATTGAAGTTCAAAGCCAGCCTAGGAAAAAATTTTTTTAGATTCTTAGACTCTTATTTCCAAGTTAACTATAAAAAAGATGGAGTGGAGAAGTGGCTTAAGTGGTCGAATGCCAGCCTTGAACAAACAGGCAAGAGTTCAAAGCCCTGAGTTCAAGCCCCAGTACCACTGTGTGTGTATGCATGCACACACACAATATACATACACAGACACACACATAAAAGTATCTTTGAAGACATTAGAAAGGGTTAAGAGAAACCTTTGAATGATGGGAGGGATTTATTAAGAATGAGGAAGGAAGGAAGGAAGGAAGGAAGGAAGGAAGGAAGGAAGGAAGGAAGGAAGGAAGGAAGGAAGGAAGGAAGGAAGGGAGGAAGGGAGGAAGGGAGGAAGGAAGGGAGGGAAGGAGGAAGGAGACAGGGAGGAAGATACCAGAAATAAAGATGTCCAAGTTCTATTGGTGGCTTTAAATGTTTTTAAGCATTCTCATGTATATGACATCACTTAACACTCATAAGCACCTGGTGTGTTGAGGCATATATTTTTCTCCCCAAGGCATGCAGTTGAATGTGTGAATATGTGTGTATGTGTGTGTGGGGGTGTATTTTCCTCACTCCTACACTTCATAGTTTCACAGGCTGCCTCTATTTGCCCTACATAGCCTATGGGTGTCATAGTTCTGTGAGTGTTGGCAGTAGACTGAGGAGATCTGACTTCATGCTTTCTATTTTTCACTCTTAATATTTTATATGCTCTCACTTTATTTGAATATTTTTAAAAGATTATATATTAAGTGTTTTAGCATATAATTGTATCACATAATATATTGTACATATTATATATCAGGCATATTATATAGTATATATATAATAGAAGAAAATATTTGGTATCTTAATTTGTCCTATCACACATTTTATGTTAGAAAGTTAGAAAAATCATGTATGTTCAAACATACTAAACCAAAGCAGTATTTCACACCAATTTTAACCCAATTTCTAACACTTTAACCTTATTGAGGAAATGACTAGTCTTCACAAGGCTGAGAATTGTGGTGAGAAAATAAAGTAATAACTCTATATGAAGAAAAAAAGACGTGTAGGCACTCTGTAGTTGACCTATAGTAGACCTATTAGGTGGGTGCCAGTGGCTCATGCCTATAATCCTAGCTACTTAGGAGGCTGAGATCTGAGGATCATGGTTCAAAGCTAGCTCAGGGAGGAAAGTCTGTGAGACTCTAATCTCCAATTAAAACTCAAAAAGCTAGAAGTACAGCTGTGGCTCAAGTGGTAGAGGGCTAGCCTGAACAACAACAACAATAAAACCCTTAGGGACAACATCTAGATCCTGAGTTCAAGCCCCAGGACTGGCTCGCACTCACACGCGCGCACACACACACACACACACACACACACACACACACACAAGCACAGACCATTATACAATCACTACTGCACACCATTACAGAATTTTGTTTTAATGTTTCAGAGGTGCATCATTTTCCTTAGCTTTTTTTAGTGTCATGTAGAAGTTTAGCCTAAGAAAATAGGTAACTTCTTAAATGGCTCATGTACTAAAAACAAATAATAACGTAAGACATGTTATAAATATCTTTCTGAAATCTGAAATGTCTCTGAGAAACAGAGATGATTAGAATTATGCACTCTCCTTGTAGTCGGGTAGATTTGTAATGGGGTAGATTTATTAAAAGGCTACTCATCTTTAAGTTTACAAAGTTAGGCAGTAGAAAGGTGTCGGGGCTGAAATCCTGAGTTTCTAACTTGAATTTGGTACTTGAAATAAACTTAAAATGTCTTCATAAGGTTTGACATAGGTTTTGTCAGAGGTTGGCAAATATTCTTTCATACGTTACAAAAAAACCAGAACTGAGTGTCCCACGTCAGCTTCGGTTAGCACGTATGAGGTCAACTTGCACAGAACATATTGGCTGGTGTCTATACGATTCTCCTCTCCTATGAACAACATACTTCAGTATTTCCTGAAGAAAATCCTGAACATGTCTCTAATAGAACTGCATAGGTTACAGGGAGTCCTCTGTCTGCTGATATTTTCTTCCCGTCATTTTTCAAAATGGCAGGAAATAGGTTAACATGCAGAAAAGGCAGTCAGACCAAACCTTCAACTTTCAGTTTCTGACTTCCCCTATAAGAAAAGACATAATGTGGCATTCATTATGAAGCGTGTGGAGAGGGCCCTGTTGGAACCATAAGGCTGTCAAGAACGGCACAACCTCCTTCCAGGTACTAAGGACGCTAATGAGAGCAGGATGTCAGAGAAACAGAAACAGGTCGATCTCTCCCCCTTGTCTTGCCCCCCCCAAACACACGTAGCTGTCCCCACCAGCCTTCTCTGCTCCTGCCCCATGGAAATGAAATCAATCAGCAAGGATTTCTGTAGAACGCACAAAACAGTTGTCTTCTAGACTCTGGCAGAAGATAAATGGTTCCAGACGTTGGACTCTGGCCATTTTCCCACACATGCTACAGCCGCTGACATCCATATTGGGCCATAACACTGAGTGGTTTCTGCTTCGGCCAGCATTCAGCCAGAACTTCCACTTCTGGTTTGGACTAGACAGGCTGTTCAGGCCAAAGCTAATCAAGTCCCTTTGTTGCCTGTGTAAATTGTGAGAGAACAGCCGTTTTCCGGGCAAAGGGATGTCTGTGATTTCTCCCCACTTCCCCTCCTCCCTGATACTTTTTGCTATTGGTCACAGAATCTCATGATTCTCACTGCCTTTTCTCTATTTGCAATTTGACAAATCTCAGCTTCACCACATATCCCACTTCTGATGTTATATATAAACCACATGGATGCAACAGACAACGTACACACAGTGTTGTTAAGTTCACCTTTTTTGGGGGGCGGGGGAGAAACAAATCTTTTGGGAAAAACATGAAACATAAACAGCAGCAGGAATGTTTCATCAATTAGCTCTGCAAGAGGGTTATGGCTTCACAGAAGAAACTACCGCAGATTCAGAAACATAGTCCTTTAAACATTTTTTAAAACGCTAATAATATTATTTGGAAGGCTCATAGGAAGTTTAGATAAGATTCATGGCTATTAAACAACCTGTTTTATGAAATGAAACAACCTAACACAATATTTTCTACCAGCTTTGTGAATTTCAAAGGTGGACCACTTTATTTAAACTAAACCGTCTTTGAAGAAAGAAAGTATTTTTGCCCATAGTTCAAGAAAACAAAAAGGAAGGAAAGAAGGAAGGATAGAAGGGGGAAACTAGGAAAGAAGTCTTTATCTGTACCTATAATCTGAAATAATCTGAAAGAAAAGCAAAATAAACCTAACTTGTAACTTTAAAAGCTTTAAAAGTGAATAAAGAAAATGACAGTCACTGCTTTAAATTTTAAATCACTTTTGCCTTACAGGAATGGTCTTCTAAATACCACCTCCACCACAAAGAAAACTATATATCTACAACAAAGCTCACGGTCCAGATAGGAAGGAGTGCTATCTCTCCCACCACTACATCTCCTTCCGTGGAACACAAACTTACTTTGTTTTAATATGTCCTTAGGCTGTGCTGTACCTTTGAAACAAAACCACTGTCTTCTTCACTTCATGTCTGCCTTCTTGAAAACGGCTCCTCAGAAACTGACAGATGGTGCATCTGTCAACTGAGTATTTCCTCTTCGTTATCTCTGCCAGCTAATATTTCCTCTGTGCTTAGCTGTTGTCTGAGAGACTGGTCCACATCACTCTAGCCTGATCAATGGTTGTGCTTGGTTTGAGGTTGGTTTTTTGGCCCCGCCTCCCCAGCTCTAAGAGGAAAAAAAGGAAAACTCACAGCTGGATTTCCTATAAATCCTCTCTTTTAAAACTGGCTCTGTAGCTCTGGGACATACCAGAGGAAAACTGCTGCCAGTCTATCACAGTCCAAGAGGGGTGCTCCTTGCGCTCAGTTCTCTGCCACTGGTGTCAGGCTTGTGTCTTAACCTCACAAGTCCCGATTAAGCCAGCTCAATACTACATGGGAAGGGAGGACCTGCTTAAAGCCAGGCTTACAGGGTGCCTTGCCTACTAAGTCTCAGATGCCCACGATGGAACTTACCCTCCCCCACCCCCCACAGCCCTGAATAATATGTAACACGTTCATTTTGTGCAAAGTAACTCCAAAAGGGGAAATGGAAAAAAAGGAGAAATGCTTTTTAAATAAAAAGGCATTACAATACTGGTGCACATGTGATTTTTCTATCCTGAATTCAAGTCATTATTCACATTCAGATGACTTCGCATTCTAAGCAACAAGATGTGCTGGTGTTTATAGTTATTGATGGCCTTGAATCACAAGAATGTGTGAGATGCATTTCAGGTTATAAAATCTTCTGGATGAAGGAAGACTGCACTGCCTGGCTAACTGCTACCAGGTGGAGTTGAACTTGTGCCTAGGTAACACTCTGAGAATCAGGATAAAGGGTAGCTTCTACACCTACCTATTTTACACCGTCAACAACAGTCAAATCTCATCCACTAGTAAGGGGCTATGCATGTAGTAAGAACAGCCTATGTGAATATTACTATGTCAAGCCCAGAGATTTGAATTCTGTACTAGATGTCCCAATGAGCCTTTGTGTCTTTGTTTTATTTCATAGCATCTTTGTAGATGAAAAGCACAAAGTAAGCCCCTGGGACCACACAGGTGATTGCAAGATGAATAAAGATGGCAAAGTACTTTGTTGTTACAATTTAAACATTCATGTTCTTCTTTAACAACAGAGAGAATATTGACTCAGTATAAATATTCAAGCTGGCAGAGGATGGGACCAAGCTACATATCACTGGCTGTGACAGGGATCTGACGATACTGGGAGAGTGGGAATAATGGTCAGGGCATAAAGCACATGCTAAGGAGACAGTACTTGGGCTTTGAATATTTGAACTATGAAGTGAGAGAATGTGTATGAAACACATAGGTCAGAGAGTAAACCTTGAGCAGTAAACCTTTTGTTACTTTAATTCTCCTTCGTCTGCCTCACTCAGTGGAGTCTTGGATCTTGCATCTGCCATTATCTGTGAGCCCTTGGAGATACTCAATTGGTGTCTGTGAATAAGTAAATGAGTGATCTAGGTGTTATAGCACAGAAGAGCCACTGGCTGGAAGAGAGGGAGTGTGGATCGCCACAAAAAGCTTAGCTAAGCCTGAAACTTGAAAGTCAGCTACTTCAAGGCTGAGACTACTTGGGAGGCCTTGCAAATTCTTCAAAGATGAGGAAGTTGGGATTTGCTAGGAGAGAGGTTTTCCGGGCCATGGGTAAGTAAGAGACTTTGTTCCAGGATTGACCAATGGGATCCTGCTTTCTTCACTCAGCCCTAGGCTCCTCCCCTTCCCCCACTTCCTCCCATGTGAAAGTCATCCAGCCCACAATGAGCTGAGTCAAGAACCTGAATCTCCTCAAAAAATGTATTTGAATTCTTCTGGTAAATTCCCTAAATGATGTTGCAAGCCCCTGCTTCCTGTGGGATCCCTGAATCATGAGTCTCCACCATATGGAATGAGGAGCTGGTCCTCAGGGCTAAGGAAAGGCCTGTGGTAGGGGTACACTGCTCTTACTCTATGGGGTTCTTCACTACCTAAGGTGTGTTTTTGACTGAAGACATTGAAAAACGGATCTACTTTCATAATTATAGACTTGACAACCTGGTAGGATTGGTACTACCTGGTCTCTGGAATGGCTGTGCCACGGATTAACTGTCCCTTCATATGGGGCGAGATTTCTAAGGGATGGGACCCACGTTTAAACATGAGATTCACTATTGCACACATATCTTATACACAAAGTCTGAGCAACTTTTTTGCTTGCTTTCTTCCTTCCTCCTTCTCTTCTCTTTTTCCTTCCTTCCTCCTTTCTCTCTCTTTTTCTTCCTTCCTCCCTTTTCTCTTTCCTCTATTTCTGTCATCTACTCTTTCTGACCTCTTTTCCTTTCTCTCCTTTCTATTTATCTCTCCTTCCTTCCTTCCTTCCTTCCTTCTTCCCTCCCTCCCTCTTTTCTTTCCTTCCTTTCCTTCCTTCCTTCTTTCCTTTCCTCACTTCCCCTTCCTTCCTTCCTCCCTCCCTCCCTCCCTCGCTCCCTTCCTCCTCCTCTCTCTCCTCTCTTCCCCGCTCTGTCTTTGCCAGTCCTGGGGTTTAAACTCTGGGCCTGGGTACTGTCTCTGAGCTTCTTTAGCTCAAGGCCAGTGCTCTATTACTTGAGCCACAGCACCCTTTCCAGTCTTTTTGAGTAGTTTATTGGAGATAACTCTCACAGACTTCCTACTAGGGCTGGCTTCAAACCATGATCCTCAAATCTCAGCCTCCTGAATAGCTAGGATCCAGGCATGAGCCACTGGTGCCGTCTCCAAGTATACTTTTATACAAAATTTTAAAAAGAATTTTGTGTGTGAAATATCTCCTGGTATGGATTTTTCCATTTGTGTAATGCTGTGTTAGAGACTTAGGAAGACTTTTGAGTTTGGCTGTTTCGAGCTGAGGCTGTTCCACCTGTATAATCTAACAGTGGATTTGGGCAACTCGAGGGGCACCAAGTGCAGAATGGGTTCATGAGGGAGATGTTGCATTTAGATGGAGGAGTGGGGAGCGGAAGAATCCAAGCAGTGCCTGCACAGGCGGAGACTGTCTTTCAAGGAAGGCAAAGAGACCAGAAGCAAGGCAACCTGCATGGACTGCAGCACATTATTTGCAGTCTTTCATTGTTAATAGAGACTCAGCCTGGCAGGACTGCTGCACAGATTAAATGGGTTAATACATGTAAAATGCTTGCAGTGGAGGTTGGCTGAAACCTCTAACACATGATTATTGGCATTAAAGAAAACATTGGTGGTTATAACTAGAGTTAGAGAGTGAAATTTGATTATCTACAGTGCAGGCAACAGAATTCTGTGCAAGGACAGTTAATTGCAGCCTTTGTCTGTAGTCTACTTAAAACAAACTTGAACGTCTATGGACCCATATCATGTGTCTGTCACTAAGGCAAGCTAGTGCACGTGCAGCTAGTGTGTTAGAATCTAATCAGGCATTCCATGCAGCCTGTACTTTAAAATTGACTATTACAAACACTGCTGTTACTGTCTCTTAGTCAACAATTGAGCATTCATAAAGTATAGGGTAGGCCAGATATAGTCATTCATGCCTATAATCCCAACTGCTCAGGAGGTAGAGATTGGGAAGATTGCAATTCAAGGCTGGCCCAATCAAAAAGTTAGCAAGATCTCATCTCAACTAATAAACTGAGCATTGTGGAGCATTCCAGTGATTTCAGACATGCAGGAGGTGTAAGAAGCAGGATTACCATACAGTCTGACCCAGGCAAAAACAAGCCCTACCTGAAAAATAACTAAAAAACAGAAAAGAGGGGCTGAATGTATGGTTCAAGTTGTGGAGGGCTTGCCTAGCAAGCAAATACAAAAGACACTGAGTTCCAATTCCGGTACTGCTCAAAAGTTGACTGGCTAAAAGCATTTCAATAAGCACTCCATAAAACCATTACCTGTCTGATTATCATGCCCTAGACTGAATCTCTTAAGAGATCAACTACTCTCTCCAAAACCTCATGACGAAACTGTATTGATACTGACATAAGACCAAATTTTGTCAAGCCATCATCTATTAACAAACATCTATTAACAGGGCCCAGGTTGGGGGGGAGGAGGGCTTCAGTGGGCAAGTATGTATTTAAGCATTCATAAGGCATTAAGAGTCAATCCCCAGTACCACTAAATTAATAAACAAATAAACAAGCAACTGCACATCCAAATCAGCTCTTTTTTTTTTTTTTTGCCGGTCGTGGACCTGAACTCTGGGCCTGGGTGCTGTCCCTCAGCTCTTCAGCTCAAGGCGAGCGCTCTACCGCTTGAGCCACAGCGCCACTTCCGGCTTTTTCTGTTTATGTGGTGCTGAGGAATCGAACCCAGGGCCTCAGGCATGCAAGGCAAGCACTCTGCCACTGAGCCACCTTCCCAGCCCCCAAATCAGCTCTTATACATAGTGTTCAGGCTTGAAAAAGTCTCAACTGAGCTCTTATTCCTACCCACCCCCCTTTGTGTGTGTGTGTGTGTGTGTGTGTGTGTACGCGCACGTGAGCGCGCGCAAGCATGTACGTGCCAGTACTGGGGCTTGAACTCAGGGCCTTGTGCTCATGATTAGCTTTTTCATTCAAGGCTGCCACTCTACCATTTGAGCTACAGCTTACAGCTCCCTTGCAACTTTTTGCTGCTTAGTAGGAGATAAACATCTTATGGATTTGCTTCCCTAGCTGGCTTCAAACATTGACCCTCAGATCTCCTGAGCAGCTAGGATTACAGGTGTGAGCCACAGGCTCCTGGCGATTTACTTTTTAAATGCTTAATTGCAGCCTTAATGTAAAGAAGTTCACCTAGGACTTGAGACAAGCACTGACATTCCAAATGCAGGGGTGGTGGTGGTGGTGGTGGTGGTAGTGGTGGGGAAGGGGGGTTACCACCCTGAAGCTTGCAGATCTGTTTCTCTGTTCCTACATCCTGGGCAGTATTGCAAAACAGATGGATGGATAAGGGAATAAACAAATCAGAAATGAAAAAAATAAACCGAGTAGAAATCAATTCTTCCCTTTGGAGAAGTGACAGACTATCTAAGCTTCTTGCATGCCCATAGGTTTTCAGAGTGCTTGCTTTTTTTTTAAAATACTATTTTAAGCAGAAACTAAATACTACCTTCTACTGTTGACTTGTTCTTATTAATAGCCACAAAACCACAGAACCTGCAGAGTTAGATGCTGAAGAGCTTGGGCGTATGTTCACCCAAGGCGCAGGCAAGTGGTGGCGTGCTGATGCACAGGGGTCCTGGGGCAGGACAGGCAGGTGCAAATGTGCATGAAGAAGGCTTTGGGACTTTCCACACTATCTAGGGTCATGGAAGCTATTTTCAAGTTGCAACTTGTGGGTCTTGGGTTCTCAGAATACTGTGCATGCTTGTGTCATAATTTTAGTAGCAAGCATTCTGGGGAATGTTTGGGGCCCAAACAGAACCACGTTTACAATGAGATTGAAAGGAAAACTCTGCAACTTCTTTGCCAGTGTTTAATATTCCCAAATAGGAAGAACAATATATTACATAATCTCCACCATTATTAAATCCTTTTCCTAGGGAAATAAATAGTTACTTTTCGTATAAGAGTAAAATTTTTCAAACTTTGTGTTGAATGATACTTAAAATAGAAAGTTTTGTGATACTGTCATATTAATATTTACACAGGTAGTTTTGTTTCTTTGGCATTACTGGAGATTAAATTCAGGGCCTTATTCATGCTAAACACTCGGCTACTTGAGTTATGCCTCCAGCCCTTTTAAGTTTTCTAGTTTTGAGACAGGGTCTCATTACATTTTTCCAGGATAGCATCATGCTTGTATTCCCCTGCTTCTGCCTCCCTAGTAGCAGGAATGACATGTGTGTTACCACCATGCTTACCTGTACATTCCTCATTTGGAAGGAAATCATGGTAACACACTCAGCTAGTTGGATTACTACTGTGATTTTCTAAGTTTCCTTTTATCTTTTCTTTTTTCGTATATCTTATTTTCATTTGTTTGTTTTCCTTTCCTATATCTTAAAAGATTACAAAAACAAAGTGGGGGTAGTATGAGGGCTCTAAACTGAACCACAGGCATAATGACAGCTGGGCAAGGAATTCAAATAGTAAGAACTTAATTCCACAGCAGGTGCGAAAATGTTTCTTTTTTTCCCCCTCTGCAGATGTTCCACTAAACATATAGAATTTCTATTGAAAAATGTATAAAATTCCTAAAGTTACAGACGTCTGGCTTATATTTCCTGAAAAGAGGAGAGAAATGATAAGGGAGGGGCAAGAAATCAACCAAATGATACCAAAACAGAGCAATGAAAACCATGTGGAAAATGAAGGACTGTTCACAGTAGACTTGGGATATAGGATGAGAAGAAGAAGATGAAGATAAAAGAAGAAAGAAGAAGATGACAGCAATGATGATGAAGGAAGATGAAGAGGAAGACAAGGAACAGGATGACAATGAGGAAGAAATGGAGGAAGTGGAGGAGACTGGAGGAGGAAGAAGAGGAGGAGGAAGAGGAGGAGGAGGAGGAGGAGGAGGAAATAATCTCAGTCCCATCAGCATTTTTCCTACAAATCAGGCATTCCAGAGTGCTGGATCTGTTTCTGCTGCCAAAGAAAGAAACCCACTGTGGCTCACTTGTGGTAGGCTGGCTCTCTCTTGAAGTTCTATATTCAGTAACCTACGCCATGGAGTCACCAGTGAAGAAGCTTAACCTTACTGCTGAGAGCCAGTTTCATGCCTTATGCTCATAAAGCTTGGACAAGAACAGCTCTTGAGTCAGGCACAGGTGGCTCAAACCTGTAATCCTAGCTTTTCAAGAGGCTAAGATCTGAGGATCACAGTTTGAACCAGGCAGGCAGGAAAGTCTTTGAAATTCTTATCTCCAACTAACCACCCAAAAGTTGGAAGTGAAGGGGTGGCCCAAAGTGGTAGAACACCAGCTTTGAGTGAAAGGCTAAGGGACAGGGCCCAGGTCCTGAGTTCAAATCCCAATGCTGGTATATGCACTTGTACATGCATACACTTGTGCATGAGCGCACGCAAATAGATGAGCTTCTGGAAACAGGTCCTAGGTATCTAATCCCAAATTTGTCTTGTCCTTTCTCTCCTCTCCTTTTCACTGACCCTGAACTTATCAATATTAAATCTTACACTCCTTCGCATTTTCAGTAGTTATATCTTTTATCTTGGGCAGAGATGCCTACTATGCCATGCAGCACCAGAGCTTGCTTGCATCAACAGGCTAATAATGAATATCCTCAGTGAAGCAGCTGCTTGGAAAGAACAAACCCCACTCACATGATAAACCAGGTTGCCCACTATTCTGACTTTTGGCCAGCATTTGCCTCAATGGTTGCCTTGTGCAATAACATTTCTAAATGTCCACTTTGCAATATGGAGGGGACTGGGGGGAAGAAAGCAGATCCAAAAGAAGATTCTGAAACCTTAGCAAACCTCATCTTTATAGGGACCTCACAAACAGAAAGAACATTCCTATTTTGTTGGTGTTGTTGGTGTTGTTGTTAGTTGGTATTTGGCTGCTTTCTAACAATAGCTCTCCCTTTCATTGAAACTAACCAAGAAAAAATTAAACTTAGAGGCATGTACAATTTGAAAGATCTGGGAATCTCAGGCTCTTGGGTGGCCCGGAACATTCCTGGCAGCTATAAGGCATTTGTGAATGTATTTGACTTTAACGTTGTTAATCACACTTATCAACACAGGCAAGCAGCACTGGCCACAAAAGATTAGCTGCTCTCTTGTCATGCCCAAGTAATCCAAAAGCAGGGACATGAATGCCCAGAGAGAGTAGCATGTGCCAACCTCAGCATCCTTCTGTGACTTCAGCACTTAGTAAAAACCTTAGCTTTTATTAATCCTACATTTTCCTTCCCATCAACATGTGTGTGCATGTGCATGCACACACACACACGTGCGTGTGCACACACACACACACACACACACACACACACACTTTTCTCCTGTAATGATGGCTAAGGTCAATTTACATTTACAGTGTCTCATGGCATGTGAGCTTGTTATATAACTAAAACATGTTTCTAAACCTCCCAGGGGCTTTGAGTTTTGAGGCAGTCTTCACTAGCAAGAGCTGCAGGTAGTACTGCTGTCCTATGAAAAATGTGTGCCACCAGGCCTGGTTTCCAGAAAGATTGTGTGTAAATCTTTTGGAAGCCTTGGGGTTCTAATTGTCGTTTTCTCCCTGAGACAGATAAATCTTTACTTCTTGCAAAATCATATAGTTATAAGAACAACAACAACAACAAATGCTTCACCCAGTTCAGAGGTGAGTGAGTCAGAGAATCCAGGAACAGAATGAGTATGTTGGGGTGAAGAACTAAGCACTCAGAACCAAATCTTCTAGTATCTAGTTAGTAAGTTCTTGCTTTTCACTTAAGCAAACCTCCTTAAAGAGACAATAGGCTACAACAGCAGACAGATGTCTGCTCTGTTAGAATTATGCTCAAGTTTCCATGCTTGAAACACAACCTCTGTTTGACCCAATCCATCCTCGCCCACAAATTTGGTTTGCTTGAGTGTCCTTCAAAGCTTGATGTAGTGAATGCTTGGTTCCTGTCTGTGGAGCTATTGAGAGATGGGGCCAAATGAGAGGAAGTTAGGACCTTGGTGCTCTGCTCCTCAAAGGGATATTAGGACTCCTGCTCTTCTCCTTCCCTCCCTCTCACTTTTCCTCCCTTTCTCCCTCTTCTTCCTCTGTCTCTGTCTGTATGTCTCTCTCTTTCTCTGCTTCTTATCTGCCAGGAGGAAAGTAGTTTGTCCCACTACAGTCTCTCAACTCTGTATGATACACTGTCTTGTCATACACCAAAAAGCAATGGATCCCCCCAACAATGAACTAAAAAATAAAACTCCTCAAACCATGAGCCAAAATAAACATCTTTTATAAGCAGAACAGTCAAGTATTTTGTCACAGTAATAGAAAACCAACCTATATGACTCATGTTTGCTTTATTCCTACCAAACATAAACAGTGAAGATTCATCTTCTATTTGAACTCCCAGCCAACTCTCCAGTGTCCTCTGATATCCTATAAACTTATTTTCTTTCTATAATATATTGAGTTATGTACTTATTTTTTAAAACCAAACCTGAATGGTGCTTTGTTTGTTTAATCATGGCACAGAGGTTGGAACCACAATTTTGGATATCCTATTGTGTAAGGCATCAGGGATGATTTAAGAGATACTAAAATGGAAGACTCTGGGAAACAGAGAATTCTCACCTTGTAGATGTCTTACAGGAAAGACAGAACATAATTATTTTTAAATAGCATGCATGCAGATCATTCTCAGATAGCTTTTGGGGATCAAAAATGTTGGCTATATATATGTGGCCATTCACCAGCTATCATAGCCCACAGTTCATGAATTTTGAAGATATCTCTCATCTCCTCAACATGTTGTTTTTGATGACATGAGAAAACCATATATTCACCTACTAGTTGGTGAGAACAAGGCCAAGCAGTCACTTGCCCAACCCTTCTGCCTCAAGGTGAGGAGTACCTCCTACCTCCCTTACTTGGCCTCTTTAAGCTCTCTCTGTCCAGACTGCTCCTGCCCAATAGATTATTGATTACCCTGGGACCTGAGGAGAGCTTTTATTTTCTGATCAAGAAGCCATATGGCAGCTGTGACATGTCTGTACTGATGGTACAGGCACAGGAACACTGATGGGGAAGGCAGGCTTAGAGTTTGCAAGTCAATGAACACCATGTCCTTGGGCCTGTCCAGTCATTGCTGTGCAGGGTCACTGAGTTGCTATCAGCCAGTTCTTATGAACCAGAAAGATGCAAAGTGTAATCCCTGAGAGAGAGAGAGAGAGAGAGAGAGAGAGAGAGAGAGAGAGAGGGAGAGAGAGAGAGAGGGAGGGAGGGAGGGAGGGAGGGAGGGAGGGAGGGAGGGAGGGAGGGAGGGAGGACATGGGGAGGAGAAGAAGGTGAGGTGAGTGTTGCTCTTACTGTGAAGACCGTCAGTGAGCTGGAAATAAGAAGTGCTTTTGCAAAAATATGCAATAGGAATTCATAGGAATATGAGGTAACCTTAATGTTAATTTATTTAAAATATAGCTTTATTGAAAAAATTACAAGAGTAAGAAATATGCTGGAGCCAAAGATAAGTCACAATTCTTTCCATCAGGAAGGTCTTAGTATAGCAGGACAAGTAGCAGGAAGTGATTCTTTCTTTTTTTTTTTTTTTTGGGTCCCATCATGGGGCCTGAACTCTGGGCCTGGGCACTGTCCCTCAGCTCTTCAGCTCAAGGCTAGCGCTCTACCGCTTGAGCCAAAGCGCCACTTCCGGCTTTTTTCTTTTTGCTTATGTGGTGCTGAGGAATTGAACCCAGGGCCTCTGGCATGCAAGGCATGCGCTCTACCACTGAGCCATCTTCCCAGCCCCAGGAAGTGATTATTTCTAAGGAGAAACACACAAGAATTATTGAGTATCTCGTTGAAGGCAATGCTTGATGCAGGCTTTATTACACACACACACACACACACACACACACACACACACACACACACACCCCTCATTTCATCCTCATTCTACACAGGAGGAAAAAGAAGTTCAGAGATATAAGTGGTGACCTGATATACCCAGGACAGACTCCGTATTCCAATGTAGTGCAAACTATGTCATTTTAAAGCCATGCTACACCTTCACAGTAAGCCCACTTACTTCACTCATTTTCCTTTTAACAACTTGTTTAACCTCTCTGTGAAATGAAACGCTCTGAGAAATGCTGCCAACACCCAACACCTTAACCCAGCAGGCATACTATAAATTCAAGATGGCACAATTGAAGCGTATCTACTTTATCTTTCATTTGGTTGCCTGTGAAGAGGAGATTGCAGTGCATGTATACTTGCAACTCAGCTTGATATTTTGATATGAAAAAGACAGAGAAGGACATTGTGATAAATACATACTAGATTATATCAGTCCATGATTGCTTATGCTAGATTACATGATCTTTAAAAACAAAATAAGAGAATGCCTGTAAGAAAATTTCTTTAAGAATAAGAACTGGAAGGTACTGGGAGAGAGCCAGAGCAGTGGTAACATTGTTCACACAGAAATGCACTTTTTATCTGACTTGTGGAACTGTAACCGCTCTGTCTATCACCTTTATAATAATAAAAAAATGCATGAAAAACCCCTCAAGAACCTGAGGTTAAATCTAGAATTTGGATGAATCTAAAAATAAGAGCACTGGACACAGCATGTTTCTTCTGTAATTTTTAAAATATGGCAGGCATCAGCTTGCTGAATACAGAGTACCACGATGCTAGGGGACAGATAATAAGAATACTAAAGACATGTCTAAATAACTTTCTGTAAGGGTGACAGCACCACATGGTCAAGAGAAGGGAGAAGATCCTGCAGGAGAACAGACAGTTGGGAGGTTGCAGACTGAGATGCTAAGGGGCAGAGGAACTTTTTTTTGTTTTGGTCCTGCGGCTTGAACTTTGGGCCTGAGTGCTGTCCATGAGCTCCTTTTTGCCCAAGATAAGTGCTCTACCATTTGAGCCACAGCTCCACTTCCAGCTTTTACTGTGACTAGTTGGAGATAAGAGTTGCAAGGACATTCCTGCCTGGGCTGGCCTTGTACCTCTGAGAACATGAAGTAAGTGGTACAAACCAACCATGAAAAAAGAGGTAAATCTAGCTCGATTCCACCGATAGGAAGTTGAGTGATCACACTCATAGAAGCAGAAAGTTGAATGGCAGTTGCAGGGAGCTGGGGAGAGTAGAGCTGTTGTTGTTCAATGAATGGAGAGTTTCTATTTTCTAAGATGAAGAATATTTTGGAAACTTCTAGTACAAGAATGTGACACTACTGAAAATGTACACTTAAAATGAAAGAGGCAGTGAAATTTATGTTATGTGCATGTTATCTCAATTAATAAAACTATGAATGATTCCAAGATTGAGACAATATAACCTTAAATTGGACACTGGTACCATCTTAGCAGCAGGCCTTGCGTTGCACTGAAGTGATATCTCGATACTTGTACATACAGCCTGTTTGGAACCTAAACAGAGAACATTCCAGAGTACTTTCTTCTGTCTCCTGTTGTAGCACACCCATTGTTCACTTCTATTGGGTTTCTATATCTCTTTCCCTCATGGATTTATGTTACACATAAAGAAGCTTTTTGTGTTTGTCACATAACAGTAAGGCCTTTAAGATTCTCAGCCAGTTGAAATTTTTGTTTAATGACCAACAACATGTTCCAAGTCCCTCCTTGGTAATGAATAGTATCACAAAAAACATGCCTTCAATCCTTCAAGGAAATTGAGTTCTGAGACAGGCTGCTATAATTCTTGTTTGTTCCTAGTCTGAAGCTTCTTGAGATGGGATTTAAATTCATGTTGATCGATGGCCTGTGAAGCACTGATAAATTAAATGATTGGTAATAACAATAACGTTCATAGGAAAAGTGGATATAGGAAACCATGTTCTACTTTGAGATTACTAGAGAATTTCATTTCTGAAAACAGACCATGGATTTATTAGTTATGATTCGATAGCCAACTGGAAAACCATTGGTGGAAGTCAGTCAGTTTGTCCTAGATTACCCAGCATGGAGAAGGAGAGCTGTTGAGTCTGAGGGAAGATGCAGAGTTAATCTGAGGAGAGCAGTTCACACAAAGTCCTGAAAGAAGAGTTCCAACTGTGCTTCTTCAAGAGTGATAATACTTTAATAATGTTGCCATAAAATAGAACAGAAGACAATCTGGTTACATGTCAGAAACTCATAGATCATGCATTTGTGTCTAGCTAGGTCAAATACTCTAAACCATGTGTGTTCTCAGCTATGCTGCCTATGTTCAAATCCTGCTCTAGCCATGTTTGGCAGTGAACCTTGCACAATTTTCAGTCTGTTTACACATCTGTAAAATGTGTACACTGATATAATGTCAGTCGTGGTTGCAGGAAGGAGTGAATTCACATATGTAGACACTTAAAGTAGAGCCCCATAATATCAAATGGTCAGTAAATGGTAATTATTATTTTCCTGAGATATAGGAATTTCCTGGAGCCCAGGTTTACGGAATGATGTTCACAGCTTATTACAGAACGGAGGACCTATGACTCCAGAGGCCCCAGCATATAGTAAGTCCTGCCCATCTTGAGTTCATGGCTAGGAGCAAAGATAGCAGTTACATGTGATAATGCACAGAGCGGGAAAATAGGGAAGTTGTCTGACCAGCTGACTGAAAGTAACCCGCTGCCTGTAGACAGAAACAATTTGCCCATGGGATGAGCGCAATGCTCCGATCTCTCTAGGTTTTTATTTGCATTCTCACAATTTCCAGCTGTATCTTCTTCCTGGGTCTCAGATTTGAGTAAACAGTTTTATATATTTAAAGAATGTATTTTCTGACTTGGAAAAATTTATATTAAGTGAAGTAAGCCAGACCCAAAGAAATATAGGTCCCATGGTTTCCCTTATTTCCAATGACTGGTATACGTCTAGGATAATCTTACCAGACAAGCAGAAAAGGTCAAAAGCTATGTACATGTGACCATATAAGTTGATGCTAATTGAAATGAACCCCAATATAGGGACACAAGAGGTTTTATCTTTGTCACTGTTATTTTTAATGTACTATGTGATTTTTTTTGTTTCTTTTGTAAGTTCTTCTCCCATGGTATAACCCCTGCTTTCACTGTATTTGATTCTGGTGCCCTGCATCATGTATTCTTCTAATTTGGGGAGGGGAAGAGAAATAACAAAATGCTGAAATGAGAATACAGGTTGACCCATTGTGACAATGGAATGTACAAGACACTATATTGAAAATGAACTTTACAACTTCAGGGAGTGGTGATGGGGGAGGAACTTGGGAGGTAGGGAAGGAAGGGATGGTAGAGGAAAAACAAAGGAGGAGGTAACAATGCTCGATAGGAAATGGACTCATCACCTTACTCATGTAACTGTAACCCCTCTGTACAGTATCTTCACGATTAAAAAAAATGTTAAAAAAAAGAATGTATTTCCTCAGTCTAAGCTAGGTTATGCATCAGTAACAAGAAGCCCCTAAACCCAGCAGCTTAATACAACTATAGTTTTTATTCTACATGTCCACTAACAGTTGAAGTTGGAAGGGGATCCAGGGTGCATTTTATACCCCCCAAGGACATAAGCCCAGGGAGACTTAATCATAACAATTCCCAATATGGCAAGAAGGGAACATGACTTTGTCATTCAGAGAATCTTGAATCATCTTCCTGGAAGTGAATTCTGTCACCTTTACTCACTTTTTGTTTAACAACAAAGCAGATGCATTGTCACCTCTGCACATATATCTCAACACTACCTTTATGAATATAATCACAGCTTTTCTACCCTGTCTGGGTCGATTATTTACCTCATCTTTGATTCTCTAAAGCCATCTGCTATGGTTTGAACATATTCCCCAAATTTCATGTGTTTGAAACTTAGGCCCAGGTATATCAGGCTTGAGAGGTGGGACTTGAGACAGACAGGGTCATGTAATCAGAGCCTTCCTGAAAGGAGGTTTCATTTTGACATGTTCATATGTGCATATACCTGATCAAATTCACTCACTGTCATCTCCTCTCTTCTCAAACCACTCTCAACAAGCTTCATTGCTCAATTTTCATGTACATAAACTATTTAGATCATATTCACCTTCACCCTCTCCATTTACTTTCCCCACTCCTACTAGTATGAAGATCAACAATGTAAACAGCAGATAGTACATGATGCTGAAATAGTCATTCATTTCTCTCTCTCCCTCCTCCCATCTTTCCAAGTGCTAGGCCAGAACTCAGAAATTCTGGGAATACTTGGGGACATGTATATATACAGGCTTCTGTGTAGTGCCATTGGACCAAGTTTACTTTTTATATTATTTTCTCCCACTTCAAAGCTATCAGTAAATCAGCCACCACTTTTATCTCCTATCTGTGCATCTGTAGTCCCCCTCTTCCTTATAAGTTTTAGCATTTAGTTCCTTTAAAGCTGGGAAAACAGACTTGGCCCCATTTGTATAGCAAGAGAAAGCCACATTGCAAGCATGTCAGATGCTGATTTATGCACACATTGCTGGAGTTTTTGGCCATGGCAGTTATTCTACTTGTTTTCCAGTCTTTTCTGTAAAGTGGGTGCTTTGACACACTAGAATTTTGGATGAAGTTGCAATGTCTAGCATTCTAATTTTTAAGTAATCTTTAATGTTTTAGAAAATATATCCTGTGCTCTCTAAATCTTTGCTTAATTAAAAAAACCCTTCTTATTACAGTGTGATTTCCTTCTAATAGCAATGCTTGAGTACTACTTTAGAAAATTATATAAGTACAGTCATACTCACACCAATTATCTTGTTGAGGCTCTGATTCTGGATGGCATTAGGTGTCTCCCAACTTTATATGCTGGATTTCTAACCTCCAATTTGATCACAGGTTGGTATGGGACTTTTAGGAGATAACTAGAGTTAAGTGAGGTCACGAGACTGGGACAGTCAGGATGCAGTTAGAGTCCTGAGAAGAAGAGACCACAAGCTGGGGTTTGGGGATTCAAGACTATAATCTTGGCCACTTGGTAGGCAGAGATCAATAGGATCAGGTTTGTCACCAGCCTGAAAAAAACAAAGTTCATCTCCATCTCAACAGATAAAAAAATTGGATGCAGTGGCATGTGCCTCTCATCGCAGCTACATGAGAGACTGAGATCAAGAAGACAAAATGGTTAACAAGACTCCCGCTGAATGGAAGAAGTTGGATGTGGTAGGGAGTGTATATCTATAATCTCAATTACTTCAGGAAGCATGAAAGAGGCAGGTTCGGGTCTAGCCATGGGCTTCGGCAAAAGTGCAACACCCTATCTCAAAATAACCAAGACAAAAAATAGGCCCTGGGTTGAAATAAGAAGGAGGAGGAGAAGTAGGAGGAAAAGAAGGAGAAGGAGAGGAAGGAGGAGGAAGAGGAGGGAGGAAGAAGTGGAGGAGGAAGAAGAAGAAGGAGAAGGAGGAGGAGGAGGAGGAGGAGGAGGAGAGGAGGAAGAAGAAGAAGGAGAAGGAGGAGGAGGAGGTGGTGGTGGTGGTGGAGGAGGAGGAGGAGGAGGAGGGAGGGAGGGAGGGAGGGGAAAGAGTGGGACTAATCAGAGAATTTGCTCCCTTCTTCACCTGAGGACACAGAGGGAAGGTGGCCATCTGGGAAAGAGCTCTGCCAGACCTTGAGCATACTGGTACCCTGATCTCAGACATCTTCTAGCCTCTGGAACCATAAGAAAGTAAATTTCTTTTGTTCAGACCACCCAGTCTGTGGTATTTTATTATGGCAGCCTGAGCAGAGTAATCTAAGTTCCAAACAACTTATTCTTTGAGATGAATTTCATTTGAGTTCTCTCACTGCTTTAAATAAATTGTCCTTTCAATCTCCCCAAATTCCCTCACTTTTGCCTCATAAGGCAAGGAGGTCTTTAGTAACAGGCCGTTGCCAGGACTGACATAGTATTAAGATATTTGAACAGGAGTTCTGAAATTTAATTCCATTATTCAGAGAAGAAAATGCAGTAAACATATAATACACACAACATATTGGCTACTATATAATGTACAGCCTAGTTCGGGCAATGTCTTGACAAAGTCTCTTCATCTGACCTGTCATATCAAGCATGCTATTTGTCAACCATCTCTCAGTACAGTCATTTACAGCCTAAGTTTTAGAATCTTACCAAATAGTCTCTCCATTAAACATGTAGCACATGCATATTCATTGTTTTCTGATGATCTCCAAAGTTTACAGAGAAAGGAGGTTCATCAGATTAGGAACCTTTGTTCCAAAGAAAATTAAACAAAAACAAACCAAGTAGGTTTTGTTCAGCAAAGCAAACTTCATTCCAGGCTAATGGCCTTATAAGGCCTAATACAAAATGTCTCAGTAAGCAGTGGCTTTGAATGAACCTCACCCACAACCTGCTAAAGCCCTCTGATGGGAAGGAGTCCCAGGTTGGTGACAATAAATCCTTTTGTTTCAAGTCTCTTCAGCCCCTTCTGTATCCACTCAAGGTGTGTTGTCCCAGCAATGGACTCCTGACTTCCAGCTCAAAATACAATCTCATGGGCTTAAATAGACAATTTGCCCTTCAGCAACTTTCTGAGTCAATACCTTGAACATTTTTTACAAGTTTAATCCAAAAGGAATAGGATATCTGCCTTCCATAAGAAAGAGTGAAGCTAGTTGAATTTTTAGGGGAATGAAGACTGATGGTGTTCGGAATAAAGAAAGCCGGATATTCCCTCACCACAGAATCATTTTCTCAACTAGCACAGCTGCTTGAAATTCTTATTCTTGCTGAATGCTAGAACAAAATATTTCTGTTCAGACCCAAGATTAAGTTTATTTTTCAAATATCCTGAAAATATGAGCGTAGGGTCTTTAATTTTAAGTTTGAAATGGTTTCAGAGGGGAAAATTAAGAAGCCTACAGGATGCTGGATGCAAAACCAGACCGTTAAGACAAGATATGGTATACTTTCTAGCACTCAGTTTTGTCTAAGATAGGCAGCATAAGGCATAGCAGTCAATTAAAAAAGAAACTATGTTTTGCTAGGGATAGGGGTGGTGGCTCAACACCCTATAATCCCAGAAACTCATGAAGGTCAATGTTTAAGGCCTGTGGGAGCAAATAGTGGTGAGACCTCATCTCAATCCATGAGCCTCGCACAGCGGTATGCACCTGGGATGCCAATTATGTAGGAGGCATAGGTAAGATGATCATGGTCTGAGGCCAGCCCCTTGCCTAACCTGGAGATCCTACTTGAAAAATAAAGAAGAAGAAGAAAAAGAGACTAGGAATATGGTTCAAATGATGGAGTGCCTACCCAGTTACTGACAGGCCATGAGGTCAAACCCCAGTACAGACAAAACAAAACAGAAACCTTAAAGCAAAAACAACAAAAACCTTTATTAAATATCAAAGCTGTGCTAGGTACTAAGATAACTAACATGATGACAGAAATACTGCAACAACAGCATGCTAACACATGAAATGCTCAAGGCCCATCAGCCGAAAGAAACCACCTCTTTTACAAGTAAACTTACAACAATACACTGAATGTACAACAATGACCTAGAATCACTCGGAATGGTTTTCAGCTCTCAGGTGCTGAAGGCGGGGAGCTGCCAGTAAACACACTGCATTTGACTTGGCTTTGTAAGGATAAGAAGAATTTTGCCAGGTAGGGACGTGTGGAAGGGAGGGGTTATTTCGGGCAAAGGGGACATAAAAGCAAGAGGTGGAAGCAATAGTGCAGAGTGCTCATGGAAAACCACCAAGGAGGAATGGGGGGAGATAGAAAGAGAGAGACAGAGACAGAGAGACAGAGACACAGACAGAGAGAGAGACAGAGAGACAGAGAGAAGCAGAGACAGAGTCAGAGACAGACACAGACACAGACAGAGAGTGCATGTACTTCTGGTAGATTTCAGCCTCTAGAGAAGGTTGGGGCTGCCTCCAGACCGTACTGCATTCCCTTCATGTTTCTTTATAGTAGCATAGTATCTTTGACTTTATATGAGATGAAATATTTAAACTGATCCTCCTCCTTCTCTTTCCCTTCCCTTCCTTTTCTTTTCTATTTTTTTCTTCACCAGTATACTGGAATTGGGCTTGAACCCAGGGTCTAGATGGTAATCCCTTAGCTATTTGCTTTAGGCTGGTAACCTCTTGAATGATAACTTCACTTCCATCTTTTTGCTTGTTAATTGAAGATAAGAATCACATGGACTTTCCTGACCCAGGCAGGCTGGTTGTTTCTTATTTAAACAATGAATCTTAAATGTGTATGTGTGTGTGTGTGTGTGTGTGTGTGTGTGTGTGTGTGTACATACACACCAGGAATTTAAAATCTTTGATATAAAGAACTTTATACAAAATAACTTGAGTCCAATTAACTAAAAATTATCATATGAGCTTCAAATTGAGCAACTGTATGAAATTGACTCTTTCGTCTGTCTTACATATGGATGATAATTTTAAGCCAAGGAAATTTAGTTAAGTTGACCACAAGCAAAAGTTGACAACTAGATAATTCTCTGTAGCTAAAGTCAACCAAGAGTTTGATTCCATCATTCTTATTGTTTTCCTTACCTCTCAGATCATTCATCTTTAAATACCATAGAAGAACAAATTTGGTGATTACCTAATTCCTGGCTGGGTCACACCCTAGCTTTTGTACATATTTGAATATAAGATTTCTGCAGTTCCACCACATATCCACTAGAGGCCCGTGAAGAGCTTTTTTCCCCCAATATAGAGTCATAACCATAAAGAAGGCCAGAACTAATAAGAAGTATTGATTCAATATCAGTAAGGCAGAGATTGCCTTACTTCATCACCTTACCTTCCATACCAGAATTACGAATAAAATTAAATGTAATAGTCTTTCAAAATTCAAAGATCTTAAATTATAAAACTGGAATTATAAACAATGACTATCTCACAGGAGAATATTAAAAATAGATTTAGAAAACTTTAGCAACAATCCCCAAAGCCTGCCAGGCTCTAGCAGGCTTTGACTAAGTAGATGGATGTACCAAGTTCTGTTTCAACCAGCTTAAAAACTGCTGTTGTCTCTATAGAATTCAATATGTGTCTCCATATCTTTTAGTGCTTTGTAAATTCAAAAGGCCTGTAACTAACAGAGGGAGGGGCTTGGATGGGAAAGTACACAGCATGGTAACTGAAGACAGATGGGACTTTTAAAATAGTGGCAGTAACTCGGAACAGAGTTGTGTCTTGAGTGGTTACAGATTGAAGCAAGACCCAGAGGAGACAGGAGCAGCAACCCCATGAAGACTGGGTGACTTAGAGTGAAACACCTAACATTGGATGTGCAAAGAAAGATGCATGGTTGTGGCATGATTGCACACAGGAAAAATTACTAGAAGAAATAAAGATGGGGCTGGGAAGGTGGCTCAGTGGTAAAGTGCTTGCCTTGCATGCATGAGCCCTGGGTTCGATTCCCCAGCACCACATAAGGAAAAAGAAAAAAAGCCGGAAGTGGCGCTGTGGCTCAACTGGTAGAGTGCTAGCCTTGAGCTGAAGAGCTGAGGGACAGCACCCAGGCCCAGAGTTCAGGCCCCATGACCGGACGCCCCCCCCCCAAAAAAAAGAAATAAAGATGCCCTATCATAGTCTCCCATGCCACCTTGTTAAACTCAAAACAGGACTTCATGAACACACAAGAACAAGAACAAAAGCATTAGAACTTACATCGACAGCCTCTCTCTCTCTCTCTCTCTCTCTCTCTCTCACTCTCTCTCTCCTGGTCTGTTTACAGATGTGGCCTGTTTTTCTCTAGCTTTGGTTAATTAGCAATCAGAAAAGAGTTGCAGGGAGTTGGAAGAAAGAGCCTTTTGTTTGCAAAACCTGTGAAAATATTCCCTCAGAAGCTTGTAACTTTCCCTACCATTCCCTTGGGGGGGTGCCCCCCCCCAAGCTCCAGTGCCAAAAGGTTCTTCTCTGATCCACACAGAGGCTCACATTCAAAGGCAGTTCTCTTTGTTGTCCCCTAGGAGTTAAGCCTTAATGGGTTTACAATGTGTGGGGATTTTTTGGAGAATGGTTGGGCGGTGGTTGGCAGCAGCCAGATAGGCAGAGAAGAACCCCAGTGAATTCCACAGCTGTTGGGGTGGCTCAGGCTGCTCTGATGGCAAGAGGAGCAGTAGCCAGAGGCATTTCAAAGCCAGGCAAGTACACGGGGAGGCTTTATGAATCCTGGAAGTGAATTTGCAATTATCATGAACAGATGGTCGGTCCACATGGTGAAAATGAGATTGGAGCCCTCCGTGAAGACCGTTAGCAGAGGGGAATTCATGGAGTCCTAATGTCCCCAAATCAATCCTGTACAGGAGAACTTGTCAGTGATAATGGGGTGCCACCATGCACTGCCAGCTATCTTTACTGTGACTCTCAAATCTCAAACATCATAATGTGGACATGGAGGGGGTGGCGGGGGGAGGGGGCGAGGCTGGGGGGGGGCAGGACAGGTGCACCTTACCTTGCTTAAAAGGAAAAGTGGGTGTGGCCCCTCCTCCAGTAGAACTGAGAATACTCATTCTGCATCCAGCATCTTTGTCCAGTTATTTCAGAAAATCTTCCTCTCACCCTAAGATGCACGAAGGCTGGACACTGCCTAATGCTTTTGAGAGAAGAGAGTTTATAATCTCCTTTCAAATCTATATCTACTCCTTTTTTTCTTGGGCTCCTTCCAGTCAAGGGCTGGTTTTGATGCATGGAATTCCCTTTGCTGCAATCTCAGCCTATTTCCTGTTACCCTTGTGTTGATTCATCTGAGAATCACATTATCTCTTTTACAACACTGTTTATTTAGTCCATCATGAGGCCTAGGGTCAGTCTCTATTCATCTTGTCTTTAAGTGATTAATTCCTTCAGTTCATGTAAAGTACTCTTTCTTAATAACCTCAGAAGTGCAAGCTGCTCTCTCCTACTGCTACACCCTGTGGAAGAGATGTGTTCATTATTTTTGTATTTGTATGTATGTGCTAGAACTGGGCCTTGAACTCAGAATTTACTTGGCTTTTTCATTCAAGGCTTCACTTGAGCCACACCTCCACTTCTGGCTTTTTGCTGGCCTATTAGAAATAAGAGTCTCACAGACTTTTCTACCCTGGTTGGCTTTGAACTGCAATCCTCAGATCTCAGCCTCTGAGTAACTAGAATTACAGGCCTGAGCCACTAGCACCTGGCTAGGATGCATCCTCCTATACCACAACTGTAAGATGCTGAAAATCTGGTGAAGGAAACCAACTATTGGGGAAAAGTTATATAACTGAAGAGGACTAAGACAGAGGCATTTTCCTAATGCGGCAGGCATAAAATGACGAGAGAAAGCAACACTGAATTCCTACTGGAATCTTTGTGGCATTCATTTTGAAAAAGGGAATTTTGCCTGGGCCATATGCACAACTTGTCTTTCCATTTGCAAAACTGAAAGTTTCCCAGGAAACCCCTCAGTTGGTCTCCTTGGTCATGAGGGACATTTAGAGCTCATCTTAAGTAAGGGGTATTTTTAATAGCAGCAGGCTGGAGATAGTGCTATGATGAGGGCTTGACCAAACCCTAGAAAAGAGGGTCAGCAGTCATCCTATAAAAGAGCTGAGGGAAATGGGATAATTCAAGATGCAAGGCCAGCCTCTTACTGTGTGGCACACTGTACCAGGCATCAGGGATCTGACATGTGGCTGGTGGCTGAATGGATCTCTTTAGGCCATGTGCTCTAGAGCTTTATGGTCAAAGGACTCCTACACCACCCACAGGGGACTCCCTCAGGTCAGCATCATTCCCCTGTATGCATGGGTATTTGAGGGTCCAGTAGTATGAGTGAGGGGGTCAGCTGGAAGTAGGGTTAAGGGTCGTTTGGACCTTGAGCTCTATCTTGAGTTGAAGAGAGCAACATTTACAAAAAGAAACCTTGCATCATGCTGACACAGTTTCCAACTCACTCCCGAGCTCTCTACAGATCTGAGAGAGAGGAAAGTTGACAGTTGAGAATGGTCTTGAATGGTTGGGTAGGGCAAAGTGGAGACTTAAGTTGCAGATTTCTCTTTGTAACTTCAGTCCCTATGGCGTTTCTCAAACTAGTCTACATCCTCAGCTTGCCCTGAAATTCTGAAAGATTTTCACAAGCCTCATGCTTCATGTCATCTTAGTTCAGCAAGTACAGCAGTCCTTGCTACCCTCCCCCTCCCTGTATCTATACTGGCCCTTGAACTCAGGGCCTTGTACTCTGCCTCTCTTGCTCATAGCTGGTGCTCTACCATATCCATCATGCCTCCAGCCTATCTTTTTGCTGGCTAACTAGTGATGGATCCTCACAGACTTTTTTGCCCAGAATGGCCTGAACCATAGTCCTACAGGTTTCAGCTTCCTCAGTAGCTAGAATTCCAAGGGTGAGCCACGGGCATCTTTTAGTAGACATCTTCTAAGGCCCACAGGGGGCAGAGAGACAAGGATATTATGCAAGCCTCTATAACCAGGTATTATGCAGATACAATCAACAGTGGCTCCAAGATAGTTGAAAAATATTTGTACTTATTGAACACACATAGTTTTCCCTTTATTGCCTTCATCCTTAATACGATAACTGTTTACATTGTATTCAGTAATAGAAGTCAGCAGAGATGCTTTGAGGTGAAATGCATACAGGAAGATATGCCCAGATTCTAAGTAAATGTTATGCCATTAAATGCAGGAAGCACACATCAGCAGATTTCAATATCTGATAGGGTGCCGGAAGCAGTCTCTCACAGATTCTGAGATCTAATTGTACTGTTTTGATCCCTTAGATATTTACAATACAGTTTAATCCATAAATTTAGTCTAGTAGATTAACAACAACAATAAACAAATAAAACCATAACAACATACTGTAATACAAATTCAATGAATATGGTCTCTGTTTGTCTCTGGAATGTTTCACTTACTATTTTCAGACCACAGCTGACCACGGGTAACTGAAACTGAGGAACGTCAGAGCCCAGACTCAGGGGGACGCCTGCATGATCAGTCTTTTGTCTAGGTGAGATGTAAGTGCATTAAACTGCACATACTCCAGAGAGGACCACGAAAAGAAAATCTCAATGGCTCCATTTATCATCTCTTCTCCTCTCCCCTCTTCCTTCAATCTTGCAATCACAGATGAGAAATCTCAACAACACAGATGAGCGCCACTTGGTACAAGACACTCACTCTTTGAAGTATTGTGGACAAGCTAAAAATATACAGATCCCTGTTTGGGGTGCACCTGTGGCTTCTAAGTACATGTATACAGTACAGACAAAAGGTGGCTCTGGCTGCTTGTGTGAATAGACCCTCCTTAGCTTCTTGGTTCTGGTCACTGCTGAAGTGGTGATTCAATCAGCAGGTGCTTGAGCCCTTGCCACTCGACAAGGAGTATTATTATTGACTGGCACCTGCTTTTCTTGCCATAAGCTGGTATTTCTGTCCCTTTGTCCACAATTGCCTTTGAATTTTGCTCTTTTGATAAAAAGCCCTTGAAGATATAAAACCTCGGTCCCAACTATTTTCCATTGGTACCCACCAGCCTTTCTCTCTCCCTAGTTCAGTGTTTCAAACTCACTAACTTCTGGCCTCTCCTCCCTAACTGCCTAAATAAGGCAGTTTTAGCATGCTGCCTCCAACAAATGAAACTCACTGTAACTGAAGGAGTCACCCAATCTAATGCATGTTTCCCTCGTGAGGACAATATTCTTGCTACCCAAGAATTAGCAACTTTAGTTATAACTAAACAAAAAGGGGGGGAGGCTATGAAGAAAAAATTCTCTGTATATGTTCCAAAATAACATAAGCAAGCATTCCTTACTTCAAAATGACTCTTCACAGAATCTTCTCTCATTCTTGGATTCCTTCCTTATTTAATTCTTCATTCCCTATTTAATTCTTAGATATCGGCAGGAGGGTTCTGGAACCAAACACCTATGGCTAACAAGAGATGACTGTATTATCCCTTTGTATTTAAGGGTATTTTTAAAGTAGCTACTAAGGTCTTAGGCATTAGTACAACTTGTTTAGAATTAATCAATCCATTGATTAATACAATTTTGAGTTTTTTTTTTCATTTTCATTTTTGTTGGTCATGGGACTTGAACTCTGAACTTGGGGTCTATCCCTCAGCTCTTCAGCTCAAAGAGAGCACTCTACCACTTGAGCCACAGCACCACTTCCAGTTTTCTAGTAGTTTTATTGGAGATAAGAGTTTCATAGACTTTCCTGCTTGGGCTGGCTTTGAACCTCAATCCTTAGATCTCAGGCTTCTGAATAGCTAGGATTACAGGCCTGAGCCATTGGTGACTGGCTATTGAGTATTTCTTTTGGCCTAGGAATAGGGTTACTAGATAATTATGGTAGCTCTACTTCCCAAACAAGTATGAAAATATTATTGAGACATTGCGGGCACCATAAACCAAGGAAGTTTGGAGGCATCTAGACATAAGAACATGTTACAAATGCACTCAAGTCTCACTCCAGATTTACTGAATCAGAAACTCTGGGGGTAAGAAGTAGTAGATCTGTGTTTTTACTGGGCTTGGTAAATTAACATCAGGCCAGTTTCAAAAAGGTGAATAAAAATGCAAACAAATGACCCAATAGGGTCATTCTATAATTTTTAAAATGCAAAGATCCATTACAAATGGTGAATAATTTGTGTCTCACCTTTATCTCTGGCACTGTGGAGAACCCACGGTGCCTTTTGATTTCTGACAATGGAAAAATCATTCTACTATGGAATGTTTCAGATTGTTAGAATCATATCACTTCTCTCAGAAGATAAAAATGACTTCAGTCAGGCGGGATCCTAAAGCTCTAACAGGAATCTGATTTACATTTTTTTTTTCCTGACTTGACATCAGGCACATTGTTAGCATTTCTGTGAAGAGGAATAATGAAGGACCAGACTGGCAGAAGGACAGGGCAAGAAAGCCACTGAGTCTGGTGAAAATGGACAGTTGTTTGTGGGCTAAGGATTTTGAGGAAAAGCTGTGCAGAGTAGCAGATCTCAGTATTTCATCCTAGTTAATCCTCTTAAGCCTTTGTACATATGCAGAGATTTCCAAACTTTTGAGTACTAAATCAGAGCCCTCAGCTGTCTTTGGAAGCCCCCATTTCCTTGACAATATGGCAGCCACCCAGGGAGCACAAAGAAACTGCCAGGAAGGTACTTGTATTTGGGTCTAGGGGGAGGAGAAATTGTCATTACTTTAAATCCTCTGGTACTGGAATTGCTTTCACCCTGAATATTGTCTTGTTGTTCTGGTACTGGGGCCTTGAACTCAAGGCCTCATGCACTGGGCTCAGACTCAGGGCCTCATGCTCTGGGCTTTTCTGTTCAAAACTTGTGCGCTACCACTAGAGCCACCCCACCACTTCCAGGTTTTTGCTGGTTAATTGGAGGAAAGAGTCCCTTGGATTTGTCTGCTTGGGCTGGCTTTGAACTATGATCCTCAGATCTCAGTCAGGTGTGAGCCACCACATCTAACTTCAGTGCTGGATTTCATAACACCTCACCATCATTCTTTGATCATGACAGCTACCCAGCAGCTGTCTTCAGTGTTGTTATGCTACTGAAGGCACTCATTTTAATACATTAAATGATGGTCATCTTCTAAGGCCAGTACAAATTCATGGGATTCTCTTAAACATTTCAATTTTCTCTTGGAAGTTTCAGACTCTTAAGAAGAAAGGATAAGGTCTTGGAGGGTAATGAGGATCTAAGTATGTCTCTCTCTCTCTCTCTCTCTCTCACACACACACACACACACACACACACGAAGATAGCATAATGAAACTCACCAAGCACTACTTGAGAAAGCAGGGAGTAGATTTAAGGAAATATAATGCAAGGGATAGACTTGTTCAAAGTACATTGTATGCATCTATGGAATTATCACAGTGAAACCCCTGGTGTATGTTCATATATGGTAATGGGAAACAGTAAATAAAGACCCCAAGTTTCATACCTTGACCATTGATTTCTACAAGAAAGTCTTTCTTGCCTTGAGTATATCTTATTAAATTCCTGTTGGTTTTCTCTGTTCAGTTTTCTTCTTTCTCCTGTTCTCCAAAGATCGTATCTTAACCATATTTCTTTATGTCCTAAACCAACCCTCTACAACCTCCTTCATACCAAAGGGCTCAATGTATTGATAAAGTCCTACTTAATTTCCCCATCCCATCTCCTGAAACCTCCCCTATCTTCTTTCCAAACATCCCTTTCAGATTTCCAACTACTTATTATCTGTCTCTGGAGTCATATTTGTGCTTCTGACATACTCAACACACTTAACAGAACTGCTGATCTGAGGTAATTAGGCAAGGAATCAAACATGCAATAGTCACTGGTTATCCAGACTCACTTTCTGCAGTTTTGGTTACTCCAGTAGCCAGATGTGCTGTACAGATGTGAGTCATTCCTCTGTCCAGTACATCTGCTGCTGTGTATGCCACCTGCCTGAAGCATCTGGATTATCAGATTCACTGTGCCAATATCACAGTGTTTGTTTTTTGTATTTTACTTAAAATACAAATCATTTTATTAGTAGTTATTGTTTTTTAATTTCTTACTGTGCCAAATGTTATCATAGATATTAATGCATGGGACAGAATGCAATATAGGCAGGGCTAAAAGTTTCAGATATGCAGTCTTGAGCATCCACCAGGGTCTTGGAATGTATTCTCTACAGTTATGGGGTGGAAAGAAGGCCTGCAATTCCTTCTCTTCTCAAACTTTAAGTTTCGGTCAGTTCATGCACTCACTCTACAGAGTGAAGCCTACCACCCAAAGGCCTGTGTTAGGACTGGAGATCTAAGACTTGGGCTCTGCCTCCATGAAGGCAAAGTCCTTCCCTTTATAACATTTTATTTCTCCTCTATGTCTCCCATGGACCCAGTTTGTCCCAGCCCTGCTTCCTGCTTGCATTACTACAATAGTCTCTTTGTGGTCTTCTTGCTTCTTTAAGGAAACTTGTACCTGGTGTTATAGAAACATTTCTTGACTGTAGTACTCAACAGTGTGATGCCTTGATCAGAAACTTCCAAGCTCCCCTCACTGCCCCACCATCTACTTCAGATTTCTTTTTTCTCTCTTTCTTTCTTTCTTTTTCTTTCTTTCCTTTCCCTTCCTCCTTCCCTCCCTCCCTCCCTCCTTCCCTCCCTTCCTTCTTTCCTTCTTTGCTTCCTTCCTTCCTCCTTCCTCCTCCTTCTTTCTTTCTTATCTTCCTTCCTTCCCTTTCTTTCTTCTTTCTTTCCCTTCCTTCCTTCCTTCCTTCTTTCCTTCTCTTTCTTTCATTCATTCTTTCATTCGTTCTTTCTTTTTCTCCTCCATCTCTCCCTCCCTCTTTCCTTCTTGCTTCCCTTCCCTTCCCTCCTTCTTTCTTTTTTGGTAGTACTTGAGTTTGTACTTAGGGCCTCAGATGTTCTGCCACTTGAACCACACCCTCAGCCCTTTCTTACTTTTAAAGTAGGGCCTAGTCTTGGACAATGATCCTTCTACTCATGTCCTTTGTGCACTGACAGCACAGACATACACCACCTTGCCTACCTTGTTTATTAAGATGTCTTGCTAAAATTTTAGGCTTGCTGGTCTTGAACTACAATCCTTCAGGTCTCTGCCTCTCTCAAGCAGCTGGGCTTAAAACTGAGAAACCCCTCATCTGACATTGTCTAAGATTTCTAAGGAAAAGCCTGCCTTAATCTTTTGTGATGCTTTGGGAAATGAGAAATGCTGTATGTACTCTGAGGTTCCCCTTCCCCCTTTTAAAATAAACTATTCAACTGGAGTTGGAAACAAGAGTCTGTGGCTCAGAACCAAATGAAACATCCTTCCCAGTGATCAAAATCAGAGGAGGTGGACCAAATTGTCTTCTAAGGACATATTTTGTGCAAAGTCTGCAGAGTCGTTGGTGAATAACATTTATGAACAGAATAGTAGACAGCTGAAACATATTTGAGAGCAACTCTTTTGTGGACTTATAATGGGAGACTTGGGTACCTCTAGTTTAAATAAATAGTCTAATTAACCTTTAAAAAATTTAACTCCTACATAAAGACAGTAGCGCATCAAGCTTCCAAAAATCCAACAATGAGCACAACAGACTTTATCCTATGTTCCTTGGAATTTTTCTTTGTTGGTCTAATCCCTTGGCTAGTTTCAAAGGCTGAGTCAGAGGTAAGATTAAAGATCTGGTTAAAGAATAATTGTGCACTTGTCCTGAGATACTACAATGGATTATCCTAGAGATTAGAAAGTAAAGATGGTTCACAGAAGGTAAAAGATTTGAGGAACATTAATCAAAAAGCTCCCCCACAAACAATTATTACTTCCTAAAGTGAGTGATATATAATTTTATATTGGAACAACAAAGGCTGATCATTATTTTTTGTATGTATGTATGGGTATAGTAACAAATAGACCAGAGATTTAAATTTTTTGGTTCAGGATCTTAGAACAAAAATGTTTGCCAGCACAACTATGTTTATTGCAGCATTATTTAAAATAGCTAAGATATGGAAGCAACCCAGATGCCCCTCAGTAGATGAATGGATCAAGAAAATGTGGTATATATACACAATGGAATTCTATGCCTCCATCAGAGAGAATGACATTGCCACATTTGTTAAGAAATGGAAAGACTGGAAAAACTTATACTAAGTGAAGTAAGCCAGGCCCAAAGAAACTTAAGTCCCATGGTTTCCCTTATTTGCAATAACTAGTATATGTCCGAGACAAGCAGAAACGTTCAGATAAGTTGATGTTAGGCAAAATGAACCCCAAGGTAAGGACTCAAGTGCTTTTTCTTTCTTGCTATTGTTTCTAACATATATAAGGTGAGTTTTTTTTTATTGCTTTGTATGCCCTTCCCCCATGGTATAACCCCTGTTTTTACTATATTTCATGTTGGTATAATTTGGGGAGGGGAAGGGAAAAAACAAATTGTTTAAATAGGAATACAAGTGAACCTATTTCAACAATGAAATGTGCAAGATGCTATGTAGAAAAATGAACTTTACAACTTTGATGGGGGGGGGGAATGTAGTCATGGAGATGGGAGGGCAGGGATGATAAGGGGAAACAAAAGAGGAGGCAACAATGCTTGATAAGAAATATACTCATTACCTAGCACATGTAATTGTAACCCCTCTGTATGGTATTTTCACAATAAGAAAAAACTTATTAATAAAAGAAGAAAAGTGCAATTGTAGGCAATATAAAGAAGAGTAGACACTTCATGTATTCTGGAGAGATTGGAATCTATCTTGAAGACCTAGGGCTTCCATTTACTAGTTGTAGGAACATTAAGAATGACATTCATTTTCAGGCTTGAGCTGACTCATTTGTGATAATGACCTATAAGTTCATATTATGACACAAGCGTAGTAAGTGCTTTACATGTATTTTTCTCTCTAATTCAATGACATCACCAAAAAGAAGAATTATAGTTTGGCTTCTGTCTCCTGAAGACTCATACAGTAAAGGCTATATCAAGGGCCTGTGGTGGAATTGGGAGGTGATGGAAACTTTAGGAGGTGGAGCCTCATGGGAGAAAGTTAGATCACTGGGACTACCGTGTCCTTGAAGGAAATACTGGAAGCTCAGCCCCTTCCTGTCTCTCTTTGGTTTCTGGCTGCCATGAGGTAAACAGTCTCTTCTACCACTCACTTCTGCATGCTGTACTTCACTCTGCATGCTCAAAACAACAAATATGGCCAAGAAACCATGTATTTAAATCTGAAACTGTGAGCCCAAAGTAATCTCTTCTCTAAGTTGATTATGTCAGATCTTTTGTCATTTACATAAAAAGCTGTCATAAATGGGGGCTTCCACAAAAAATAAAATACTTGGAATTAACTAAAGAAGTGAAGGACCTCTATGATGAAAACTTTTAAAAACCTGAAAAAGGAAATCAAAACAGAGCTAAGGAAATGGAAAAACCTTCCATGCTCCTGGATTAGAAGGATTAACATCATGAAAATGGCAATACTGCCAAAGGCTATCTACAAATTCAATACAATTCCCATCAATATCCCAACCTCATTCTTCAATGAAATAGAAGAAGCAATCCAAAAATTCATATGGAACAATAAAAAAAAACCTGAATAGCAAAAACATTCCTTAACAGAAAGAACAGTGTTGGAGGAATATCAATACCAAACTTCAAACTCTACTACAAAGCCATAGTACTCAAAACAGCTTGGTACGGGCACAAACACAGACCTGAGGACCAATTGAATAGAACGGAAGACCCAGAAATGAACCCACAGACCTATAGCCACCTAATCTTCGATAAGGAAGCTAAAAAAGTAGAATAGAAGAAAGACAGCCTCTTCAGTAAATGATGCTGACAAAATTGGTTAAACACTGGTAGAAAACTAAAATTACATCTTTATATATCATCCTGTACCAGAATCAACTCCAAATGGATCAAAGCAGACGCCCTTGAAAACACTACAGGAAAAAAAAACCAACGAGAAATTGTAGGGCTCCTTGGCACAGGCTGAAATTTTCCTAAGACTCAGAAACACAACAAATCAAAGGGAGGTTGGACAAATGGGATTGCATGAAACTGCAGAGCTTCTGCATGGCAAAGGACATAGCTAGCAAGATCAATAGAAAGCCCATGGACTGGGAGAAGATCTTTACTAGCCATACAACAGACAAAGGCCTCATATCTAAAATATACTTAGAACTCAAAAAAATAAATCTCCCAAAAACAAATCCTCAGAAAAACAACTGCCTGATAAATAAGTGGGCTAAAGACTTAAAGAGAAACTTCTCTGAAGCAGAAGTAAGAATGGCCAATAGACACATGAAGAAATGCTCAACCTCTCTAGGCATAAAAGAAATGCAAATCAAAACAACATTGGGATTCCACCTCGCCCAAGTTAGAATGGTTATAATCAAGAAATCTAATAACAACAGATGCTAGAGGGAATGTGGCCAAAAGGAAGCCCTACTGCATTGTTGGTGGGAGTGTAAACTTGTTCAACCACTCTGGAAACAAGTATGGAGGGTCCTGAAAAGACTCCACATAGAACTCCCCTATAACCCAGCAATCCCACTTTTGGGCATTTACCCACACGATCACAAATGAGGGCACACTAAAGTTACCAGCACAGCTATGTTTATCGTAGCATTATTTATCATAACTAAGATATGGAGCCAACCCAGATACCCCTCAGAAGATGAATGGATCAAGAAAATGTGATACACACACACACACACACACACACACAAACACACAAACACACACAATGGAATTCTATGCCTCCATCAGAAAGAATGATACCACCCCATTTGTTAGGTAATAGAAAGACTTGGACAAAATCATATTGAGTGAGGCAGACCAGACCGAAAAACATAGGTCCCATGGTTTCCCTCATTTGCAATAACTAATTTACTTCTAGGATAATATTATCAGATGAGCAGAAAAAGCTCAAAAGCTATGTACATATGACCATATAAGATGATGCTAAGTGAAATGAACCCCAAGATTGGTACACAAGAGGCTTTTCCTTGTTGTTGTTGTTTTCTTTTTTTTTTTTTCTGGTCATAGGGCCTGAACTCTGGGCCTGGGCACTGTTCCTCAGCTCTTCAGTTCAAGGCTAGCGCTCTACCACTTGAGCCACAGCGCCACTTCCGACTTTTTCTGTTTACGTGGTACTGAGGAATTGAACCCAAGGCCTCATCATGCAAGGCAAGCACTCTACCACTGAGCCACCTTCCCAGCCCCTGTTGTTGTTTTAAATGTACTTTGTGATCTTTTTTGTTTCCTTTGTATGTTCTTCCCCCTATGGCATATCCCCTGCTCCCACTATACTTGATTTTGGTACCCTGTATCTTGTATATACATTTATCTAATTTGGGGAGTGGAAGGGGAATAACAAAATGCTGAAACAAGGAAAAAATAAGTGGTGGGCTTTCTTAAAAATTATTCTAAAACACTCATTAAAGTCATTGTGTTCACCACTTTTAAGTATACATATGTATATTTTGTGCTTTTCCATCTTGCAAAATTGAAATTTCAAACCAATTAACCCCATTTCCCCCAGCTACTGACTATTACCATTTTAGTTTCTGTTTCTATGACCCTTTAGATTTCATGAGGTTGATTCATGAAGCATGCTAGCAATCTTCTTTTCATAATTGGCTTATTTTATATAGCAAAATGTCCTCAGAGTTGTAGCATACATGTACATGTACAGATGGTGGACATAAAGCTTTAAATGTTTATTGACAACTATTGTGGAGCTAGAACTTTACTTGATGGGTTTATCAACATTAGCTCTAATCATCACAACAATCATAAAAGGAGGAATAATCCCCAAGAGATAGAAAACTAAAGCTTGGATAGATTAATAATTCTCCCAGGTCACAGTAATGTATCATTGGGATCCTGGTCCTTGAACTTTAAAATTATCAGTCACCTTCTCCCTCCCTTCCACAACTCTTGTCTCTTAACCTCTCTACCTCAGCAACCTATAGTAGATTCTTTATAGAGATGACTGCAATAATTCTGCTCATCTCCGTGTGTCACTTTGCAGTTTGATATTGCTACTGCTCTCTTCAGGAAAAGCCTCTGGATCTTAACTTGGTTGCGTATAGTGTCATTTTAAAAGCCCAGGGTAAAAGAGGTATCTTAATTAACATAATCACCTTGCTGAGATTGAGACCAGAAACTCATAACAGCCTTCTGGAGAAAGAAAGAGCAGCCATCCTGAAAGAGAGACTTGACAGTGGAAACCAACCTGCAGCCAGCCATGTGACAGAGGCAAGACTCAGCCACCAAACTCTACATGGCTGCAGACACAAGAAAGACCAACAGAAGAATATACCATTGGAGTCCTCTAATTATTAGCCAAGGAAGAATTATCGTTTTCAATCATTGTAGTGGTTTGTTACAAAGCAATAGGCAATTGGTCCTTTCCTATACTCAAGTACATCACATGAATGAAGCTGCCTGAAGAGACAGGGAAGAAAGAGGAGGGAGGAGGAAGGAGGGAGTTGCTTTGTGTGAAAGGCAGTTCCTGATGTCTTGGAAAATGGTCCCCCCTTTTCCTACGAATGAAGAGATGAATCCTATAGAGTGGAGATAAACTGTGAGGTAAATAAGTTATTTGGGTTAGTAGGAAACTCAGCATCTGTACCATTAGCTCTAAAGAGAAATGTTTATCTCATGTGAGTCAACCAATATACACACTTGTCCTAGGAAGTAACACTGCAATTCATACATACAGATCAGCCAGGAAAGAATAACAGAGAGAAGACAGACAGAAGACAATCCTCTAATGCCTTCATGTCCTTGAGGGAATATTTACATGTCTTGTAAATGCAAAAGACTGAAGCTAGTTTTACTTGTGCTCTGGAAGGACAGCAACTTTTTGCTGTAATTGAATCATCTGGGGCCACACGCTGTGAGTACCCTAGGGTGATTATGTTTAGAATGGAAGCTTTCAGAATGTCATTTAGCAATGAAAACATGGCTGGATACCAGTAATCAACTAATGCCCTTGAGGAACTCATTTTTTATAGCAACCTAATTGAAATGTACAAATTGTATAATGCTCCCTACTTGTGAAGGGGGTAGGGTGGGTGAGACAGGACTGCATTGCAGATGATTGATTCTGAAATACAGCCACTAAGATAAGGTTTCTTCTTCAACAGAAAATATGTCACTGGCGTAATTTACGAGCAGCCAAGATAAGTGGAACTGTCATTTTGCCCTCCTACTGGAAAGATCCTTTGTCTTCTAGGTGCAGAGAAAGCTGAAGAGATACATTTTTTGTTTCTAAAATAGATCTTCTCTTTCATTTTTTCCTTGCTTTAAAATTGTAATTTGATTAAATCAGTAATAAACTGAAGAAGCTAGAATTTGCTTTTAAAGGGACACTCATGATTATAGCATATAGCAGAACACTATACCTTAGGACCACACCATTTTTTCACTATACAAGTGCTGATGATATCTGGAGGGTGTAGGGAGGGGTCAGGTGCACCTGTTACCCGGAGAACGTGGAAAGAATAAGCTCAAGTTCAGCCATTCCTTAAAAATTATAATTACCTTTTGGTGTGTGGATGGAAGGGCAATTGCAATTGCATTGTGTTAACAGATATAAATGCTTCCTCTGTCTTCTGAAGCAAAATGTAATCAATCTCAGGGTTGCAATTTAATATGCAAGTGTCAAAATGAAGCAAAGGAAAGTGATTTAAGAGGAACAAGTGACTGTCATGTTTTGCAGAAGAAGGAATTGCGATCTTCATTGAGTTTGAGCGGGAGGGAGCATTAGTTATCCATTTCTTCATGGTGTGTACACTCAGTGCACCCCAAGAAAATAGATCTCTAGTCAATGTGCCTGCAGGGCCTTAAAGATGGAGAGCTTCTCAGAGCTGGGTCACTGCCTAAGTCTGTATGTTCAAGAACATTCTATTAAAGCCACCATTTTATTTCAACAAATACAATTGCTATCTTAGTCAGATGGCAACTGACATCTAGTTTTGATTTTAGTAATTCCACTGGATAAATATTTGTTAAGCATAATCTGTACAGCGCGCTAAGCCAGGTAGGCACAAAAGAGGATGCCAAGACATGGGATATATTCTCAACCTTCACCAAGGTTACTAGACAAACAAGACAAAAATATGCGTGATCACAAAACAACTGCAGATAAACCACACACACACACACACACACACACACACACACACACACACACACACAGAGGGAAGAAGAGAAGGAAAAAGAGAGGGGAAAGGAAAGGAAGAGAGGGGAGGGGAAGAGAAGGGAGGAGCAAAGAAGGGAGGGAAGAAGAGGAAAGAGAATGATTGTATCTGTTGGTGAAAGAATTGTTTCTTGGAAGGGAGACCTTGAAGGATGAATACGATTTCATCAGACAATGATGCAGGTATGGCTATAATTATAAATTGGTCCCGTTTAAAGGAATGGCTGGCAAAAGGCTTCTGTTCAGCTTCTCAGCTGAACAGAAAGGAAGGGCATTCCCAGTGAGGAGCCAGTGCTTCATTTAGCAGGCAGTGAGGGCAGCATGATAAGGACTGTCTGTGCTCAGGTAATAGATTTGCAGGAACACCAATTCAACCACATGCCTTCCCCAGCATCACAGCCAGGCCCCTTAATCAGTGTTCGCCTCATCTTTTGAATCTAGGCTTTTAATAACAGTTTCCGGAGACCCTAGAAGTCTTTTATATAGACACAGACATATGCAGAGTATAGATTTTCAATTTGCTATGCATATTAATATGTTGTATAATATGTACCTAAATGATTTGTGCATAATCATAATGTATCTATTATAGATAATTTTAAAATTTGCTAAATATGTCATTGTACATGTGTCTACCCACTTGTCTCTCTGTCTGTCTAGCTATCTATCCTATACCTACCTATTTATCTAAACACAAAAGTAGTGCTGGAACTATGATTCTAGAACTGTTGCTATCTCTCTAAAGATACAATTCTTAACACTGGCTGCCCATCACATCCCATCACACCATCCAAGGTACTTAGAAAATAATGAAAGTAGGCATCTCACCTCAGACAACCCCAGCTTGTTGGCCCTGGACACTCCAGGTTTTCAGCGCTGGCCAGGTAAGTCCAATTGACTCACAAGGTTAGGAACCAAAGGTCCTAATACAAAAGGCATTTCATTGGGGGAATTTATATATTTTCCTGAAGGGTCTTTATATTCATGCCCTTCAAGTCCCAACTAGGATAAAACGAAGCTCGTTTGAATAGATAACATGTTAGTATGAGATGTTGATTGTGATCTTCAGTTTTGAATGAGTCAAGGCTACCACCAAGAAGATAATTTATAAAGAGAGAACAGAGAAACATAATTTGGCAGATTTTTAATGAAAAGGAAATTTAGGCACTACTTAAAAGTGAGCCAGAAGTAGCTCATGCCTAAAATCCTATGAGGAGGCTGAAGTCTAGAAATACTGGAACCAGTTGGGGCCAAAAAATAATGTGACTCCAATTAACCAGCAAAAAAGCTGGAAGTGGAGGTTACGGTTCAAGTGGTCAAAACCAACTGTGAGTAAAAAAGGCAAATGAGTATTCAAGCCTCTATGTTTAAACCATCTCAGAAGTATGCAATGATCCTGGGTTTGTGAGAATGTGCTAGAGATCTGTGTACTTTAGCTGTAGTTTCTTCCCATCCAGATAGACTTAATAGGAATAAGGAGGAATAGCAGGGTTTCTGGCAGCAAGTAGGGACCCCCTAGTCCAGAAGGGCACCATTTTTTCTTCTATTCTTTTCCCCTATTCTATCTTCTTTTATGTGTTGTTCTATCTCTCTATATTTTTTGTTTTTCTGCATTCCTTTCATTCCCCTTTGTAGACTCACATTTTGTTTCTGTTTTGTCTTCATCCCCTACTTCTCCAATCATGATCATTTCTTTCTTACTAATGTCCTTTCCCATTTTAACCAGAGACAAGTGAATTGCACAGTATTTTAAATTAGTACTTATGTTTGTTAAATGACCTTGGTGTTCCCTAGTTTTAGAATGAGTGGGAAGTTAAACCTGTTACTTGGTCTTTCTTGTTTAAAATAAGTAGGGTAGTAGTTTCTGAAAGAAAGAAGTAAACTCCGCGTCCTCCTTTCAGATATTACTAGTCAAAGAACAGAACTGAGCTTTTTATCTTAAGATCATCATCATCCATGTGCTTCACAGAAATCATTTTGAAAAGTATTTGACATTCTACATGACATTAATATAACTTTGTGTTTAATAAATTACAGTAATGGGGAAAAGCAGTATCACAATATCACAGCATTCTTCAAATAGTAGCAGGATTTAAAAGTGGGAAAACTGAATCTGGGGATTATTTCAACCACAGACAACTGTCAATAACTTTCGGTCCAAACACACTGATTGGCCCCAATACAACAACAAAGAAGATATAGCAGTGACTAAATGGTATTTACCTTATATCCTTATCATTTTCTGTCTATAAATTTGATTATATGTCTTTAAATAGATAATCCAGATGAATCTCAGAAAACACTTTCTCCAAGCAATTTCTCCATGATTTCCCCCAGTTTGTACAGTGCTTTGTTTTCTCAAGGTTTCCTTGGCCACTGACATTATGCTGAGCTCTACAGCCAGCAATTTACCAATATTATTTCTAATCGCTACAGCAATCTTGTCATGCAGAGATTTGTATCACTGTTTCATAAAGGAGACAACTAAGGCTCAGAGAATGTTAACTGACTTGTCTATACTACAGGAAACCCAGGCTGAGTTGGGATTCCAACCTACATGGTTAATTCCAGTGCCAGTGTTCTTTCGATTTGCTCATACCATATCCCTTGTGAGTTTCTCCATTATACCATCACAAACTAATCATCTCTAGCTTATAGTAGCTTTACATATGCTTATTTTATCTTATCAGACTAACACAGTAAAAAGGAAAATATCTGGAAAGTTGTATCCTAAATGAGAATAGACACCACTTCCAGTGTTATTAAGGACTTCTATGGGGTGCCAACTATCTTCTACTAGTTCCTATCTAGAAAGTCAAAAGTCCCCATGGCAAAGCCCATTGGAGCAGGAGAATAAATAAGAATTAGCACATATTTCTTACCTTCAATTAGGGGGAAATAGGATTCTGAGTCTTAGTGTCTCAAAAACTATATACACTTTTGTGAAACCAATGTCATCCTTAAAACAAAGCAAAAGTCCTATAAACAAAACTCAAACAAGGACACAGGATGACCCATTGCAATAATGATACCCACAAGGCACTATATTGGAAATGAACTTCATAACCTTGGGGGTGGGAGGAGGAGTGAGGAAGGTGGGGGAGGGAAGGGATAATGGGAGAACAACAAAGGAGGGGATAACAATGCTGGACAAGAAATGTACTCATTATCTTACTCATGTAATTATAACCCCACTGCATAACATCTTTACAATAAAATAAAAATTAAAAAGAAAGAATTCTAGATGCAATGTGGAATTACCAGCACTTCTGTTTTGGAATAGATGCTGGTATGAATACAGCCTAAGTTTGAATTACTTTTCAAGGCATTCCTCACACATCCAGGGTTTGACTTCAGCTAGAAGCTATGAAGTCCTGTCTTACTGAGTCTACGTGTATATAATAGTGAATGTTCATGAAAGGTTTTATGTTTAGTCCTGCTTAATTTCAACCAGTGATCTTGGTCCATTACAACATTCAGTGGAAGTCTTTTATAATTATTAGTGGAGCACCAACCATCTTTCCTGAGAAGCACCAAGGAAAGGTGTATGGCTCCTCCCTTAGTCTCTCTCAATCTCTATTTGACTGGCCTATTGGCAAGGCTACATGCTACACAAGAATAAGGACATTGGATTGTTTCCTAGTTCATAGTATTCAGCACAGGGTCTGGCATGGTGTGTGTTTGATAAATGAAAGAAGAAAAGAATCAAGGGACAGTGGGGACAGGAAGGGAGGGAAGGGAACAGTACAGGAGGAAGACAGTCTAGATAGAGGGAAATGACAGAACACATTAAGATTATGAAGCAGTAAGAGACACACTTGGGAATCTAAGGTGCTTGAGTTGTTTAACTTCTAATAGCCTCAAAGTCTCAATTGTAAAATATAATATAAACCTCATGGAATTGTTGTAAGAGCCGAGGGAGAGGAGGTATGCAGAAACATTTAATATACAGGAGGTAGGACCTGCTGGAAGTTAGACAGGCTTGCCTGGGTTTCCTTTACTGCACTAGCTGGGCTGCCAGTATGATCAAACACGATTACTATAGCTCTGAGCAATTCCAGACTGCTGGGGTAAGGTATCTAGGCCTCAAGTTCCTTGTCTTGCCTCTCTTTCCAAATGAATCACTTCATTAAAATGGAAGCTTTACTACAACACTTTGCCAGGTTAGGATGATTCATCAGCCCCAGCTGTGGTCGTCATCAGAAAACCATGTTTTCAGTTGAGTTATAAACGCTGAAGAGCCACATATTTGTGGGGCTTTGCTTTCCCTGCCACTTATTTTTGTATTTTAAAAAAGGCAGTATGAAAGACATCATTATGTCAGTGTCATGGAATAGGCTGGTGGGCTCTTGGGAAGTAGGTGTGCATGTTTATAATTCCAAAAGTTTCTCTGTTCATTAAAAAGAAAATACACACATATCTCATTGGCTGCTTGGATAAAGTACAAGCAGATCTATATGCTGGTAAATTCCTTTCCTTGATGGTAAGTTGCAATGCAATACATTTTTAAATGGGAAATGGGAATTTAAATACTCCACAAGCTCCAGACTTAACACTCTGTTTAGCTTGTCAAGTAATGCTATGCTTAAATTAAATAAGAACATCTCATCCTGAACACAATTTCAAAAGTAAATTCATTTCCTTTTCAAAATAGGCAAACTCGAAGACTCCTACCTCTGCAGACTTCTGATAAAGCCTCAAAATCAAAACAAGAATTCATCCTGAAAGTCTTCAGAGACAAAACCATCACATAGTAAATTTGGTATTCCTCTTATCACTACAGTTAAGATTTTCCTACATCATAATGGCCCACTGGTACTAACTAGAGAGAAGAGAAGGTGGGGTGGGGAGAGAAGGGGAGGGCATCATCTTCTAATTCAATTTATTCTGGCTAAATATATGACTTATCCAAAATCTGGAGTAGCTTTGAAGTCTCAGAAGCAGCCCTTTATTTGCAATCTTCTGCCTCTAATCCCTCTCTGGTGGCCACACCCCTACTGACATCCTATTTTTGAAGAGGAGGTGGCAGGAACAGGGTGAGGTTGGCAGGGATGGCCTCAGGGCCTCAAGAGGCTGCCTTGAAAAGCACTGATAACAGAGTGCTAGACATTCCATTTGGAACTCAAATAGCTGCACAACAACCCTCTGTCATTTGTTTTTAACCACAGGCAGTGACTGAGAAGGTCCTTACTTCACAGGGCTGTATTTAGCGCCCTCCCTTCCGCATAGTTTCAAGGGTACTAAACAACCAGTTCCAGTTCTGAACAGCTCTCTATAAATCCCAGCCTGCTACTTGTCTATACACCAGACTTCCTACACAATGACGTAGCTTTCAGAGGAAAGCCAATGTTGTCACTATCTATACATTGAACTCAGCAAGTTGTTTCACTTGAATTAAGGGAAACTGTTGGGGAAAAAAAAATCAAAGAATTGAAACGATCAAAAGAAGAATGTTTAGACATTTTTCTAACTCTTCCTAAAACAAATCACAAGATGTGCATCTGAAAGTACTTTTTCAATAAACTTGGGTTCCACACAAGTTGAAGAGGTTTCATGGTGGTGATGTTTGATGTTCTTGTAGTGGGCAGGATGAGGGCATCATAAAAAGGACAAGGACACATTTCCTTTACTGTGAATATTAAGGAATCAGAGCGTTAGAGAAGATGGTGAGTGAGTTATCAAGAAATTCCTAAGAATGGATCCTATTCCATGCCCGTAGTGGAACAGAAGATCTGGTTCAGCCCTTCCTTTCTTGTTTGTTTGCTTTGTTGCTTGCTTTTCCTTCCTCCTTCCCTCCCTCCCTCCCTTCCTCCCTTCCTTCCTTCCTTCCTTCCTTCCTTCCTTCCTTCCTTCCTTCCTTCCTCCCTTCCTTCCTTCCTTCCTTTTTCCCTCCCTTTCTCCCTTCCTTTTTCCCTCCCTCCCTCCCTTCCTTTCTTTTTTTAATTAATTAAGGATACATTAAAAAAAAACTCACTACCAAACAAATTTTCATGACATTCAGGTCCCATTGTGAAATGGTATTTCTAAGAAGTGAAATACTTAGAGACCCCTGCATGTATTCCCTGCCCATCATCCTCTCAGTCCTGACTGAGGTTATGAACTGTGGACTATTGGCCTTCCCCAAAGTCTTCTTTGACCTTGGAACTCATGCTTCTTCAGTCATGGTTTTTATGCTGTATGCTCACTATTCTTGCCCTAGAGTTCAGCTTTTGGCAGTTGAAAACATTTTAACATATAAACTATTTAAAAAAACAACAACTTTTAGGCCAACAGTGTAAGCATGGCTGGAAAGTACATATATTGAGCGTTCCATCCAGGAACAGCACTATCTCAAATAACATTCGGCACAGAGATTAAGTGCTACATCTGGGATATCCCTGAAACAAAGGCCACCTATTAGCACTTATTTGTAGCTTAGTGTATAATACTGGCTCTAACTAAAGGGCTGGTGGGCAAAGAAGACTTTCTTGTGAAGGGCAAGGGAGACAGTCAACAAAGAAAAAACTGCAAGCTGTGCTGTGGCTTTATGTACTTCCCATAGTCTCTGACCCAACAACAGACCCTCCAACACAGAGGACCAAGTCTGTTGACTTATGTCAATTCTACCTCTGATTTGTAGGCACATCATCCAAGCCTGGAGTTCAACTTTTTCCAAATAGTTTTGATATGAAGATGACATTTGCATCTTAATTACATTGAATGGGATAAAATTAAAACCCCTGCTCTCCAGTGTAGACAAATTCACGGAGCAACGAACTAAAGACAAGAAGCTGTCAGCAGGCTAGCAAGAGTCTCCAAGGGAAACAGCACACCAACACCAAATGCCCTAATCTTTAGGGTAAAACATATTATTAGTAAAAACTAAATGCAAGCATAATTGAATGGTTTTGATTACATAGATGGTGGTCAGCCATTCCAGTGTCCCTGAGGTTGTCCCATTTTCAGCACTGAAAGTCCCAATTTCCCAAGAGATCCTTGAGTCTTGGGCAAAATAAGCTGATTCATCCCTAGCAGGTGGAACACTAAGCTGAGTGCATTCTGAACTATTGAGTGAGGCTGGGGCCCAGGATAAAGAGCTGGAAAGAGGGCAATTTGGACACCTGACATGGCAGACACCTGAATGGAGTGGATATGAGAAAAGGAAGTAAGACAGTTGGGTGGATGGTGTTGAAGAGAACAGGGGAGGAGACAGCATAGGCACTGGAAAGACATCACTGTGTTATGTTATCATGACTGCTGGTTAGCTTGTGTGGTTTGAGGGCTCTTGGTTCTTTCATAGATCTTATCTATATTCTAGTGTTTGAAAATATTCTATGACTACAACAAAATTGGAAAACCACAGGTAGAAATGTGTGAAATCTGTGTGTCTATTATTCACACTTAGAATGGTGCAACTATCAGGATTCTGTTCCTGGCTTTTGATAAGGAATATATAAATTCTCTCATTGTGAATGTTTTCACTATTATTTTAAAATTTAAACTAAAGATAAAGACTTAGCACATAATCTCATCCCTAAAGATAACTACTCGGAACTTGAACAAATCAGAGCCTGTGTATCTTATTGTCACTGGCTACACTCTACCTCCCTTCTCCCAAGGATGCATGAGGCGGTGATTGGGTAGCTGGTCATGGTAAAGGGGCCTTGCTGGCAATTTATTTTTTAAAAAATAAGTGAAATTTAAATTTGTTGAAGAGATAAATACCCACTTCTTTGGTTACAAAGGCTATATCTACCAAAACCATTAGAAACAGACAGATACACACACACACACACACACACACACACACACACACACACATACACACACACACACACATACACACACATCAACCTGAACAAGAGTGGTCAACTTTACAATACCTGTTCACCAAGAAGACACAAGTGTGTACAAGAAGATCTTTATCTTATACATCCTCTCTGCCACACTCTTTCTAGGTAAGGAAAGGAAGGGTCAATTCCTAGCAAATACATAAGGGCTTGCCTCTTGTATTTGGAGAAAAGAGACCTCCAGAGGATCTTCCTACTGAATTGAAGATGAAGCACTAATTATTGGCCCTCTGTAGTACTCAGACTGACATTAAAAATGATGAGCTACACATTGTGCAACACCCTTTCTTCATTACCAAAAGAAATAACACATGTATTGAGGTCAATGTTATATCAAGTAGAAATAATATAAATCTATACATGTAAATTTGATTATCTTCATCTGATCACCTTTCATCTGTTAGCTTAGCCCACTGAAATATTAAAGAACTGAACAAACACTTAATGATGAAAGAGGATACATTACAAGATTAACTTTTTGAGCTTGATTCATGGAGTCTCAAAGTTCTGAATATGCATTGGGTTTCTCATGAGGTCTTAGCTCCAATCACTGTTCTGTTGTGTAGTTTTCCATAGTTCTGGGACCTCAGATGTGCATCTCATTAACTACATCTCATTTGCTCAGCCTTCTTGGGAAGACTTCTGCTAGTTGGGCAGCTCCTATGCTTCCATTTGACACTGTTGACAAATGTCAACCTATATTTTCTCTCTTTTGTAAATCCGTGCTGTGCCCCTGAGGTCTTGTGGTTTTCATTTGGTACAACATCTCTCCAGTTCCTTCAAAAGCTATTAGCACTGGGATCATCTAACAACTAGAGTTGTTCAGTTAAGACAATATGATACATAGAACTGAAAGAGAAGTATAAGGCCTGACTTGCTGATGTAGATCTGAGTATCCTGTTTATGACTTAGACAAGTCATAAACAGGAGCTCAATCTTGGTGAGCAGAAAGCTAGGTGTAGGGATAAGATGGCTACTAAGACATCAGAGAAGGGAAATAAGACATCAGTGAGATCAAAATGAAAAGACAAGAAGATGAAGGTGAATAACTTCAAAAACCTTCTGCTCACTGGATCTACCATGTACTGAAAACCAAACACTATACATAGAGACATCTGTATGTCTATATATCTATGCAACTACGTGTCATATGTATGGTATATATATGTATATATCCTGTATATTCTAGCTATCTAATCTATCTCTCATTTTGTATCTATCCATCCATACATCTACCTATCAACTGTCATCTATGGGATAAAGGGAAACAGAGGGACTGTGACAGATATGACAGGCATTACCTTGGAGCTCCAAAACCATCTGAGTTGAATAAACCTAAGGAGGGGAGGAAAAGGTGACAGGTTGATTTGAAAATAGTGTAGACTGTTTGACCAGATTTTCCAACTCCACACAAGAGGACAACAGAAACAAAGTAGGGAGGCAAAATTTCAGTTGGAACATTTTAGGAAATTTACATTTAACAAGAAAAGATAGTTGCTGTAAATATATTTTCCCGTTTGTAAGAGCTGAGACTCATATATGGCATACAGCAACTGACAGCATGTGTTAGCAAGAACCCTTTGGCTATTAAGAGATAATTAAAACTCACTATAATCGTCTAGATTTTATAAGCTTCTTAGGTTAAGCTAGTGAGAGTTAACATTTTGAAATTTCCTTCTGGCTACAAGATTTACTCAGTGTCTTCCTCAGACTTTAAGATCAATAGCTCCAGCTGCCAAGGGTTCTTCCTTTATTTGGTATCGAGAGCAATAACCAACAATGTTACTGAAGTAACTGCTTCTATAATCATCTTCCTAAAATATAGATGTGCTTCAAGCAAAGTTATTTTGTACTTCCAACTGAAGAACAAAAAAGAACAAGTTTCAACTGATTTTAATTAAATTTAGGAATAATTTAATAGTTGTAAAGATCTACAAAACCAGAACACATTATCTGCTGTTCTGAAGATTAGGAAGTCAAGAAAAAGAACAAGGGGTAAGGCAGTACAGGATGGTCTTTTTAGTGTATGTTGTTTAGACTCTCTCTACTTTAGAGGGCACCTGGGTGGATTACAAGAATATTTCAGGCTGTGTCTAACAACCAAGGAACATAATGTGTTTGAGAACCATCTCTTCAATTAACAGCAATGTGAAGATCTAAATATATTTCTAATTATCTACTTGTGTATCTGTCTTTCATCTCTCAAACATTGACAGAGATCGGATTTTAAAAATTAAATTAGAAAACATGGCCATGTCTGTACTGTGGAGCCAGAAATCTAGAGGATTAAGGTTCAAGGCCAGCCCATCTCCACAAACAAGCTGGGTATGGTGGTACATGCCCGTGATCCCAGTAATGCTGAAAGCATAGTAGGAGGATCATTATCTAAGGCTAGTGCTATAAAAAAAGTGAGACTTCCCCCCCAAATAACTAAAACAAAAAAGGCTGGAGGCGTGGTTGAATTGGTAGAGTATCTACCTAGTAAGAGCAAGGCCTGAAGTCCAATCGCCAACACTCTCAAAAAAATGAAATAAAGTTTCAAATATATCTTCATGTGTAATTTTTCTCACACCTACTTTTCTGGTCAGGCTGATTTAAAGAAGAGCTCCAGCAATCCATTTGGCAGAATTATACATGCACATCCTTTCAGAACCTAGGTGAACTACCCAGGCTTCTGTTCCCATAAAGAAAAGAAGGCCTCCTCTTAATTTGCTCTTCACGTACCCACAGCACAGGAGATAGTTCTGCATTTGGTCAGTGCCAAGCTGCAGTGTTGGAGATAAAATCCTTTCTGTCTTGTCTTTGCTTGGCTATCTTCTTCGTTGAAGCTAGGACATCCATTCGCCATAGAAGCCATTCCTAAGCACTTAGTGTGGGCTCTTGGCTTCCCGTGGACCCCACACTTCCACTGTACTGTACTTCTCTTTTTCACCGCCATTACCTCAGTACCTCCCTCCCTTCCTCTCCACACCCACTGAAATGGAAGCTTGTGGAGAGCAGAGCCAATGTCTCACCTACCTCAGTTCATATATAGGCTGCAGACTAAGCATGCATTGAAAATGAGAGAACAGACACAGAGAAATGATCTTTTCAGAAATAAGCTGATACAACTGATAAAATCCTTATATTCATAGGGGTGGGCAATATTCTCTTTCTGAGATTTTTAGTAGAAATTTAAAATGAATAGAAACGTATCAGTTAGGAGGCAATCCAGGCAAGTATATGCACTGAAAGAAAAAAAAAGGACCTCTTAAAATGAGAACACTTAAATTCCACACTCAATCCAGTGTCTGTTCCCATGTTCTGATATGCTATGCTCCTGGGAGAGAATGTTTCCTTAGTCATCATCACTTTCACACATTGGTCATGTAAAGTCAATACTGAAAACAGCATGAATGCATTCTCAAAATGCCTCAGGGTCTCTGGGTGTAGGTGGCTCATGTCTGTAAACTCTTAACTACTCAGGAGGCTGAGATCTGAGGATCGTGGCTCAAAGCCAGCCAGGGCAGGAAAGTGAGAGAGACTTTTGCCTCCAATTAATCACCAGAAAACCAAAAGTGGCACTGTGGCTCAAAGTGGTAGAGGTCTAGCCTGGAGTGAAACAGCTCAGGCACCCAGGCCCTGAGTTCAAGCCCCACAACTGACCAAAAAAGAAAAAAAGTCTCAGGGTCAAAGGCAAAAGACTCCTCTTTTTGTGATTGGTTAGACCCAACCAAGAATGGCCAACTGCTATGCTTTGGATTTTGAATGACCCCAAAGACACATGGGTGTTAAAGTCTGGTTCCCGGCTTGCTACTATTAGGAGATGGTAAAGTTTCAAGAGGAGAACCTAGTGGGAGGTCTTTAGGTCACTGACATTACACCCTTGAGGGGGGATATTAGCTTTTGACACCACTCTGTTCTTCCCTTTCTACCACCCAGCTGCAAGTTAGAGCTTCCATGTATTCTCACCAGGATGTGCTATTCATCCCACCTCAAGCCTAAAAGCAATGTCTTCACCTGATGCAGTGGAACTTTTAAAACCATGAACCAAAATAAACTATTTCAGTCATTTTGCTATTGTGTTGAAAAGCTGGCTCACATACTATTTGCTTTAGTATAAAAGTCATCACTGATATTCTAAATTTCATCTGAAGTCAAAGGAAATTTAGATGCTTGACTTATATCTGCTTCTGTATGTTTTATTGAGCCATAAAAATCTTCTGGACCCCCTCTTCTTTGATAGCACCTTCTTCTACAACTCACTGATAAAGTGTCAGGTCTTTAATCAATGGTGCCACTCCTACCACACTGCCACTGGCTCAGCTCCACTTAGCAGCCTTTAGGGACTCCTTAGTATCATCAGAATAAGCCAATAAATTGCTTCCTTGTTTTGAAGAAACACAGCTACTTAGTGGAGCTAGGATGCTTCTGGATTTTGTTTACTCGTATCTTTAAAAAATTGTCCATTTTCAACTACAAGCTCATGGGTACACCATGAGGTATGTAGGTAATCTGTTACTGACAGTACTGCCTCCATCTCAAATTATATGAGCGGGAGGCTCAGGCCATTTTCAACTCTCCCATCTTAGGTATGAACATCCTCATAGGAATTCTCTGAGTTGAGTGTTATCTCAGTTCCTTCAGAGAACTTGAGGCACACAGTAGAGAAATAGAGTCCAGATTCAATGGCGACTCCTGGTGAAAGCCATGTTCCATCCAAAGTCTTTCTGTTTCCACAGTGCTTTCATAGATGAAACCCAGTTGCCTCACACAGAATTAAAACATGCCAGTGATAGTAAATAGCAATTTGCATGGATTCCAACCCATCCGCCCCTGTCCCCTCATGCTGGCATCCTTCATGGCGGGCAGACATTGCCAATGCTGCTTCCACAGTTGAGGCAAGTCTGTTCTGATTTTATGTTTACTGCCTGCCACATTTCATGGGGAGGTTATCAAATCTGAGGCCTAGAGTCATGTATATCCACTTTTGCTTCTTACTGTGAACCAGGTTTGAGCTCGATAGCTTCAATGCACAGCACATATCTTCCTGAGACTGGGTCTAAACTCTGTGCAAGGCTCAGGGCTCACACAGCATTGAATATTGAAGCAATGCATATGGAATATTGGGGTCACAAATATCCAATCAATTTATTTGACTGCTTGTACAACTTGCATCCAGATATTGGGGTATTTTAAGACTCTACATTTGATAATTAAAATTTGTCATCAAAAATTTTAGAAAAGAATTCACAAATTTAGTTTGAAATGTTCCCTATCATGGGAAACTAGATTTTCCCCCTGCTTTGAAAATATAAATACTTGTAGAAGTAATGGAAAACTAGAATTTCTTTTTCTTTTCTTTTTTTTGTCCATCGTGGGGCTTGAACTCTGGGCCTGGGCGCTATCTCTCAGCTCTTCAGCTCAAGGTGAGCACTCTACCACTTGAGCTACAGCACCACTTCTGGTTTTCTGGTGGTTTATTGGAGATAGGAGTCTCACAGTCTTTCCAGCCTGGGCTGGCTTTGAACCGTGATCCTCAGATCTCAGCCTCCTGAGTGGCATGAGCCACCAGCACCCGGCTGGAAAAGTAAAATTTCTAGCAAGCCTAAAAACATACTTAAGACTTCTTCCCTGGAACTTAACAGCCCAGTACTTTCCTATCTTTAGTAGAGGATGTTCCTGATGCAATTATTTTGAGTAACATAATTCTTTCCTGAAAGTTGCAATACAGCAATAATTCTGAGAAGTTTTTTCTAAGGAGTGAACAAAGGAATGGATTCATTTGTGTTCTTCTTTTATCTAGATAAGCAGTAAATTCAACAAGGGAGATGAACTTGCTGTCCTGGAAATAAGAATGTGACAATGGCTTTTACAACTTGGGTGGCTATGAACTTCTTATATTTAGAAAGTATAAATCACAGATACACTTAACATCTCACTGTGTTCAGAACAGCTCCCCAGAAAGAGTCATATGGGCCCCAAATGTCAGTAGTGGCAAAGCACAGAAACTCTTATTTATTTATTTATTGTCAATTGTGGGGTTTGAACTCGGCCTGGGCACTGTCCCTGAGCTATTTTGCTCAAGGCTGGCTCTGGCATGAGCCACCAACACCTGGCCAGAAACCATAATTTAGAATAGAGGCTCTAGAACATTCCAGTCAGCAGACAAGTGATCTCAGAAATAAGCCAGCTCTCCTATCAGGAAAAATGTTATGGCACTCACTCAGGTCTTTTATAGAAACTATTTCACAAAAACGAACCAAACTGGGGATCCCAGGTGGTTATTTTCATCTCCCAGTTCATTTTTGTTCTCTCAGTAAGACTCAACCAGATAACATCTTTGGACTTTCAGAGGTCAGCATTTATAGGCTGACCCATAGCCCAGAATAACCCAAAGAACGAGACTTTCATTCAATAACAGTGGCGTTATTTTTTATTGTGGGTCAGGGCTCATAATATGCAATTCAGCTAAAGTGGAAAGACACAAAACATTTGAGATGACTGGCAGAAGAAAACTCTAAAAATGCTCCAGCACAAACGGGGATTAAAATGTCACAGGAAATTTTTTTCCTTGAAAATGGAATGGCTTATGAATGCTTCATTCTTTCCAGAACAGTTAAAACACTGTATATGTTTCAACTGCTAGGGTGCAAAAGGCAGGGCAGGCCTCTCTTTTGTTCTCTTGCTCAACCCTAGAAGGCTTTCCCTGGTGAATTTGAGCTCAAGAGCTGGGAGAAGATTGGGGAGGAAGATGCTTCGTTGGAAAGAACAATCTGGATTTTATGCATCCTCTCATTTGGAAATGAAGAGAGAAGGCTTAAAACTGGGAAGCAAAAGACTGAGGAGCAACAGCCAAAATGCTGGAGATAACATTTGCCTGACATTGCACTGTCATAAATGTCCATAGATGACATTTTCATTGTCATCTATTAACTGAAAGCTTGTTTATCCTAGGCCAATTGAAGCCAGTTCTTGCACTAATAGGTAATACCAAGTGAAGAATAGGCCAGAAAGGACGGCTTGCAGAGAGACTTCTCCAGCAGGTGGCATGAATGGGGTTGATAGAGAATCAGGCATGTGTACCTGGGGCTTGTGTTTGGCTATCACTCGAGTTTTCTCTCCAGTTCCTGGTGTGTTACTAGGCCTCACCTGTCCACCACAATTCTGGGCTGTAGTTTTGACCCTACCTGTTAGATATTCCTGGGACTTTAAGTGGAGCATGAGTTTATCTTTCTTGACAATCTACAAATGATCTGAACTTTCTGGGATTTAGATTAATTTCCTTTTGAGCATGTTTGCAGGATGAGAAAACAATTACCTCCAAAATTAACAAGTACTTAGCTATTTGATGGTCATTGTAGAATAAGATCTTATTACAACCATCCTACACTACACCCTACCTTGCCCAACCTTGCATGTGAACAGTTAGTTGCAAATACACACATATCACACACACACACACACACACACACACACACACATTTTGCTTCTTACACTCCAGTTGTTCACATTTTTTATGTGTCCCAATCTGAAAGGATCCTAGACTTAGCAGGTTTTGTGATGCCTATGAGAACATTGCACCTGTTACTTGCAGAGAAAAGAACACGGCAGATACACAACAATGCCTGTCTCAGGCCTTTACTTGCTACATGGGTAGGTCCAGGACTCAAGAAGTATGAGATAGCATGCTTCCCTCCACTTCTCTCCATACAGTGAGGTGGCATGGCCAATAGAAGTTCCATAAATAAACAAAAACATGAAAGGGAGGACTGCAAAAAGAACTAGGGGAGGAGAGTTCTACATTCAGTCTCCACTGCTTCTTAGTGAATCATGAGCAAGTCACTCAGCCCCTGGAGTCCCTGGTTCTTAAACGCAAGATTATAAACTGTTCACACGTGACACTGTTTGGACTTTTGATCAGATTATCATTTGGTAATTGTGTGGGGCTCCAGGCTGAACACTGAACACTGTAAAAATGCATCATCCCTAGCTTCAATTCTCTCAATCCTAGTAGCTTTGAAAATTAGAACTATCTAGATGTTGCTAAATGTCTCCTTGAAGGCAAAAATGTTTTGATTTGAGAACCCTGATGTGAAAGAATTCTATTTTCTCTAAATTTCTAATAAGACCTCACCCAGGAACTTTAATTCTACCTCTAAAGATTTAGAGAGCAGCAAAGGAAATAACTCCAAGTGAAACAAGAGAAGTCAGGGTAGCAAACAGGATGTGGGATTAAATTGTGACCTAGTTTGCCTCAGTTGGAGAGTCCTTTCTAGAACTAAACTTTGGAGAGTCTGGGTATTAGGGACAGGGGTAGGTTCTCTCTTTCCACCTTACAGGGTGGTGATTATATATATATATATATATATATATATATATATATATATATAATGTGTCAGAACAGTGTCTTCAAATACAAATGCAATCACAAAGAATCAGTGCAATGTAGCTAGTGCACATGGAATTTCACCTAGCTCTATTCACATCTGGGGGCAAAGTCTCATTATGTAATGATTCCAGGTGTAGCATTCAGTCACATAAGCTATATGCCAACAAGAATGGCAGAAACTCAGGAAAAAAATGTCATGAACTACAATATTGCCTCCTATCTACCCTGAGGATCTGTTCCCAGATAGTGGATCTCTGAAACTACAGAGTACAGAACTCTATATGTGCTCTGCTTTTTCCTGTGATAAAGCTGAATTTATCAAATAGGCACAACAAGAGATTGTAGCAACCAATAAGGTATAACAATTATGTAACAATATGCTGTAATAAAAGCTGTGTCCCTTTTGCTTTCTCCCTCTCTCCCTCTCTCTCTCTCTCTCTCAATACCTCACTCATCTTTCACCTTTTCACTTAAAAGGGGCACTTGTGGTTTCTCTAGTGTATCCACATTGCGAGCACCACTACTACTCCAGGATTTGGGGGTCATTACTAAGTGAAATAAACACAACTTGAACACAGCATTGTGTTGCCACCACAGCCAATCTGGTCACTGAGTCAGCTACTCAGTGACTAACAGGTAGGTAGTGGAGACATTAGACGAAGGGGTGACTCATGTCCCGAGCAAGGCATAGAACAGCACAGGATTTCATCATGCTACTCCATTTATAACTTACAAACTGTTCGTTTCTGGAATTTTCCATCCAGTGTTTCCAGTCCATGGTTATCTGTGGGTAACTAAAACCACAGAAAGTGAAATTGAATAAAAAGGGAACACTGTATATCTACAAATTCCTTGACTCTTTTATCATAGGCTAGTGGGTCAATATCATCTCTCTTTGGGCCTGGGAAGATCCTTGTTTTTATTTTTGGTGTCAGTACTGGGGCTTGAAATCAGGACCTCGAGTTCTTGTTTGGTGTTTTCACTTATGGTTGGCCTTCTATTTGAGTCATCACTTCCTGCTTCTTTTTTGTTGGTTAACTGGAGATAATAGTCTTCCAGATTATTATCTGACTTTGGCTATCAATCCTCAGATCTCAGCTTCCTAAGTAGCTAGGATTTACAAGCCCAGCTCTTGGAAGATCTTTATAACCATGGTGACTAGTAGAATACAATAAAAATGACATTTTACCACATCCAGATCATAAAATACACATATTTTCAGCTTTCTCTTTCTTGAAACACAGTCTCCATGTAAGGAAGAAGAAAGTCTGAGCAGCCAAGGAGAGAGGACACGTGTCACATGTAGCCATGCAGGTGGCAGTCTCTGCTAAGGTGTGCAAACAGCCAGAGAAGCTTCAGAGGATTACAGGACTGACTCCATCACTGAGCCTTCCTCCCCTTTATGTCTTTCCAGCTCCAGTCACAATCATCATGGAGAGGATGCAAGCCACCTGCTCTGTGGCTTTTCCACATTCCTGACCCACAACATCCATGTACATGATCACATGGCTGTTTCTTCACTAAGTTTGAAGTGGTTGTTACATAGCAGTAATAGCAGGCACACTGCCCAGAATTCCACCACTCCTGCTGGAAGAGGGCTGCCTTTGGGATCCTGGCTTTTGTGAAGATTAGCTCAGCTGGAGGTGACATTAGAGATTGCCAGGGTACACACACGTCTGCCAACTATGCTCAGTCATTCCATCTGTAGAGTCTAGAGGCCTTTTGAAACTTAAGAGATTGACATTTCTTCTATATCCAATCATGTACAGAGGTTTCTGATCAGCAGGAAAAGAAGACTCACATATGCCTAATAAATACAGAGAAGAATGCTTAGTGTGAGGCTAAGAGAGTGCTCCCCTGAGAAGACGGGTCCAAAGCAGCCTGTTCCAAAGCATAAGCTTCAGTGATTGAGAAGGTGGGCAGCAGCCTCCAATTCTTGCTTGGTAGGAGCGGCCACTGGAAGAAGTATGACTGTCAATTGCTAAAGAGAGAGTTTATGGTGGCCTGACCCACCATAACCTTTTTCCTATTTTGATCTGCAGGTGGACAGTCCTGAAGAAAGGTTAAAACAGACTGTACTCACTGTGGGAGATGGTGAAAAGATGCTTTCTGAACAGGAATGGAGAACGTCAGGTGGCTGGAGAAATAGTCAAGGGTATGTAGAGCAAATGGAGAGCATGACCCATAGTTTGGCACTGTTGGTTCATTTTCTGAATTATTCCAACCCTCTACCAGGTCTATTTCTCCCTTGAAGCACACACATTCTGATTCCTGAAGGCTCTCTTACCAGTCATATGATTTAATTTGGATTTAACCTGTGGCCAGATTCTGAATAGGAACTAAAATTCAGTTAGAGAAGTAAAATATTATATTAATATCTCTTATGAGTATTTTTATTCAGTACTAGTGGGGTGCCAGCCTGAGGGAAGTATATGTGATTTCATACTTCATAAAATATTTAAGCATCTTTAAATTACTTCTGAAAGAGTTCCCATTTGAAATTCTCTTTCTTCATCAAAGTGCTTACAAGCTCTTTAGGAATTTGGTATAAACAAGAACAGGTATTCTAAGGAGACTTTTGTTCAGTTAGTTTTATTATAAATTAATCTTGAGGTTTCCAGCAAGTTGGGCCAATTTAATTGATGTTTTGGTTTATGCACATTCCTAAAGTCAGGCACTAAATTATCTCTGTATTTGGGTACATGATACTCTTGAAAAAGTTCATTTATTGAAATATGAAATAGTTCAAGGGAATTTGTTATGGCTAAGGGTTTAAAATTGAAATCTTCTTACTGCTCATATTAAATTCATTCACTGTTAGTATTTCATTTCACCTATTACTCACCAATACATTTTTAAAGGGATCATGCCCAAAGCAAAAAAAATATGTTTATTGTTTCATTGGGCAATTTAATTACAACCCAGTGAAAGTTCTGTCACAGGAGAAGCAGATTTCACTAAGAATCACTGATAACAAAGGTCGTTGAATAGATGTCACAAATTAGAGTGAAAATCTCAAGCAGTGCAATAATCAATTCCAATTAATAGCTTTTTTTTATCATGATGAGTACAGGGGAGTCATGATGAGAGATAAGTTGGATATTTGAAACATTAAAATTTTATAAAACATGTAGACATTTTGCCATTCTGAGAAACTAAAGAGCTATATCCTACTTAGGGTTACTTTATTGCTATAGTGAAGAAGGCTGTACTGTGGAGTAATAACTTCACATTGGACAGCCCTGAGTTCAACTGTTATTTGTGTTATTTGAGCATGTTACTTTTGCCTCACTGGAGCTAAATGTTCTTAATCTTTTCCATGGGAAAATCAATAGTACTTGCTATTCTTTTTCTTAATTGCTTTTGTAAAGTGATGTACAAAGGGGTTACAGGTAATAAATATATTCATTTCTGAAGTGTCACCTCTTCTCTCATTTTCTCCAGTTTTTCCCTCCCAAACCCCTTCACCACAAGTTGCATAGTTCGTTTTCAATATAGTGTCTAGTGAGTCACTGCTGCATGCATTTACCTTTTGTCCCTCCATTTCTGTGCTCCCCCTCCCCCTCCTCCAAACAGATAAATTTAAATACAAGATGAAAAGTTCCTCCCAAAAAACACAAACCAATGATAAAAAAAGAAAAATAACAAAAAAACCTCTTGTTTCCATTTCTTGGAGTTCATTTCAATAAACATCATTTTATATGGTTATATGCACACAGCTATTGAGCCTTTGTGATCCTCTCCTAAGAATATCCTCTTTTGTCTCACTGTGTGATGTCTAGAATTCTGTACAATTTATCATGTCCAAGTGTATTTTTTGTCTTTTACCATCCAGTGTGTCTACTTGTACATTTATAGGCATATTCTGGCTATCACAAATGAGGGAAACAATGCAATCTATGTTTCTTTGGGCATGGCTTACTTTGCTTAGTATATTTTTTTCCAAGTCTTTCCACTTCCTTACAAATGGTACAATATCATTCTTTTTGATGGAAGTGCAAAATTCTACTGTGCATATATACCACATTTTCTTGATTCATTCATCCATTGAGGTGCATCTGGGTTGATTCCTGCTATTCTTAAAACTAAATGTGATAGCTATTTATCTTGTTTGGAAGAATCTGTATGAAATATGTGCTCAATAACTATTGTTATTTCTCTATATTCAGTCTGATTAATTCCATATTTATGAATTCTTCTTTCTAAACTGTTTTCATCTTATTCCTTTCTAATCAAAAGCCCCCAAGAACTCCTACCAGCTACATTTCAAACTCATTGTAGTCTGACCTCAAATGTTTCCCCAACCATATAATTTATATTTCCCATAATTTCTGCTCTGCCCACATTGTCTTAGGTTTGAGCTATAGTCCTAATGACTCACAACATGCTTTTCTTTTTTTCATTTTTCTTTTGTTGGTCATGGGGCCTGAACTCTGGACCTGAGCACTGTCCCTCAGCTCTTCAGCTCAAGGCTAGTGTTGTAACACTTGAGCCACAGTGCTCCAGCTTTTTCTGCTTATGTGGTGCTGAGGAATCAAACCCAGGGCCTCTGTCCATTGGAAACACAGCTCAGGCTCAATGACCTTACCTCATCCTTTCCACTCTGGTGACTATGCATCATACATACTTCCCCAAGCACATGTAGATTGCTTGTCAGTCATTGGATCATATACTGCCTTGGATTCCTTGGGTTTATGACAGTTTATATGTCTTATCTCACTTATTGACAATCTCCTTGAGTTCAGCAATCATGTTTCATATAAATGATGTATCATACACAATACTAGCACAAATCTTGCACACAATGACTTTGTAGAAATATTTGTTGAAATATTGACTAGATTCTTCACTAGTGTAATTGATGCAGAATAAAAGGATGTTGAGTTCTAAAGGGTTGTTTCTCTTTAGTACTTATGCTAGTCATTGCTATGTAATAAAAGTGTATCTCATGAGAAAACTGTCACTATCCCATCCTATCCCATCCAGAGGGAGAACAAATGTTAGTGCAACGTAAGCAGCAGAGGTAAGCACTCCACAGAAAATGGGCTCTGGGTTTTCAGGGCCAATATACTTTTCACAGAAGACAGTGACCTCCCTGTGCTTGGAGTGGACTCCAGTTGTCCAGATGTTGAGGAAGACACATAGCCAACGAATGGGGCAAAAAACCAATGAAGTCTTCAACATAGGATTCCCTGGACAGCGAGGATGGATCCTCCAGCATCTCTCCAGTAATCCCAGGCGGAATTCTTTCTATAATAGGCATGGAAATGGAAACAATGGGATAATAAACTAGTACAACAAGAACAACTATAGGTAGAAGTGGAAAATTTCCACCATATAGTTCTTCATTCTCACTTCATGGGTGTCCAGCCCCAACCTTATAACACTCCACAGCACTTGTTTAAGGCTCATCCCTTAAAATGTAGAATTCATTGTATTTTGATGTGTTGTGGTCGCCCAAGGATCTAAGTATACTTGGCCCTGAGTTTTGAATTTTATAAATGATTTTGTGATTGTGATTTTGTGATTGAAGGCCCATGCTCTATGCAAAAAGGGAAAGGCAACAAATACATTTCACTTTTTGTAAGCCAGTAAAGTGAGTTACAACAAATTTGAGATTCAGTGTTTTGAGTTTTGCAAAACTTAGTAAACACAGAAGACTTAAAGGCTTCCTTTGAAACTAAGCCTAGGGGATTCTAGGCTTTGAGAATGCATTGATGCTTCTGGTTGGGCTATCTTCTTTCTTCTAGACTCTTACAGGAAGCAGTAAAGTCTGTGGGCGGGGAGGGGATTTAAAGCATGGTGGAACAGCTTCCCTTGAGCTCATCTTACTCTGTCTTATGATACAGTATATGTTTTAAATATTCAGTGCTTCCTTTTAGGAAGCTAGACTTGAAATTTGAAGATGGGGCATTATCAAAATTAGACATGGTTCCATCAACTTCATGTCAGAGATGAATCTCAGACTCTGGACTTGTGGGGATTGCTATCATTAGCTTAAGGACTGAAAGTATTACTCCTTGTATCTGGAGTTTAATAGCTCATTTCAAAATCAAATCCATTTGGTTAGGAAACTTCTGGCTTAAAAGTGCAGTTTCTAGGAAGTAGCATTGTGGCTCAAAGTGGTAGTTGTGGCCTTGAGCAAAAGAGCTCAGGGATAGCACCCAGACCTTGATTCAAGCCCAATGGTCAGTAATAAATAAATAAAAGTGCAGTTTATAAACTACCCTTGTCATTTTTTTCTCTAGGGTTATTTATCACACTCAAAATTCAGATCCAATATGATAGCGGTTCTTAACTTCCTTATGACAAGATGGGCCATAGAGCACGTTAGTATTCTTTTTGTAGAGTAATGGATATGTAGTTTTGAGCAGGAACCAGGATGTATGCTAAGCATTTTACACCTGTGATAATGGTTAATTACTATAGCAACTTTAGCCAGTGGTAGTTGCAGAAACAGTAGTGGTTGTTATTATTTCCATTTTATATAAGGAAATAGGCTAATGATGTCATGCATCACACAGTTAATAAGTGCTACAACCAGGGTTTGAACTGAGGTCTGGAAAATACCAATATCAATGTGTCTGAGCACTGAATGTTGCATCCACAAAATATATATTTCAATATAAATGTATAAAGCCAGGCACTAATGGCTCACACCTGTAATCCTATCTACTGAAGAAGCTAAGATCTGAGGATTGTGGCTTAAAGCCAGCCTGGGCAGAAAAGTCTGTGAGAGTCTTATCTCCAATTAACCATCAAAAAGCCAGAAGTGTTTTGGCTCAAGTGGTAAAACACTATCCTGGGGCAAAAAAAGCTCAGGGACAGCACGTAGGCCTTAAGTTCAAGCCCTAAGATTGGCACCAAAAAAAAAAAAAACACCAAAAAACCCCAACAACAACAACAAAATGAAAACATTGAGCCTCTCAGAGTCCAGGAAAGAAAAAAGTCTGACTCTCTCTGATAAATCAAGGATCTAAAGGTTTCATAACACTCATGTCAAATTATAAACATCAATCACAAAACTAGTGGATTATTTAAATCACTATGCACAGAGCAGAACCAGCTACAAACAAACAACAACAAAAAAGTGTTCAGCTAAGCCGAAGGCTGAGGGGAAACTGAAAGGCATCACAGATCCTGTGTGTAGGTGGAGGGAAGATCGTCTCAGCCTTGTGGGTAGAAGAAGAAGCCAATGGAGTCCTAGAGCTCCATTTTGGAGTCAAAGGTCCTGGCAAGCTGCACACTTAGACACTCCGCCATCACAAACGTGTATATCATGTTCCTCTGAAATTATACTGCTTTCAAGATACCCAGCCTTTCCAAATCATCACCAAGAGGACTCTTCAAAGACTTTCACACAAGTCTCATCATAGTAGGCCCCTCCTACCCACCCCCCTGAAATCTACCAGCTGTGATAAATATTCAGAACCAAAGTAATATCAATAAATCCCATTTAATAAAAAGTGACAGAAAACTGTATTTTTAAAGTGTGTGTTTCTTGTACCTTTCACCTTGCCGTTTTACCTTTCTAGGCCACATTGTACCAGGCAGGACAGCAGGACACAGAGCACATCTTCTCCTTATCAGACTATCTAAGAAGGGACACTAGGCTCCTTCAATCTCTTTTGAGACATTCAATCCACTAGGAAGCCAGGAACCACTTTTAAGGCTCTAGCCAGACAGCTCCAGCTACCACTTGAACCACACAAGCTTATTCTAAGTGAGAAGCTATCCACACAACATTGTAGCCTGAGTGTGCATGACTTATGTATGACACTTGGCTTTGTCATCAACCCTAATTGAATCCAACTTCTTTGTTCAATTACTTAAAGATAACCAAAATGTAATTTTTTTAAAAAGGTAAAAGATTTTATTCTGCTCATGTGTACAAGAAATTGTTCATTAAGGGTGACACAAATGCTAATACCCTAGTAAAAGTACAAAATAAAATTCTTTATAGCTCAAAGTTGAAAAACAAGAGTTTGAAATGACCTTCATTAACAAATATAGAGTTTCTCATAGCATATCAAATATATGCAAAGATTGTAAAACAAAGCTAAGAATTTGGAGATGTGGCCCATTTGGGAACTGATTAAGAACAAACCAAACCCATGGATTGGCATATTATCCTTATCTTCTTAGGGAATGTGAGGAATAAATTATTATTCACAAGAGTAGCAACTGGTGTGATGGTTTGTGTTCACCTGAGGGCACAAAAGAACTGAGTCTTACTTAACACGGCAGTGGACGCCTGTAGTTGCTGCATAACAGTGATAAACCACTGAAGAACAAAGCACTATGTCTTCTATTTGCATCGATTTCACATTGTGGCTTTTTTTCTCAATAACATTATTTAATCATATTAGCAAGAGCTAATTGTGTTAACAAGGCCTAATATTATTCCTACTTGATAAATGAGAAAATAAAAACGGAGGCACTAGAAATTAAATAAAAGTATCCCTGTAGCCTAGGTTTGCTATCCAGGTTATTCTTTCTACTAGAGACAATAATTTTCATTTTTCCTTATAGCTCACATTGGTTTTTCTTTCATTTTTGTTTTTATTTTGTGCCACTACTCAAGGCTTGGACGCTATCTCTGAGCTTTGCTTTGGTCAAGGCTAATGTTCTACCACTTGAACCACACCCCCACTTCTGGTGGGTAACTGGAAATAAGAGTCTCTCTGAGTTTGCTGCCTGGGCTGTCTTCTAACCATAATCCTTGGATCTCAGCCTCCTAAGTATCTAGCATTACAGGTATGAGCCACCAGGACCTGCTGGACTGTTGCTTTGTTTTTGAGATTCATTTTCCCTTCTTGTGGGTATTTGATGGCAACTCTTAACTAGTGTCTATCTGTCTTGTCACAGTTTGGGCTGTTTTTATGAGGGAAATGGCATTCTCCATAGGATAGATTATTTGTCTGGAAACACAGTATTAGGGAAAATTTTCAAATCGTATGTAACCAAATCCCCTAAATGAACTTTTCCTCCGTAAAAATTCCCTTTCTTGAGCATTCCATGAGCATTCCGTTCATTAGTCGCTCTATGTAAATAGCAGTCATGCAGCAAGGGAGGAGGTCTGTTTATTATTTTTGATCCTGTTTTGCTTCTGGCAAAATTTCACAAACAGCAGAAGTTGGCAGAACATTCATATTTTCTTCTGACTAGCTACTGTTCCCCAGCTACAAGTGCAGATGACAACCAGGATTATTCTAGTCTGTCACCCTCAACTGCAACTAAGAGCAGAATTGTTGAATCCACAGGGGAAAAGAAAAAAAAATCTCCACCTCAGACTTCTCTCCAAAAATGGGGATCTTAGTTAATACACGGGATCATTTTCTCCTCCACTGTCCATGCCACAGTGCAGTTCTGATGCGATCCCCACCTAGCTCCTGATCCTGATCCTGTCTGAAAAGACCTACTGTTGAGGTCATGTGAGTCTCCAAACCCCAAGTACCCTAGGGAAATGTGGGGGAGGCTAGGGACTCCACCCTGGTACTTTCGAGGAAGAAAGGCAGCATTTTGAAGGGCCGGAAGTAGAGAAAGGAGGTTGGGGGTGGAGGAATCTGTCCTTTCCCTTTCTCTGAGGCCTGCTCCTACCTAACCATGGTGGTTTCAGGCCCTTGGCAAGGAATCCTGCTGCTTGACATTTACTTTGGACAGAGAGTTCTTGATAAAGAGCTGCCAACCCCGAGAGGGCAGTGGAAGGGGAGTTAGTATAGGATGGTCACGTGGCCCTGCTGATTTTAGTGGCATTATGTAGCCTTCCAACAGCTGGAGAGGGAAAATGCGGGGGACAACTAGGTCCATAAATCATGAAAAACACAACTCAAGTCTTCTTTGGTTCTAAGTAAATACCGCCAGCTCTAATTATCAGGTTGAGATTGAAAGGTGTTGATCAAACTGAGTTCTCAGGTCGTCTGGACTTGAGTTCAAAGCCAGGCTCTACCCCCTACTTTGCTGTGTCACTTTGAGAAAGCATATGTAATTCTCAGAGACTTCGTTTGTTTATCTGGAATATGAGTGTGGTGAAACTTGAGCTTTATTCTTGATTAGGTTTATTTTCCAGATGAGTAAACTTAAGTCTCAGTCTTTATGAAACGAAACAAAAGAAACATCGATGTATATAGCACTGAAAATAGTTTCTGGTTTATCATAGGGAATTATCCAGAAAAGTAACTATACATGGATAGTTGCTATGTGTCAAAGTTTAAAAGCATTTCAAAAATCTAAAACTGGTGACAGGAAATATGAAAGTCAAATGACCCATCCCCAAGTGCATCTAATGTTAATAAGACTTTGACCATCCAGGCTGGACCCTGCATCTTTTCAGTTGGATGACCCAGTTGGAAATGTCCCCTGTAGCCCAGGAGTCAGGGCTCACCAGTCAACTCCAGGCACTAGGTACAGCTGTACAGGCTCAAGCAGTCGGCAAGAAGAGTGACTGACTGCTAATGAGCTGAAAGGAACTTGTCTCAACTGCATTCATTCCTGGAACTATGCAACAAAAGCAATAAGCCTCACAGGATAGATGTGCTAGTATCCAGGTCCAGATCTACAAAGGTAACCAAAGATGAAGGAGTCCACTGAAGGAAGTCTCCTGGGAAACAAACTGAAGTACAACTGCCTCTTGCAATTGTAAAGCTGCTAGTGAGGAAGTCTCTTTATGGCACAAGGGGGAAGGAAGAGGAAAAATTGGACTCTGAAACAATCCCTATGTTGCTGGTTAGTTAATGTTTTACAATGGCAGCTACTTACTGCCAAGTTTCCTTATTGTATCCATTTTATACTTTTCCTCAGAACCTACCCAGGGAAGCCTGCTTTGCCATTCCATTAAATTCCATGTTCATGAGAATAATGCAAGAAACGAGATCAGAAATGTCTCACAATAAGAAAGCTGCACATGTATTCTCCAGGTCTCAGAAAAATAGATTTTAAGAAACAAAGCTTCCTAACCCAAAGGGGTAACATCAGTTCACAGTTGTACTAAGAGATAATAGATTCAGACCCACTCTGCAATCATGTACTACACATCAGTGAAGGCACTGGTATTATAATGACTTCACAAGATGCCATATGCACACATCAAATATTTCACCTATGAAACAAGGTTTTTATAAGGTCCAAGATTAACACTTAATAAGTTGTGTTATATAAGACTACTAACTAATATTTCTATTCTTTACAGAGGACCTCCTATCTGGAAGGAGATCTAAAAAATATACATACTCTACAAAATAAATGCAGCAAATGCATCCATATGGTCTATTTTGGGAAAATGCTAATCTATTCAATGTTAAGAACAAATTTCAGCAACTAATAGCTATATATAGTCTTTCATAGCTAAAGGATTCAACAAGTATAAAGAACATTCGTCATAGGAAAAACAATGAAATCCTTAAAGAAAATGAGCAATTAAAACTATTTGCTTCCATTACCCCAACCATGTTCATTGCTGCATTGTTTACCATAACCAAGATATGGAATCATCCTAGATGTCCCTCAATGGACCAATGTATCAAGAACATGTGGCATATATACACAATGGAATTCTACTCATCCATCAGAAAGAATGATATTGTACCAGTCACAGGGAAATGGAAAGACTTGGAAAAATTATATTAAGATAAGTAAGCCAGAGCCAAAGAAACATAGACTACAGGATATCCCTCAGTTTTGGTAACTAGAATGTGCCTATAAATCTACAATTAAATACAGTGAATGACACACATACACATATGATATATATGATATATATGCATATATACTGGGATATGATAAATTATATAGGACTTTAGCCAATCACACACTGAGGCCAAAGGAGGATATGCTTAGGACTGGTTGACAAAGGCTCAATAGCTATGTGCATATAATCATATGAAATAATATTCTGTGAAGTGAACTCCAAGAAAAGAAGACAAAAGACATTTTTAGTTGACATTGTTGCTGTTTTTGTTTTCTTTTCCTTTTGTCTTGTTTATTAGTATTATTGTATTTGTATTTGGGAGGGTAAGGGAGAGAACAGAAAAAGTATAACAAAGGGAACAAATACAACAGTAGTACTCACTAGACATTATGTGGAAAATGACTGTACATCTTGTGTGTGGAGCTGGGAGGGAAAAAACTGGGAGCAAGGGAGGGAAGGGGAAACATGGTTCAAAAAGAATTGAACTCATTGTACCCCTCTGTATATCAACTCTACAAATAACAATAAAATAAATAAATAAAGCTATTTGCTTAAATAAAATAAAATGACTTAAGGCTTTTAACCAATTAAAGTAGCATGTTTGAATTAGCAATGAGAAACATCTTAGTTTAAAATTTTTCCACTAGGCATTAGAAATTATATATATATATATATAAATGTTTACAGAAACTTTTAGATGTATTCTATATGAAAAGATGCAAAACTGAAGTTTTAATAAAAGAAAAATTAAAAATTAGTTCAGAAAATTTAGTAATTTCGAAGATAATGTTTTTCAGATATACTCCTAATTCTTTCATTCATCATCTTTCAGCCTGTATTAACTTTCTTGGTATTTTTCTACTTAAAACAGAGTGATAAAAGTTGGGTATTCTTTCTGGCATTTGTGGAACAAGTAGGGTTTCACATGTTTTATTTTCTTCATGTTTCAGGATATCTGAATGTATATGATGGGGTAGCTTGTGATGGGACTCCAACCTATGCACAAAATTCATTTATGTTACATATGCACCTGACACATTTAGCCCAAAGGCACTTTTTTATGAAATGGTTTAGTACACCTGCATTTTTACTGCAGCTGGCCAAGTGAAGTCAGGTGTGGAATTTTCCACTTGTGGTGTCATGTCAGCACTCAAAAAGTTTCAGAGTTTGGGGCATTTCAGATTTTCACATTAAGTATGCTGAACCTGCACTAATCTCTGACTTCAACAATTGTTATGAGTGTTGGTCAAACTATAAAGATGGGAGCAAGTAGGATGACACCTTATAAGTATATGCACACTATAAAATCTGGTTCCTTTTCTCTCTTTCAATGTAAGAAATCAAACTATAAAATAAATATTTTTATAATAAACATTTTTGTATAATAAACATTTGTTTATTATGTGCTAAATTATGTTTCTCTAGAATTCACACATTGAAATTAGAAGCCCTAGTACCTCAGAGTGTGACTGTATTTGGAGCTAAGGGTTCTAAAGAGGTGATAAACACAGCATGAGGTGATGCAGGCAGACTCTAGTCTGATACGACTTGTGCCCTTACAAGACAAAAGTTAGAACCCAGGTGCACACACATCATCAGCCTTAGGAGGAACTAACCCTATCAGCACCTTGTTCTCAGAGTTCCAGTTTCCAGACAAAGTTCTGTTGTCACCCAGTCTGTGGTATTTCATTATGGTAGCCCTAGCAAACCAATCCAGTCCACTAGTACCATTAGCATTTTCCATACTTTTAAAGTTATTTTCCATGACTAATGTAGCACTAGTTTGTGTGCTGTTTTCTTTCCGGAACACCAGTTACAGATGAATCTGTTTATGATTCACTTTATGGAAGAGGGCATTTAGGTCCAGAGGGCTCAGGTGATTCATGTAAGGTCACCTATCATCCAGGTTGGGTGGCTTCCCCTAGTACATTGCAGCCATCCCTGGAGGAAAGACATTGAGTTTGAATGGCTTTTAAAAGATTGTCACTCACCAGGCTCGGGTGGCTTATGCCTGTAATTCTAGCTACTCAGGAGATCTGAGGATCACCATTCAAGACCAGCCCAGGCAGGAAGTCCTTGAGACTCTTATCTCCAATGAACCACCAGAAAACCAGAAGTGACACAGTGGCTCCAGTGATAGAGCACTCACCTTGAGCTGAAGAGCTCAGGGACAGTGCCCAACCCCAGAGTTCAAGCCCCACAACCGACAAAAACAAAAACAAAAAAAGATTGTCACTCAAAGCTAGGCACCAGTGGTTCATGCCTGTAATCCTAGCTGCTCAGGGAGCTGACATCTGAGGATCAAGATTCAAAGCCAGCCTAGGCAGATAAATCTCAAGAGACTTTTAGCTCCAATTAACCAGCAAAATGGTGAAAGTAGAGTCAAGGCTCAGTCTTGAGTAAAAGAATCTAAGCAAGAGTGAAAGGCCCTAAGTTCAAAACCCAGTATTTGGCAAATGTGTGCACACGCATGGGCGAGCGCGCACACACACACACACACACACACACACACACACACACACGACTGTCATTCAAAATGTCACATTGATAATGTCATAGGTTAATGATGATTAGTCCTCTTGAGCCTTGTTCCTACCTCTTTCCTACAAAATTTCCAGTCTTTTACTCAAGCAGCCCTGTCTTTCTACGTCCTTAACCTTCAGAGTGACTCCTAGAGTCAAGGACACTCTCTACCAAGAACTGTCTGTTGTATATAACAGTAGGCTTTGCTGTTCATCTACAGGAAGTGAAATCTGGTCCATACCCACCAATTTAGTCCAGTTCAGTGTACCTGAGATAGGGAAACTGCTACCCACAGAAAACCACAACTGGAAAAGGCAATAGTTATCTTTATAGTTTATAATGAAACAAAACAAAAATTTGTTTCAAAGTCTGTGGTGGACTCACAGAAATGTGGCATTATGCTTGTCTGTCTTTTTAAGTATGGTAGAGTTCATAGCTTTACTCTTCCTTTGACATGCTGAAAGATCTCATATTCATGGATGTTTATTTAGTTTATTCTTACATTAGGCATTGTGTATGTGTGAGACACTGTGTTCTGTGCATATCAACTCCCTTTAATAACTTATATCATCTCCTTTTAATAACTTAGAGTTGACACCATTTTTCTACAGTGATCCAAAAGGTCACTTGGATCAAATTATAGGGATGCTGGAAAGATGTAGGACTTGAGATCAAATTCAAGCTGAATAACTCTGAGACCCTTCAGGATTCCAAATTGTAGGTACAGAAAGTTTGGAATTTGGGTTGAATAGATTGATTTCCCAAGTCCATTCTTTTTTATTATTATTATTATTTTTGTCGGCCGTGGGCCTGAACTCTGGGCCTGGGCACTATCCCTCAGCTCTTCAGCTCAAGGCTAGTGCTCTACCACTTGAGCCACAGCACCACTTCTGGTTTTTCTGCTTATGTGGTGCTAAGGAATCGAACCCAGGCCCTCACTCATGCAAGGCAAGCACTCTACCACTGAGCCACCTTCCCAGCCCCCTAAGTCCATTCTTGATCCCACAGGGCTATTTGAAAATGGGAAGAAAGCATTTCTTGAAATGCAATTAACAGGTTTTAATTATTTGCCTAAAAAAGCAACACAAGTTTCAATGTCAGGCCAACAGAGTAACTGTTAGAAGACTGTCACAGGAAGGCACAAAGCAAATGTCCATTTTTTTATGCCATGAGTATTCCAGGTAAGTCTAGTGCATCTGACTCTCTGGTCAATGATAGATAATACATTTTAAAAAATTAAGGGTAGACTTGTATTTTGCTTAGTGTTGGGACTAACACAAGTAGATTCTTTTTTCAGTCTTCAAGGCATCTAGTAAGATTGATTTCCTTTCCTTCTTGCCAAGTTGTTTTCCCCTCTTTCTTCAAGAAAGCCAGTAATGAAAACATTTAATCAGATTGATCTGTCTTCAACCTGAAAATTTAACAGGTGGCATGGAATGAAAAGATGATAAGAACCTAAATTTTCAAGGAAAGAGATTCATAGTCAGATCCATCAATGGTGGAAACAAGGTAGTTTAATACCCAAGAGCCTGTTAAATATAGCACATGGTTTAATATAAGTCTATTCAAGGAAGGACTTGGAACAGATTTCATTGTCTGTCATGAAACATGCATTTGGGGGAAATATATTGTATCCCTCAAAGTGTCTGGGAGGATCCATTTTTTATAATTATTATTTCGCAGTATTGGGGTTTGAATTCAAAATTTTAGGCTTGTTAGGTAGGCGCTCTATCACTTGAGCTTCCAGCTCTTTGTGCTCATGTTATTTTTTAGATAACCTCTCACTCCCATATGCTAGCCTAGACTGAGAACCTCATATTTACACTTCTCCTGTAGCTGAGAGGAGAGATGCATACCTCTCATACCCAGCATTTTCAGTTGAAATGGGACCTCATTAACTTTTTTGCCTGGGCTTGGCTGAACTGTGTCCCTCTCAAACTCAGTCTTCTACTCGGCTGGAATTACTGGCGAGTGCCTTCATATCCAGTTTATATTATTGATTGAAATGAGGTCTCACAAATTTTTACACAGGTTGGTTTCAAACTGCAATTTTCCTGATCTCTGCCCCTCCATTGGTTAGGATTCCAGGGTGAGATTCTTTAAACACCTCTGAAGAACTCTAGTCTTATTTGGCTAGAAGTGGTTGGGATATCATTAATAAAAGATCTTTGATTATTTCTGGTTTCCCATAGTAATTTCAAATGGTATAAATAATTTCAAACTAGTAATGTCCTCAGAGGAAAATATCATTTTATGAGAGTATCTACTTAGGCCCAGTCATTTGGTGTCATTTGGTGAATACAACTGTATTGAAATGTTACTAGTCACTTACACAGAGTAAATGACAATCAAAGGTTCTTGCATCCATATGTATGACCTTCAAAATGAACATGGAAGGAGATAGTTGGCATGCAGGAAGAGAATATTTAATTCATCTCAAGTACTGACATGTAAATCAGGTAGTCAGTGACTGTAACCATCCATTACAGTCTCTCCATACAGCTTTATCCTTGTGTTTTATCAGACTATTATAAAGGCAAAGTAACACAAATTATTTTGTGTTTTAATCATCACTGATTCCCTGAGATGAAATTTCAGGTTCTTCTGCCTTGTGAGGGAAATTATTTGTCAATTCTGTTCAGAAATGATGGAGTTATTTCTATGGTTTTATCTAATATCATCAGCATATTAGCATATTCTGTAGCTATTGTCTAAAACAAAAAAGAATGGTAGTATATAAAGTTTCAGGATAATGTCTCCTGCCCTAGATGATGTCATTTTTGAGTAAGTACTGTGATCTTTGTGATTTTATAATAAGAGAGTTGAGGCTGTATGGTATAGCTAAGTCCTCTCACATTCTGTGGTGGTTTCTTTTAATAGGTTATAAATTCTCTCAAAAAAACCCACCCATAATGCAAATGCTAGCAAGTAGAAAACTACCTTGCAAATATGTTTACAAGCTTCCTGAGAATTACTAAACTGCTTACACAACCAGACGGCTTCCACAACTTACACTGAGTCACCTATACTTGCCTGAGCTTCATTACACAAGTCCAGGTCATCAACCATCAAGGAGCATCTGTAACCCCTAAGGTTTTCCAACTTCTTTCCTGTGTGAGGGACCTCCAGTTTCCCAAAGTCATGGAATACCGCTGAATTGACTACAAGAATATTAGACACCTTCGGAACTCACCCAGAACTTCAGCTGTATCATAGGTTAGATTAATCCAGATCTAGAAAGCAGACATCTCTTTCTTCCAGCTCAAGAATACTTAAGTTACTGAATTCTTTGAGGGCTAGTATATTGCTATAACTATTAGACTCCTTCAAATTTCTGCCATACACACACGTGCACGTGCACACACACACACACAGACACATATGTTGGCTAATCAAGCTAAAAATCTTTATTTCATTCTTTGTTTTCACAAAAAGATTGCTAACTTGCAGACAAGCAAAAGTTATGGAGACACTATCTAAAAAAAAACCCCAAACTGGTCATAGTGGTCAACACCAATAATTTACACCTATGTAGGTAGCATAGGTAGTAGGATCAAGATCCAAAGCCAGTCCTGAGCAAAAAAAGTACCACCCTATCTAAAACAAAACAAAGCCCAAACACTAAAGCAAAAAAGTCTGAAGTATGGGTGCGGCTCAAGTGATAGAGCACCTATCAAACAAGCACAGGCCCTGAGTGTGTGTAGATATACATATAACATCTTGTATTTGCCTAGTTAGTTTAAAAGTGCATGGAATTGTCCATCACTAAAAGCATAGAAAATCTGCAATTTCCTTCTATAAAATACGATTTCAGCCTATTTACTGCCTAATCCATGGTAGAAACTTATTCAAAGAGTGTTTAGAAGAACAAACCACAGCCCTCTGTGCTGTCCTAGATCAGCATTACCAAAAGTGTTCCCCAGGGAACTTGTTAGAGTTTAAAAGATGTCACTTCCTGGTATCTGATGAGAAGTGGCTTCATGGGAAATACAACAGTTTAAACAAACGTAAACTACTTTCTTCAGGATTTCTTGGAGCCTTTCATAAGTGTGAATTTCCAAAAAGGGAAAGAGGATGTGACATTTCCCAAATTACTCAACCACTGAAATATTTTCTCCCTGGAATTTTCACCCAATAGGACTAGTGTTCTATGAGTAGACTTTGAAAAAATGGCCTCTAGGTGATCTCCATGCTATTTCTAGATTAAGACAGAATGCGAGATTGCTTCTACCAGCATCCTTGTTTTTACCTAGTCACTCCGCCTTCAACTATTTTTTTAAATGAATTTTTATTTGTTGTAATGTTCCTGCTTCTATGGCCAGGTGTAGTAAGAAAAATCAAGTTGGATTCAACTTCACTGTAGCAATAGTTCCTAGTGTTCCCTTTATGAGATTTGTATGAGAAATTACTCTTACTTCTCAAGTTCTTGGGAGAAAATTCTCCCAAACACCAAGCCCCAGGGAAATCTGTGGCAATATGTTAGAATTTATGGACAATCTTCAACAGTTTTTCTTCTTTGCCTAGATTAGGAAATGTTAAGGCTGACTTGTAGTCCGTTTCCATTAACTATTATGTCAACATATCTTGCTAATCCTATTTATTTTATCTTATACATTATCCAACATTTTTCTTCTCTTCAGATTTATCTTCTTATGAGTTATATGTTCTTTGATAAAGCACCTCAAATTCTTTCACATGAATTAATATAGGATGTTTTCCTTAGGTTCAATTCACATTCTAGTTGCCCCTGGGGAAAACTGACAGATTTTTAATATAATTTTCATTGTATTAAAATATCTAGTATAAGGTTCATGGTGTGAGCTTGACTATCTTCTTCATGTATATTTTCTGGTAGTCTCTCTAGTGCATTTCATGAGTAGTGCTATACTGAAGTAGATGCAGCATCATTTATAACCCACCTTCATTAAGCCTCTACCTATCTATTCCTCTTTATGTGACAGCTTTACTAAACCCATTTTCATTTGCTCTCTTTTGAATATTTGTTTAGGATTATCAATTGATATTTGGTACTATTGATTTTGTAATGCTTACATCTCTGTCTGTGATTAAGTTGCCAAGGAAATAAGGAATCTTGAGAAATGACTTTTGTCCAGACATTTCTAAGCACTAAAGCACAGGTGACAGAGGGAAATGTATTGCAAAAACAAATCTCCATTCCCTTAAACTAATGTCCCAAAGTCCAAATTTGGTAACTGCTTGCATCTGGGATGTGTGTTTATATAATGGGAGCTAATAAAAGCAGTAACATGGGACTATTGAACCCATAGTTTGGTTAAAGTAAAAAACAAAACAAAACAAAAAACCCTCAAGTTTTTATGTTTATAAAAATACTGTTCTTCTGCTAACTTCTTTCTGTAACTCATCTCATGACTGCTCAGGATTTTTTACTATGCAATAATTTTTTGAAATGTTATTCAAAGTTCATTGACTTGACTTATTTTCCCGTAAGCTTGGTTTAACAGTGTCCTTTCTGTATAGGATTTTCCGTCACTGGCACTAAATAGAAACAGGCTCTGATTCATAAAATGTGAATTTATGACAGCTGCCCCCCCCAACTTTTTTTTTTAAGAAGCTGAGCAATACATGATGGATACATTCTCAGCCTCTTTTCTGTGTTTCATCTGTTTTGCCACTGTTTTACCCTCTTGTTTTGAAAATAGTTAAGTAAGAAAGGAATAAACATGGAGATAGGGAAATACCGTATGAACAAGTGATAGTTTAATTTAGGCTGACACCACCCCGCTGGTGGCGGGCAGGAGGGGGGTGGGCAGACCTCATCCAGGATGGGCAATGCTCACCACTTAGGTTGGGCAAATTCCAAAGATGCCATTTGACAGAGTAATGAGGGAGAATATGTCATTCATTCCCACTTGCAATGCAATGCTGAGGACATTTTTTTAAAAGCAGCTTTATTCCACTTTATTTCAACTCAGTGGCGATCTCTATTTAAACACGGTTTCAAATTAAAAAGTAAATGAGAGAATCCAACGTTCACTACTTTCTCTAGTAATGATATTCTCTGCAAAGTATGTTTATGTCAAGAAGAGAGGGCATAGTGTGGTCCGTGGACATGTGCACCACAAACACCTATTCTCTGGCCCTCTCATACCTTTCTGCAGACTGCATTGAGCATCACAACTTTACTCTCTGGCCTTGGACCATGAGAAAGAAAAGTTTCTCCTACAAGTCTCTTTTTAAGTATAGTAATATTGACAGCTAAATAGGCACGAAGATCGGACTTCCTAACATTCCTATTACATGAATAAGAAGAGTGTTATGCAAATATCAGAAAGCATATCCAGGTAAAGCTGTATTATGCAATAAGAAAAAATGTAAACAAGAATTGCCTGTCTCTTAAGCAATAGCTGTGATCATAGAATTCTAGAATTTCAGAGGTGATAAGGATTCTAGAGATAGCTTAATATAAATGCCCTCATTTTAGGAAAAGTTTCCAAGAAATTGTGTTTTCACACAATAAGTCACACAATAAGTTAATAATATGGGTAAGACAAAACCTGACTTCCACCTTGCCATTTCCTTGACAAACTGAAGAAAACTTAGAATCCATTGGTTGATTGTATGTAATAAAGCTGCTCTGCTCCCCTTATGGGTTTTATCCAGTTAGATTTAAGCTTCTCTGAATTTTATACTTTTATTTAAGAGTTACTGACTTAACTTCAGAGACAATCTTAAGGTAGAAGAACCAAAACACCTGTGTAACCACCTATTTTGTTTTCTCAAGAAGAAATGGAAGTCCAGGAAAGTTCTGGAACAACACAGGAAAGGATAAGGGAATGTCGAAACAAACCAGATCTCCAGCTCATCTTTCTTACCTCAGTGGGATTCCCTGAAATCCCTGTCATATCATTCTGTTTTCTAATATTTTGAAGATCAAATAAAAAGTTTAATTGTGTGACCTATTCCTTCAAAAATGGAAAGAATCACATTTATGTACCTGCTTAGACTTAGATTTCCCAAGTGGGAGGTAAGGGTATAAACCTTAAATTAGATGCTCTTGTATCAGAGAAATCATATTATTCAAATAAGAACATACAAATCTGATTTTCCCACTTGATACCCATTAGAACAAATAGTATAAAAAATAGAAATATAGCATAGCTATACAACAGAATATTACCCAACCTTAAAAAAAGAAACAAATCCTGTCAAAATGTTACAACAGAGGTAGACTTCAGGATACTCTATTGTAAGTGAAATAAGCCTGTTGCAAAGCACAAATAGTGCATGATTCCACTTATAGAAGGTTCATGAATAGTCAATCTCATAAAGCCATAAAGTGGATGGGTACCTAGGAGCTCAGAGGAAGTAAGTGTAAGGACTCTGTGTTTAATAGGTTTAGAGCTTCAGTTCTGCAAGACAGAAAAAGTTAGCAGATAGATGGTGCTGATGACTCCAAAGCACAAGTGATGAAGACATTTAATACTACTAGACAATACACTGAAAATGGGTTAAGATGATAAATTTAATATCATATATATTATGCCATAATTTAAAAATTGAAAAAAATCAAATTCTCTATTCCTATGGTCTTACATGGACCTCCTCCACCACTTAGCATCCTTTCTCATCTGTCTCCCAAGTGTCTGCCAGTGAAGGAAAGAGGATCATCATTATTTCTATTATCTCTCCACAACAATTTTCCTATTGACTCAAGCAAAAGTGTGGGGGTTGGGTAAAGGGCAACATGACTTCACTCTTCAATACAGCAACATTCACTCTTCAACACAGCACTCTGTTTTAAACATTTCTTCTCTTTTTAATTGGATTCCAACAACTCCAGAGCAACAACAAAAATGGCTACAGAAACAACACATGTACATTTCAGAGTGTGCCTTAAGATTAGCAAGTTTAGATTCATCCTGGTAACAAATTCTGATCCGATGTATCATCAAAGGTTCCTTTATTTCCTCCTTGTTTTCCTCCCCATGAGTGTATCTGTGGTTGAATGATTATCTCACTCTAATGAGGTCAGCAGGGAGCAACTTACTTCTATGTGCACTGTGCTCACCAGCTATGAGAAATTACAAGCAATGATGCCCCAAATTGTGTTCATATAATGCTAAGCCTGCTTTGAAAGATCAAAAAAAAAGAGAGAAATGCAAAGCAATTTTTACTGATGTGGCTGTCATTTCAAGATACTAATAGGTAAACAACCAAAATAATACTTTTATTAATTTAGTAGACACTTGAAAAACTTTATTTGAATGATCAAAAATTGCTAATAAGATAACTTGTCCTTCTGTACTACTGGGTACTAAGTATTCAGGGAGAGTGGAACCCATAGTCCTCCATTCCAGTACAGAAATAAAACCTAACTGGAAATCTCATCATAAATGACCAATTCTGATTCTGTAATGTGGTTCGTCGCTGTAGAAAAGGCTGAAGTTTCTTTGCTACATTATATAATTCAAAATTCAATCATAAGTTCAGTAGTTCAGTTTTTACTACAAAAGCTAAAATACTAAAAACAGACTCAACCATAGACCACTGGCCATATAGCTGTATTCAGATACCAGTTCATATGGCATATGAGCTGGACAAGTTACTGGAAAAAACTAACTTCCCGTGCCTCTCATTTCTGTAAGGGATACAATAATAGGATCTAAGTATAGAATTTTTGTAGAAAAAAATTAAAATTCATAGAGGGCTCTCACAGCGATGTCAAATATATTGTAAATTCACAATCACTATTTTCTACTGTAATAGCAAACAGATCGATTAATAAAATTATTTTGCATCTGGTTCCCCACTCTTACTAAGTCATTTTATAAAATTCACAAATAGTAATTTTTGAACACAACATTATTGGAAGTCTTTCAAACTTCCCAGTGATATTAACTGTTACTTTTAATTTTTTGACATTCATTAGCTTCAAACATTTCTATTGCCTAGGATAAAAAGGTAGAAATACTTAAAGTTTCAAATGAGGAAAACAAGCACCATAGACTTAGAGTGCCCAGTGATAGTGAACTTTCAGCAATAAAGCATGTGTTTAGAAATCCTCATCTATAATGAAAAAAAACCCTCCCATCCCCAAAGAACATAAATTATTTTTAATAAAATCAATTATTGTAAATACATCTAAGCAGGTATACAAAGAAATTTCAATTAGTTTTATCCATTAAAAAATACCATACACTTTTATGGACTCAGATGACAGTTCACCATCAAACTATTCACTAAACCCCTCAGTTCATAAAGGTGATTGCACCTGATAAAGACCATTGTAAAAACTTCTGAAACTAAAATGGAGCTGTTTCTTATTCTAAGCCTAATGTATTTTTAAATCAAGCAGCAGGGAAATACTTTTGTTTCTATTCAATCAAGACCCGAACACAGAGTTTATGGAATGACATAATATCCTTCCTGAATTCAGACCGGTAAGTAGGACCAGTATCCTTCACACATAACCAGTTCCTGAACCTTTACAAACAAACCCCAATTTCCAAGGAAACAATCTCATCAAATGCTGCTCACTAGAATACATATTGTTCCTTTTGGATACAATAAGATTTTCGCGATTACAAACCTTAACTTCCTCTCTAAAATTCAATTTAATATTAAAGCGCATTTATTCAATCGAAAACTGTATTTTTGACAATAGCTCTTGAAATCCCTGATGAACTTATAAGCACCGATGTAATAATTCAGGTTCTTTTTTTTGAGGGGGGGGCATGGAGAGTTCAGGAAAGGGGTGGTGGTAATTATTAACTGATAATGTATCTGTATCTTTTCAGTGGCCCTCAATCAAGGGCTTCTTAGGAATGAATGCTTGTTTTTCACATTCAGGATTGGTTGAAGCTATTTTGGGAGAATAATACAAGTTTTAGTGACTGTCCCTGTTTCAAGGCTGGTTTTCTCTTCCAAAAAATAAGAACAGCTACGTCTAGCAGCTTGTGATCAGTAAGCTGTCCCTTTTGCTTTATCCAGCCCTTACTCCTGTGTCCACGTCAGGGGACTTGTTTGGAAGTGAACAGACACATTGATCCTTCACCAGAAAAACAATGTCAAGGCAGTGGCAGTGACTGACATACACACACAAACAGGAAGAAAAAGGTGATGGCCTTAAGACAGTTCTCATTTTCCCTTCTTCACTGAGGCTGGTCTAGAAGCTGGGCAGGGCCGACATGGGTCCCCACCCCCTCTCTAAACAAGCAAGTGTTCACGTTTTAAATGTGATCGGAGTACGAGTTTACTTGTACAAAAGCTCCAATGAGAGAGGGGGGAGGGAGTGTGCACAGATTAAACCTTTCTCGGTGGTGCTGTGGACACACAGGTCCAGGTTTGGGAATTTAGGACCGGGAAGCTGTCGGTGCGCTTCGCGTGGAGTTCTGTGACAGCTAAGTGCTGTCAGGTGTGCTTCACGCTGGAAGCCTGCACTGCTTCTAACTATTGTTGTTGCTGTTATTACTGTTCCTATTGGAAAGTTACGAGGAGCAGCGTGGCATTAGCCATATCCACACGTTGCAAGAGCAAGAGCTTTCTTTCACACACTGGGTTAGCAGGAAAGCAGGCCGCCGGCAGTCCCAGCTGGAAGCGCCTGGGGTCCGGGCCGGCACACTCACCTTGTTGAATTTTAGCCACTAGCTGGTGGCGCGCTAGAATCCGGCTCATCCTGTACGGAGAGCGCCTCGAAGTCTGATCCCAGCGCAGGAACATCTCCTGGCCCTCCGCTGTCAGGGGACTCAGATAGTAGCAGCCTGAAGCTGGGGTCCTGGGCACCTGACTCAACATCCCCGCGGAGTTTAGCGACCGCCTCCGAGTCCCCGAGTCACCGGCCAAGCGAGCCCGGGAGAGCGCACGCAGCCCAGCGAGTTTGAAAAAGAGAAAGGAGTGCCAGGAGCCACAACTCAGAGTTCCACCCCCTCCCTCCGGGCGCCCCCCACGTGACCGCCGGCAGCCAATCAGGGGGCGGGAGAAGGCTGCGACTATTCCGCTCCCCCTCCCACCCATCCACCCCCTGTCCCGACGCCCCGGGCCCCCGTGGGAGCTGTAGCGCCCACAAACCCGCATCCACTCCCGGCAAATGCCCGGGCACCGAACCAGTTAAGGAGTTCAAGGAGAGAAGACAGGAGGCTTCAGGAGCCCACTAAGCCGTGGGGGTAGTGGGGGTAGAGGGGTGAGATTCAGGCTAGCAAAGTTAGGGGAAGTTTCTGCACTTTCTTTAAGACAGCTGCAGGCAGAGAACGAGGTAGATGGACCGACCATAACTAAGCACAACTAGCTGAGCTCAGCTACAACGAAATGAATCAAATACAGCTGTTCTCATGAAAAGTAAGGGTTTTTTTTTCTCCTGTTTCCACCCCAAGAATATAGATTCCTGCCCTTCAAGAATGGCACCTGAAGGGCGCCTACAGAGATTTCATGAGGCAAAGTCCTGAGCCAAGGAGTGGGGGGGGGTGTTTTTTTTTAAGTGATGGATGGATGGATATTCATTCCCTATTCTTCTTTCGTTTTTCTACTCCTTAGACTTTTGATCATCAAGAAGCAAACTACACTCATCAAGTACCCATCACCTGTAAAAACTCTCAGGAATCATTGCACAAGACAGGCAGACACACACACACAGACACACACACACACAGATACACACACACACACACGGAAAGATTCTGTTGCCAACCAGCCATAGATCAGCAGGGAAGTTATGCAAAAGCTTGTACTACAAGGTGTCACAGAAAAGACACAAACATAATGCTAGGTAAGCTCTATTATTGTTTCTGATTGGGTTGATGACAGTCAGCCAGACAGCAGAAGATATATAGATAGCTGCTAAAAACAAACAAACAAACAAACAAAAAACAGAAAAAAGACTGGGATTCTGACAGGCAGAGACAGGGGAGGGCTCTGCAGGAGAGTCTTCTACCCACATGTGTGCAGTTTTGGAACTCAAAGTGTGTGTTCAAGTAATTCAATTTGTCCATATTCAAATATCCATATGGGAGTAGTTAGAATTTCACTCCCCCTCACATATTTTCTCTTTAAAATTATTTGATGCAGAAAGAAAAATGTCTACAGGAAAACATGTTATCAGAGTCTAAGCCTGAGGCTAAATGAATAAAGTCCTTTGATAAAGAAGCATATGGCCAGCTTGCCTTTATTTCTGATTGACTCAAACTCAAACATGGCCTAGCCAGGAATTTATAATCCTAATAACGAGAAACTCTCAATTAGAAGTTTAACAAGACTTCAGTTAGGACCTCAGTTATGGTTGCCAGGGGCCTACTACGTTGGTCAGCTTTAATACCTTCCCTTGAGGGAACTTTTGTCAGCCTGATTCTAGAATGTATGTTCTGGAAATTATGAGCCTCTTCCGGTGACTTATGCAAGAGGAGGCAGGCACTAGGTTTTAGATTTGCATTCCATGAAAAAAGAAGACAGATGGTTCTGGGTCATATAGTATACTTTCTTTGTTGTTTTTTGTTTAATACCAGTAGTGGGGCTTGGACTTAGGTCCTAGGTGCTGTCTCTTAGCTTTTGCCACACAAGGTTGGTGCTCTACCACTTGAGCCACATCTGTACTTCTGACTTTTTGTTAGTTAACTGGAAATAAGAGTCTCAAGGACTTTTCTACTGGGGATAGTTTTGAACCATGATCTTTAGACCTCAGCCTCTTTTATAGTTAAGATCACAAGCATGAGACACTGGAGCACCACTTTTTTATTTTTGCTAGTACTAGGTCTTGAACTCAGTGCCTCACACTTGCCCAACTTGCTTGTTCACCTATCATTTGAGTCGTGTCTTCAACCCAGCTTTTTTGCTAATTATCTTGGAGAGGGAGTATGGATTTTTTTTCTTTTTGCCCAAACTAGGTTTAAACCAAAATCCTTTAGATCTCAGCCTCCTGGGTAACTAGGGTTATAGGGATAAGCCATTGGTGCAACCTTCATGGGGGACGGGTTGAATTGAAGGTCTTTGTTTCTCAGCACCCTTTGTAGAAAGCAAAAGGGAGATAAGATCTAACAATTAGTATCTTAAAACACAAGCATGAATGGTAGAAAGGTTTACCACTCTACTTCAGTTTGGATATCTAGAAGGGCTGTTAGCCATGTTCACAGTCAACTCTGGGCACTATCTATTTAAAATAGTGCGCCTATGCTTCTGGCTTTGTGGTACCATCACAAACCTTCCATCCAAAGCCACTTAGCAGTTATCACTTTATCTCTGGGAGAAAATAGAAGATGGCTAAAGAAAGGAAGAGAAGAGGACATGGAATATGGGAACACTGGACCTGTTCCAAGCAGCCAAGTAAAGGACACTGAAAGGCAGGAAATAGTGTGTAGTCATTTTATAGCTATGAATAACACTTAACCAGAGACTGGCCATTTCCATTGCCAACCTAGCAATCATGGCTGTTTTGCCTTAATTTTAAAGACTACATGGAATGACTCTTCATGAGAAGTATATTATAGCCAGGTCACTAAAAAAAACAAACGAAATAAAAGATTCATTGTCCCTTTCTCTTGCATAATAAGAAATGTGCTGAAAGTCTCTTGCTCTGAAAACATCATAAACAGGGTCATAAATATGTATTCTTTAACATATAAGCAGAGGTAATACAAAACTAGATTTCTATAGATTGGCAATGAACAGCAAGGATTGAACTTAAATTTGGGGAGAGGGGAGGAGAGGGAGTTTGTAATTCTCTGACTAAAAGAAAGGCTACTTGGAATAGAACCTAAATTTAGAGAAATACAATATTTTAATGAAAGAATCTAAAAAGACAGAACTCGGTTTCTCCAATTAATATACAAGGTCTTTAAAGTCTAATTTTACGATTCAAGTGGTATCTACAAATCCAAGGCTCATTATATTCTTGTCATTCTATATTTCCAAAGTAGTATATTTAAGGCAGACAGGTAACATTATTTTCTTATTAATGTGTCATTAATTCCTTATTTTATGCTAATATAATGCCATTTCTATGAACCTTGTATTCATTTGTGTGTGTATGTGTGTGTGTATGCACTCATGTGTGCTAGTACTGGGATTTGAACTTGGGGCTTGTGTGGCATTAGTTTCTAATTTCCACTTATTTTTTTTTACCTCTCCCTCTATTGAGCATATTTTAAATTGTCTTATGTAGTTGTCAAAGGGGGTTTCATGTCATTTTGTGTGTACTTTGCTTTTACTCACTATTTCTGGGGTACAATACATGAATGCATGATTGAACTAAATACTGCAAAAAAGAAAAGAAGGGGAGAAAGAAGAGAAAGGAGCTGTCAGTAGTAAGTACCTACCATGTTTTTAATTAATCTTTATAGCATCCCTCAAAGGTTCTCTTTTTTGTGAAGGAAACTAAGACCCACAGAGTTGAAATAATGGCCTACTCTATGTAGCAAGTATGGGTAAAGCCATAGTATGTCTCTGAGCTGATAACATCTTGATCCTCTCCACTGTCACCTATGAAGGAAAAGCCAGGCCAAGCAGTAGCACAAAAAAAAGTGCTGGAGAAATCAGATAGGGGAGAGAAATTGAAAATCATCCCAATTAATTATTTATGATGTTAGAAGGTCTAAATGGAAATACAAGCATAAGACGTCTAAACTCCCACTGAGATTGAAACCTGGGTGTGCTAAGATAGAAACCCTTAATTAATCAACAGCCTTTGATTAAGAGGACCCCCTAACTGAGCATTGTACTTGTCCTAAAGTGAAGAAGCAGCAGGGCCTGCACAGAATGCTTCTTTTGGAGAACACGTTCCTTGTTCTCTGCTCATTCTTAAAGCCTGCTCTGCGCATGTCTTGCCTTTACCATGACATTTTTTTTTCTCAAGGTAGAGATCCCAAATGCAGTCAAAAGTCTGACATTGATCTCTAAACACAACTTGGGCTATTTAAAATATTTCAATCTTTAGGTTAGTTGATCCCAGATTAGCTCTCAGTGGAATCCTGCATCTACATGGCAGAAAGCTAGGCTGCTGTTCCAGAAGCCAGGAATGGCACACCATGCTTTCATCTTTCTGTGGCGTTTGCTCCTTCACAGACATTCCAGTCTTCTCAGCAGTCCGGCTGTGCAGTGAGCCAAGGTAGTGCTGCCAAGTGAGAAAAATGCTTGAGATGCAAGTGGCAGACAGAAAAAAATGCAAAAGTGATTTGGAAATCTGCTTTTGAAATGACCTGACAAACACTGTGGGTTTCTGTCAGTCTTCTTGTAGGCTCTGAAGCTCAGGGTTGGAGGATTTCCAACAGCCATGATATATGTGCCTAACCCTGTGCCAGTGCTTTTCCCCAGTCTTCTTGTATCACCAGCTCAATGCACAATGCAAGAAAGCCAATGAGAACCACATTTGCAGTTATGACCAGCACCATCCATGACAGGCTTCAAATGAAACCATCTTCTGATCAGCTCCCCAGTCTCGTATATGGAGTCTGGGTGTTGCTGCAACCTCAACCCTCTCCATTGTCTTGGGTTAAATCTCTCCTATGGGCTTCCCTATGTATATACTTTGGCCACATGCCAGTCCCTAGGATCCCAACCATCAGCTCCAGCTCATGTCGTCAGTGATCTGCCCTGGCCTGTCTCGGTACCATGGCCCATCCCCAAGTATTCCAACCAAATTCAGATTCTTTCATTTTTCTTAGCCATTTTCACAATATGCAAATCTCAACCTTTCCATCCACAAAGGTCAGTTAAAAACTTCTTATCCTCAGGAACACTGTCATGACTAATACAAACATCTTTAGTATTTAGTACCAGTCATGTTAATACCTGTAAACAATCATTATGTGACATCAATTAGGTCAGGCTCTTAGAGGCCCATATGCAATTCATTTGGTCATTGCACCATCGATGATGGGCACATGCTTTTTACATCTTAGATTTAGAAAGGATAGTAAACAACTTCTAATCCAGCTGATTAACTATGATTGCAGTTCTCTTATGAGACCAATTGGTTCTCTTAATTATTTTCACTCTCTCAATCAATCGCACTTTTGTGAACTAATTTGATATTGCAGGTGATTTTTATTATTTTGCTTTATGTCTACTGATTAATGAATTTAACCCTCACCAAATGCCTGCACAGTACACAGTAGGTATGGAAAATACAATGGTAATAGTGGTCATTGCTCTCAAGAGTCTATCAGCCAGGAAGACAGAGAAGCTACTCAACCCTAAACCACATATTTATCTTATATGAGAGGCTAATTAAATACTTAAGCTGTGTGGTACTTAAGTATTTTCATAAAATTTGATGTTTGGTGGGTGATCTCTATTCTATATAATCTTAGCAAAAACCTTTTGAAGTGAACACTAAGTCTTTAACTTACTGGAGATATTTTCAATTTCTGATTTTCTCATCCAGTGATTTATTTCGGCCTTGTTTGCCCTGATGACTTAACAAAAAGAATCTATAATATAAAAAGTGAAAAAGTAAATAATGGAGTGATTTTGGACAAAGGTAAAGGCAGGATAAGAATAATAGTCAAGGGCGAAATCAGTTTATAAAAATATAAGCCATGCAACCCTGCACGACTACTCTGAGACAAAACAAAAGAGAAATAACACCCACTACAGAATTCAATGTATAAGATGAAGAGAAAAAGAAAAACACAGTAATTTAATATAAACATAGATCACTAGTTTCTGCAACCCTAGGGAAGGTTTTCCTGGGTCCTCATAAAGAATCAATATCTTCAAAGACAATGACAGTGGCTGACAAAACTTAGTTTACAATTTCTTAACTATTTCCTCCAATGTCAATAGAAGTATATATCAGGCACTAGTTAGGTAAATGATTTCCATAAGGGCCTCCAAACATTATGGTATTCTTCGTGATTTTTCAATTCCATGATAAACCTCCTATCAGCTTCACGGACACATCCCCAGGCAGATTATCCCTCTATGCATCACCAGTAGAAGCAGTGTCCCATTTATTGTCCCTGAGCACCTTTTCCAATTCTGTAATGCTGTGCATTCGCTCACTCACTGATGTATTGTTTGGTTTTTGGATGGACTGTGTCTACTTCATTCATACTGTATCCTCAGTGTCTACTGCAAGTCCAGGCACATAGTAAACATCAATTGTAACAAGTTGGATAAATGGCAGAATAAATAACTGTGTAGAGAATCATGGGCTAAAAATCTAAGGATGAAATTTAGAATCTTTACAGAAATATAAATGAATACTTTGTGAATCTGTCGTTTGTAGACACAACAACTTAGGCCTGGGTGTCACATAAATCAAAGTGTTATCCTTCTGAAACAGCCTAAATATACATGTTTTTCTTTGATTGACTAGGAGCAAAAGTATATGCTTTGAATATTGAACAAGGTGCAACTTAAGGTCCCTTTCAAAAATTTATAGAGACTGGAGGGATAAGCAACTCTTGGCTTCATGAAAGCTGAAAGGCATCAGAAAAAATTCAGTTACCTGCCTTAGTTTCATGTCCACCTCAAAATTTGTAAGCTTGCTTGCTGTGTCTTTAATTGATAAGCTGACTTTCAACTGACCTCTACAGATGCTACTTAAATAACTTCCGTTCATTGGTCTATGCTACTGTTCTCAAATTAAGCTACCTTGTTTTCTAGTCTGTGTGTTTCTATAGGGATATCAGAGCAGAACATCCCAAGCAATCACTCACTGTTCACAAACTCTTTTGGACTGATTGGTTTTATCTATATATACCCAAATGGCAAACCATATTGATTTGGCCTCATTAGTTCTTTGTGGAGTCATATTGCATTTATGTTATCCATTAGGCACATGTGTTTCTTTATCCTGTTACGTATCTCTTTAGTGTTCCTCCAACAAATTTGCTGGACATTTTAATTAATTTATTATCTAATAATTATTTTCTAAATCCTACTTATTTGTCTTAGTTGGAAATGAAAGCAAGCAAGTACTCGTTTTCTTTTTTTCCTTTTTCTATTTTTTTCTTTTGAGGGTGCTGGTACTGGGGTTTGGACTCAGGACCTCATATTCTCCTTTAATTTTTTTTTGTCAGACAGGGGGCTTGAACTATGGGCCTGGGCGCTGTCCCTCAGCTCTTCAGCTCAAGGCAAGTGCTCTAGCACTTGAGCCTCAGCACCACTTCCAGTTTTCTGGTGGTTAATTGGAGATGAGAGTCTCACAGACTTTCCTGCCCAGGCTGTTTTTGAACTGTGATCCTCAAATCTCAGCCTCTTGAGTAGCTGGAATTACAGGTATGAGCCACTGACGCCCGACTCTCCTTTAATTTTTTCATAGAAGGCTGCTACTCTACTGCTTGAGCCATAGCTCCATATCTGCCTTTTTGCTGGTTAGTTAGAGAGGATCTTTCAGATTTGTCTACACAGGCTGGCTTCAAAAGTTGATCCTCAGATCTCAGCCTCCTGAGTAGCTAGGATTACAGGCACTAGTGATTACAACTTTCACTTTCTTTAAGCATTGCTCAGGTACCTATAAGAAGTGTTTTACTTTAGTTGAAAGAATCTGTCTACACTGAAGAAGCTTTCCCTCATTAACATTGAGGAGAAGTCTATAACTTCCTTTCCCATCTTGAGTAGTAAATGCAGTTTCTTACCACTAAATGATAATTTGAATATAAAATGGAAGTCTACACATTAAATAAATCCTATGGCCAATCTTTTCAAAAATGCTTTCTTGATTCTGTGCATTATCTGTTCTGTAAATTACCAATAAAACGTGTGCTGTTATTGAGATGGTTAAGATTACTGAACTCTTGTTTTGATCTTGACTCCATTTTTATATACAACTCTTTCGCATCTGATGTTATACACAGCTGGGCATTAAGTAATATTTGGACATATTTGTAATGCACAAACCATGGAGGAACAAAGGTTAATAACTGAATTATAAGTTTCACATAACATATGGCTTTTTGGGTAAATCCAGCTCAATATACTCAAGCATATAATAAAAACTTTCCCTACTTATTCCCAATACAAGGATGGAAAATGATAACAAGAACAATAACATTCAAAACTTCCCATAAAGAGAGAACAAGAAAGTAAGAGGGAAGTAAAATGGTTCTTTGCATATGCACATTTAGGTATCAATAGAACTCTTTGGTTGTGAGGAAATAAAATGTCCAGACTTCTGGCTTGAAGCTCTGTGAAGGTTTCTCTTTTGGGTTAGGCAAGGTAATTTAACTAAGGAAATTCTTGGAAGCACTGAACATTTGTGCATGTGTGCCCACACATGTGTGTTGGAACCAGGTCTTGAACTCAGGTCCATTAGCTTTTCTGCTCAAGGCTGGTGCTCTGCCACTTGAGCTACACCTCCTCTTCCAGTTTTCTTAAGGTTATATAAGAGTCTCATAGTCTTTCCTGCCTGGTTGGCTTCAAAAATTGTGATCCTCAGATCTCAACCTCCTGAGTAGCTAGGATTACAGGTCTGAGCCACCAGTGGTCAGCACGTTGTGTCTGTTTCATACAGCCCTTCCATAGGGAATGATTTTTTAATTTGTTCACACATATAGAGTGTGTACTTATAGAGAGAGAGACTCTCCTGAGATTACCTTTCTAGTCAGACTCTGATGATTGTAAAAGCCCACAGTGTCCTCTGCACAACCTCTTAGAGCCCCAGCATGGTCACACTGTCTCACAGCACAGACCTGTTTAAACAGACCAAGTACAGCACAAACAGCCAGGCGTGGTTACCTTCCCCTGCCCCACCAACATGACTCAACATTAATCAATCACAGGAGAATGCTTACTGTGCACCAGAAATGTGTTTCTGAGCACAAGACACATAGCAAGAGCTACTAGGAATCTAACAAACTCAGAATGTCCTCTTTCATTGCCTGACTTCAGAGTCCTCCAGGGCCAACCTTGGCTGGTTCTCAGTACAACTTGCCTAGCAGAACTAGATCCCACCTTCAATCAACCAATCAGTGGATTCATTATAAGTGGAAAATGTTAAGCTACAAAATGGTGCTGTATGGACAGTTTTACAATTTTTAGCAATAAAATGTGCATTTAAAACAGTTTCAAAAGAAAACACACTGAAAAGATAATCCTGACCATTGTTTTTGTATGGTGGACCCTTGGATAGTGCACCTTACATTCTTCCTTTGCAAATAGCCTGTCTTGGGGCTGACTGCATTCTGTATATGAGGAAAGCATCGAGCCCAAACAGGGATTCACATCTGGGAAGAGCAGGAGGGGGAACCTTAGTCAGTCGCAGTGGATTTCCAACTGCTTGGGTACCACAGATGGAAGACAGAGAGAGAAATCTGCTCAAAGATCACAGACACGGTCTTACATGGTTTGAACTTCTTTAAGGCCTAGCATCATTAGGAAAAAAATCTTAGCGTTTCACACAATTACTTATAGGAAAGAGAGAACAAAAGGAGTGTAGTAATTCCCCTTTCAAAATGCCTTTGATATCCATTTCTTCTCTTTACTGCCCCCATCCCATGAAGGCTGGCTGTCCTGCCTAGAGGGTTCCGATATTCCTACCACTCATGTTTTCATCTAGTCTTACCCTTACTCTCATCTATCCTAAACACCACAGAATGTTTAATTTCTCAAAATATCACTGGACCATATTTTGCTTTTGATCATCTCACTCTCCTGTGGCAAAATACCAAATACTGCCTTTACCACTTACTAGCTGTAAGCAGTTATTTGGCCTTTTTCCATTTCTACAAAACAGTTTATATGCCTATATGCAACCATACATATGTGTGTACATACATATGTGTAAGCGGTCCAAAAATATATGATCATTAGTTTTGTTTCCCACTCTCGAAGTCGACAAAAAAAAACTAGTTAAAAAATAATTTATTCCCTCCCCCACAGTATAACCCCTGCTTTCACTGTATTTGATGTTGGTATAATTTGTGGAGGGGAAGGGAAAAAATAAGTCATTTAAATAAGGATACAGGTGGACCTGTTGCAACAATGAGAAGTACAAGTTGTCATGTCAAAAACGAACTTTACACCTTGGGGGGAGGGAGGATTGGGTGGGGAGTGAGGGAGGATGGGAAGGGATGGGAAGGGTAAACAAAGGAGGAGGCTACAATGCTTGATAAGAAATGTACTCACTATCTTGCCCATGTAATTGTAACCCCTCTGTACAGTATTTTCACAATAAAAAAAAGAAAAAAAATTATTTACTGCTGTCAGATTCACCTTTAGTATACTTCTGATATATAGCTCTTCTATAGGAGAATTCTTCTTTTTTATTTTATTTTATTTGTGAAGATACTGTACAGAGGGGTTACAATTACATGGGCAGGATAATTCGTACATTTCTTACCAAGCATTGCAGCCTCCTCCT
>NW_012267318.1:6575055-6610137 GCF_000151885.1 Dipodomys ordii
TTTTTTGGTACTGGTGATTGAACCCAAGTCCTCCTTCATGTATAAGTGCTACATCACTTGGGCTTTCTGTTTTGTTTTTGAAATAAGGTCTTGTTCACTGTGCCTAAGCTGGCCTCTGATTCTCAATCCTCCTACCTCAGCCTCCTAAATAGCTGCAATTACAGGTATGCGCTACAATGCCTGGCTCAAATTTTTTAGTATGGCATTAAACCCCGTCCTTTATTGCCTTAAAATCCTTTGAAATGATTTGTTATTGGAAAGAGATGCCTCCTCTGTCTGTATTGTCCAGGAAGCTTTCTTCTTACTCCTTTAAATCCTACTTATTAGCAGGATTATGACTATAATTTTAGCTACTCAAGAGACTAAGATCTGAGGATTGTGGTTCAAAGCCAGTTGAGACAAGAAAGCCTGAAGACTCTTACATCCAATTAACAACCAGAAATCCAGAAGAAGAGCCATGGCTCAAGTGCTAGAGCACCAACCTTGAGTGAAATAAAGCTGGGGCATAGCTCCCAGTCTCTAAGTTCAAGCCCCAATGCCAGCACACAGACACATACACACAAAATCTATTTACTTTTTCAAGACTTGAGTAAGAGGGCCCTCTCTCTTCTCTACATTCCCTTATGAGATTTTTTTCTGGTTCAGTAGTGACACACTTCATCCTGAAATTGTTCTGTGTCATCCATTATTCTTCCATTCTTGAAAACACTTTGGAGCCACTGTATGCCATACACATCTTTCAGTTTGCCCCTTTCAGCTTAATGCCTCCCTTGGAGAGGCCGAGGCTGTGGGATATAGCAGACTGAGCAAGCTTCGAGCCAATGAAACTCATAACAAACCGTGGTTTGTCTTATTTTCCCTAAGTCTAACTTATATGTCTTTCTTAATTCCACTTTCCTCATCTGAAAAAAATAATTAAGAATGGCATAAAACTTGCATTATAGTCTATGAAACAGAGTAGAACTCAACTAATAGAATTTTTAATTGCCAGTGTGACTACTACTGGCCAGATATCTAAAAGAGCCTCAAATCACACAAGATGTATTTTATTAGGTACTGGAATTTAAATACTATTAATGCTGACATTTATTTAGTGGGGAACAAAGAGACATACTGCATGCCAAAGACATTCAGGCAAGATGGATAATTACTTTAACCTGAAGTGGCAAAAACATGAGTAGCACGGTACATCTTCAATGAGGACTTTCTAGAGAATTCTGTTGTTGTACCTTCACTCAGGTGATATCTAATGACCCCTCAACCCACAGCCTTACCTAGGACCCTGGAGCAACAGCAAGTATGAGGGAGAGGCAAAAGGGGAAAGGTTAGGGAGTAAGAATGACTTGGTGGAGATAACCTCTCCTCCTCTTCTTGAAGACTGATGGAAACAAACTGCCCAATGACCCTAGAGCAGATTCTCATCAGAGGTCTGCCAGGGACAGGCACCCCGTCCCTTGAAATGAAGGGGATAATGACACAACCAGATGTCTGAATAGCTAAGAGTTGTCCTACAGGGATATAAAAGTGGGACCCCATGAGCCTACAGCAGGTTATAGATTTCAGGGTCCCATTTTCTCTCTCTGTTTCTCTCTGTCTCTGTTTCTCTCTGTCTCTGTCTGTCTGTCTGTCTGTCTGTCTCTCTCTCTCTGTCTGTGCTTTCTCTCTCTTCATCTTCTCCTCTTTGCCCAGGACAAAGGTAGACAAGATCTTGTATGTCATAAATTGGCAATCCCAGCTGGGAGTCCTGGCTGGGGACTTGTACCAACCCACCAATAGCTCAGAAACTTTCCTCAGTATCCCTGGTACTGTACTCTTACTTTCAAATAAACTGTGCCTGGGCTTCTACTTTTTCTGCTTCATAATTTTTATTTGCTGGAGAAAAGAAAGGACCCAAGTTGGTGTCAAACCTTAAAAGACTTGTAATGTTTTGTGACTCAAGGTGAGGACCAGAAGTAGTGTAGCATCCTACCAAGTTTTTAGAAATGAAAAATCTCAGACCTTCACTGAACCCACATTTTAACAAGATCTATAAGTGACTTGTGGACCAGTAAAGGTGGAAGTTCTAGTGTAATCTTCTCATCCCCAAGGCAGGAGAGTTTATGGATTTTTCCCCAGTAATGAAACCTGCCAACTGTGGCAAGGGTTGAAGGCCCTTAATTCTGAAGTTTCAGTTTTTCTATTGAGCCACGGATATCTTACATGGGTGGTGGATGTTTTAACATTGCTTTGATGTTGTTATCTCATTTGAATCAAATTTCAAATATGACTTATCACTGAAAGTATTTTTCTTATAGATCTTATTGACGTAGGAAAATGTTTTCATTATGAAAAATAGCTAAAGTCGATGTTCTGATATCCAAAGAGTTTAAATTCTTCACTGGAATATGCTTTTGTGCTTAACATTAATTTCATGTAATTAAATTCTCAAGTCTTTCTCCTATAAAAGAAACATTTAGAAACATTCCATGTGGTAAAAAAAATTCAATTTAAAAATACTTGATTTTGCCTGCAGACATAAAGATAAGAATTCTACATAATTTTAAAACTCCCCATCTCTGAATAAAGGAATTCTACAATCTTAAAGAACAAGTTTAAAAACATGGATGAAAGGAAAGCCCCACCTGACATCAATACACTGAAATTCTACATGCCACTTAAGATTTACCTCAAATATTATTTATATTTATAAATTTTATTTATAAGAATGCTGTCCATCCACAAGAGGTTATTTTTTGGGGGGTCCAGTCGTTGGGCAGAACTCTGGGCTTGGGCACTGTCCCTCAGCTCTTCAGCTCAAGGCTAGCGCTCTACCACTTGAGCCATTGCACCACTTCCAGCTTTTTTCTTTTTGCTTATGTGGTGCTGAGGAATCGAACCCAGGGCCTCATGCATGCAAAACAAGTGCTCTACCACTGAGCTATCTTCCCAGCCCCCACAAGAGGTTATTGTTTAAACCACAAGTGAGAACCCCCAAAATTTTTGTTTTACTTCTCTGTCTCTGTTTTCTATTGCAGCTATTTGTTTCCTTTCAGCATCTCTCTTACAGGGACTAAATAGGAAATGTCAAAACTTCCTTTATTTAGAAAATATTTACAAATCAATATCAGTTTGATTGAAGTCAGAATCACAACGATGAAGAGAACTAATATAGACAGCACCTGTCTTCATAGATTTCACACTGTAGTCAAATATTTAAAGTGCTGGGCTGTGAAGGTAACTCAGTGGTACAGTGTATATTTGAGACTCTGGGGTTTGATTCTCAGTACTAAAAAATAAGTTTAAAAAATACTAACCACAATAGTCTGAGGAAAATAAGCCTGTGAGAGCAAAAATATTTCACTAGTACCCCAACAGCTATTAACTAAAGCATTTGACGTCAAATTAACCACAAGATAGGCTCATTTGTCCATACCTCGACCAGACAATAAGCACTTACTTCATCACAGTCACTAACACTTCAAAGAACTGACAGGTGAAGACTAGGGTATGTTAAAGTGTTCCAAATAAGCCTGAGGATAAAGCTAGGTTTACCCAGATACCCATATCTTTTCTATCTCTCTTCCACAGTGACCAGCAAACAACTTACATAGAATAAACAAAACTTCTGAATCAAGACTCTTAATTAATTTTGTAGAGTGGATAGCAGTTTTCATTAAGTGTCCCCATTGGCAAAACAAATCCATATTGATTGTATACCTTTACCAATCAATTCAGAGACTATTATTTATTATTAGTGAGTGTCTACCATGTCTGTCATAAACTGTCAGCCCTCTGAATCCTTAGGTTCCACATACCTAGATTTAACCAACTGTGAATTGGAAATATTTTGGGGAAAATTTCATCTGTTCTGAATGTGTATAGCTTTTATTCTTATGATGATTTTCTAAATAATACAATATAAGTTATTTGTATAACATTTACATTATATTAGGCATTACAAGTGATCTAGACATGCTTTAAAGTCCACTGGAGAACACACATAGATTATATACAAAGAATTATGTCATTTAATAGGAGCCCGAGCACTGGTGGATTTTAGTATCATTGCGGAGGTCTGGAATCAATCTCCATTATTCTCCAAGGGAAGACTTTATTAAAGAGTAACCATAAAGAAATGAAGAGCATAAACTGCTTTTCCATAGGGGAGATGAACAAGCAGCAACAATTATAATGCCCTCCAGTAAGTACTGTGATATATTAAAGAACAGGAATCGATAGCAACCTGTGGGCAGGCCTCACCTTCCATGTAGGGATGAAAGCAAGAAATTTAGAGGGTTTCTATCCAGACAAGAATCTACTAAAATCTGAGCTGTGCTTTTGTGGCTCAAATTGTCTGTTCATGTTTCTGTTCTTATACTACACTTATCATTTCTCTCTTTGGCAATCACACACACACACACACACACACACACACACACACACACACAAATCTTTTGTTCATTTACAATCAAATATTGTCCATTTACAATCAAACACTTCAAATAATTTCTCGTAAATGAACAATTGTGTGCTATTTTCTTATTCATCAATTTTTATCAAATGGATGGTTATGTATAAAAGTTTCTGGGCAGAATTCCCTTGGTTCATTCTACCTTGGCCTTCAACACAAAGGACTATATTTGGAGAGACAATAGTGTTGCTCCACATGAAGATAAATCATGACCATCTCCTCTGACAATGATCAGCACTCACCTTCTAGAATTAGTCTATTTCCCAATTAGTGATTTATTTCTTCCTTTGATTATTTCTTTTAACTAAAACGTTCCTGTGCAGACAAGAAATAAACAGTGCATGGTGAAAATAGAGCAGGAGACTGTGTTGAAGCCAACATGGTATGATATGGATATGAGAATAAAGTTTATATATATTTTAAGTGTTAGCATCTATCAAGAATCAGATACTCATTTTTGAAGGAGCTAGGTTTGAACTCCGTTAATGATTATTTTTCGTCTTTTTTTTAAATGTCTTGTCATTATTTGTCTCATGGGAATACCCAGTTTCTTTCCTATTGTGTCCTTTTGCTGTCTAGAGTAAGTATACTGTAAGCCCTTCCAATCTCAGAGAAGGGTATGAGTGCCAGTGACAGGTCAGTCACTTCACCCTTAACAAGAGCTTTCACAAGCTATTTCATTTGAGATTCTCCAGCCAGCACAACTTTTTAAAGGCTTAATATTGATCTCAGATAATCAGTTGAGATTTGATTTAAAAAATAAAAACACTGGATATATAATAGGCCTCATCCAGAATTCTAAAAATTGCACTTTTATTAGTCTAAAAGCTCTAGATGGTCAGTTTCGATGAAAGAGGAAACTGGTAGTGGGAATTCAAGTTGCACCTTCTCCATGATATTAGCTTGGGTGATACACTCACTTTTCCTTCTCTGGATCTGGGAGGGCTGTAGGTTCAGGAGATGAATCAAGAACCTGAACAAAGCTGGAAGCAGGGAAGTTGGAGTTTTCACAACAGAGATGATGATGAAAATGAAGTGGGGGGGGTCAGTTTTCAGTCTCTGCAAGGAGACACCTGATCACATACTGTCTCAGGATGTAGGACAAGGCCAAGTGGAGGGAAGGAGCTGTTGCTAGTGCCATTTACATTTATAAGGTGAACCACTAAAGCAGAGGAGAGAAAAGCTGGAGAAAACAGTCCTGGTCAACTGACATTTCATCTAAATACATTGAACTATGGCCCACGGGAATCTGTAACTATCACATAAGCCTATGCTTAGAATATCATCTTCCCACTGAAGACACTTGTTTCTTTCTCATTTGCAATGTTTCTTCGACTACAAAGAATTAGCAGAAAAGAATTCTGTTCTTCAAATGTTGGTAGAAAGTCAGGAAGGGTCTTTTTTCAATGAAATATTTTCTTCCAAGAAGTTTGGAGATGGAGACAACACATACTCTCAAGCCCTGCGTATGGTATTCCTTTAAGTTTTTCCTTCATAGAATCACATTTCTAGAGATTAATGAGAATACATGATCTATGTTTTATGATCTTTAAGCAGTATTACACAGAGGCTTCGATCTTTTTTCATTTTCTTTTTGCCTTGTTTGTTCATTTATCTGTCTTTTGAGGGTAAAGGGGGGAACAGAAATGGAGGGACAAATGGTGAACAAATGCAGCAGTGATACTCACTATACACTGTTGAGATGAACTATACAACTTGTGGGTGGGGATGAGAGGGAGAAACAGGAAGAGAGTGAGGGAAGGGGTGACTTTGTCCGAAAAGAAATGTTCTCCTTAGCTGACTTTGTAGCTGCAATCCTTCTGTACATCACCTCTATAACACAATAAAACATAAAAAATTCTTTATAGAAGGGGGTTCAATTCAACATATCAGTTTATGAGCACAGTGGATCTTGATCATTGTCACCTTGTTCATCATTGTCACCTTGTTCCCTTTCTCTCCCAATCTGATTTACTTTAATATTGTCTTTATGTATGGCTTATTGACATTATACTTCCTTGAGGGGAGAGAAGGGATGTAGCTAGAGAAAATATAGTCTTTCAAAGGCTTTTTGCTTCTTCGTTTCCAGAGAACCGGGTATCTATTATTCATATTGAGTGCAGCGTTTTCCAATTGTGCTTCCCCTCTTTTCCGTATACTGTGCTCAGAATGAAACCCAGGCCATCATGCATGCTAGCTAGGCTAGGCTAGGGTTCTATCATGGAACTTCACCCCTATCCCAGACACTCTCTTTTCTACTGTACATGTAGGTAGCCACAGACAGCTGCTATTCACTTATTGCTTGGAAGGCCATGCTGTCAACACTCAGATACATGGATGGTTTTCATTTCTCTTTTGCTAACAGACCTATCTTATCTTTAACTGATTTATACCTGTGTCTTCAGGTATAAATCATTTAAAGATGATTGTAACAAAAGAAGGGAAATCATTAGGAAGTAGCAAAAAAGGAATACATATATATGTATGTGTGTATATATATATATATATTCCTAGGATTATGATTGATTGAATACTCTTCTAGCCTCTCTCTCGATATGTGAAAGTTATATCTCTAGGCCGTAATTGAGTCCAAGTGCACAGACTGATAAATAGCAGTCATTACACCATCAATGGCAATATCGCAGAGCGGGTTAATAAAATACTATGAGTTCTCTTGTGATATTAAATTTGCATTGTTGGTTCTTCCTCTCTCATGATAAAGAATAACAAACCAAATCCATGTGAGCATTCATAACTTGCCATTAGTATTCTGAGCCTTTTGGAAAAAGACTGCTTTTTTATTTCACCTTGAATAAAATTTAATATATTACCCATAGTCTTTTCACATTCAACTCATTGTGTATTAACACTTTTCAGAGGCAGCAGAATGTAATAGAAAATGTATGGTATTTAGCAATGGGATTGGGTCAAATCTTAACTCAGTGACTTCATAAGCATGCTCTTGAAATAGTCTACTTTATCTACCTCCGACTTTCTATTTCCTTACTTATATAATGGAGACCGGAGTAATCAACTTCATACCATGATCTTCAGGCAGGTAGTAAAAATTTAAGCTTTGAGTATTAGATAACTTTATTTCTACACTTTACCATCTCTAGTCAGAAGTGGTTCATTTCTTTATTCACTTGGCCAAAAGAAAATAGAGTGGACTTCTTTTGGCCTCTAGACTATAGAGATGAAAATTACAAAGACTCCTAGGTTGAAGAGCACATAGCAGCTTCAGAGAGAGCAGGGAACAATGATGAGGAAAAGCCAAGGGTGAGACTAACTCCTGCTCCCCCCACAGAAGGAAAGCAACTTGGGAAGTTAGTCATTGTTTATAGTTTGCTTTCCTTGCATGTGGACTGTCTTGTAAAGTTTTATGTTGAAGGAAAAGCAGTGTGGTTCTTTCCATGCCTGAAAAGCAATGTTCTTGCTATAAGACAAGATTTGTTTACTACTGAGTATAAGGTTACTGTCACAACAAATAGTAACAGTTTGTCTTTTAAAAAGTTGTGCTTGAACCTGGGTACAATTTGATTATGTCAGTAACCCTAGCTACTGAGGAGGCTGAGAGCACACATGGTTCAAAGCCAGCCCAAGCAGAACAGTAGGCAAGGTTCTCTTGAAAATAGCAAAACAAAACAAAACAAAAAACAAGTTAAAGGTATGATTCAAATGGTAGAGCATCAGCAAGCTTGGTGGTCTAAATTCACATAATAGTACAAAAAAAAGATGTAGGGGCTTGGACCCCTATGAAATAATCATGTTTTGCTTTAATATACATATATATATATATGCCATAAAGCTGTCTAATCAGTAAAATATGTTTTTCTTTTGATTTCCTTCACTGTGACTTTAAAATACAAGGTACTGTTTTAAAGCCTGTGTACCTATTTTAGAGAAACAATCCACTATGCCCTAGAGAAAACACTATGCTCATGGTTTTTTTTTCTTTTTTCCCTTTCTCAAATGCCAATCTTAGGTTCTAGATGCCACCTAGCTGGGGATGACAGTCTTTCAAGTTGAAATTCCTTCTTCAGGGCCATTTGGTGCCTAAATTCCTATCTTGAGAAACTAAAACATGCCTTTTCCTGCTCCTCCCCTCTTCCTCTGACTCTTTAACACCACACCCCATCCTCTTATTTTTCAGCTTCTACCATATGACTTTTTTTTCTTCTTTTTTTTTCCTGTTGCTTGACTCAGAATGGTAATCAAAGTTAAGAGATGGTGTAATTAAAAGGAGAAACTATTAAATCTCTCAGTTCTCAATGTGGGTTTTCTTTTTGCTGGAATATTTTCTGAAATGTAGATGCTCTATGAACTTGTTCCTTCTAAATGAGTCAGTTTAGATGGCAAGGTTAATTTATTTTGAATAGACATGTGGCAACATGACTTTCCTCTGCCAATCAAAACAAACACCTAGTCTGCTGGCTAAGTATGTGAATACCTGTTGGATTGAGAGACACTTTTATTGTGGAGCATTTCATGCAGATCAAAGTGACAACAAAATTTATAATAACAAACAAGAAAAATTCCATGAAGACTGATGCATTTGTTGAGGTCTTTTTTCTCAGTAACAACATTCTTCCTAGGTAGTAACAACTTTAAGCCAACGACAATGAGTTCCAAAATGTTTAGATTTTGAAGTTATGTTCTGAATCTAAGAACATAATTTGCTTTTAATTTCTTTGTAAAATGATCAGGTTTGCTGTTGATATTTTCATAATACTGGGATGTATAAAAATAAGAATAATATGAAAATCCAGTAAAAATAAATGTAAGTTAAGGGTGTTGTTTATTATGTTTTTAAAATTATAGTTTTTAATTTAAAAATTATGCATTGCCAAGAATACCTTCTCACAGACAAACAGGGCAATTGGAATAGAAGTATTACTTCTTAAGGAAATTTCATGACTATGGTACATGAATAAATGCTTGCTTTATTAATAAAAATCCATATGAATCCAATACATACAAGCCACTAACTCGAATGAATATTTCCATTTGCACATGCTTCGGGATTCCTGATTTGCAGCCAGTAACCCTAGATCCTTTACTTCTAGTTCTCTAGTTCTTTATGCCTTTCCATAGGCTGCTGACCTTTCCAAACCAGTTTTTCTACCCTATTCTTGGGGAATTTATACTTATATCTGAAAATTTGTCTTCAGTCATTTTTTTCCTGAAGAACATGCCACAAATCTCCCGGTCTAAACGCCACCTTCTTCCAATTTGTTAACATTCCATGGAACTTACATGAAACCCCAGGCTTGTTTGTTCAATATTTTGCATAGTTCCATTCCTCTTTAGTGTGTTAGTAGTAACAAGATCACACTGTTAATAAGCAAAGAAGGGATAAGAAGCTAGTCCAAGTCATCTTATACCGAGGCAATTGGTAAAAACAAAACTTTCTTAACTAATTTACTTTATACCCACTTGATCACAATTAAAATCTTTCAGCCAGGAGCCAGTGGCTCACGCCTGTAATCCTTGCTACTCAAGAGACTGAGATCTGAGAATCGTGGTTCAAAGCCTTCACAGGCAAGAAAGTCTATGAGATTCTTCAATAAATTACTCAGAAAATCTGGAAGTGGTGCTGTGGCTCAAGAGGTAGACAGTTACCTTTGAACACAAAGAAATTCAGGGTCAGTGCTCAGGCCCTGAGTTCAAGCTTCAGGACTGGCAAAATAAAATTACATAAAATAAAATCTTTTACTTTTTACATGGAAAAATTGCTTATTCTATTTCCCCCCAAGTACTCACATACAATTGTGGATCCCCTGAAATGTTTGTTAACCTTTCTTTGGGCTAAATTACATCTTTCCTATAATTACATTTTTATGTTCTTGTTCATTTCCATGCTACGTAGCTGTGGCTGGATGCCTTGAGACCTATCCTTGGCTAAGCAGTCTTTAGAGTCAACTAGGACAGCATGAGGAGCAGTGGCAGGTTAACAACTGGGGAAAGACCTATTTTCAGAGAATGAGAAAGGGGCACATCAAATTATTGGCTGTGTCTGCCCGGCTATGCCTAGTCTGAGGGATAAAAAGAACTGAACAGAAAACTATGTGCTAAGAGAAAGTGGCATCAGAGAAACTCCAAGGTGAGCACAATGCAATGGCAACAGGCAAAGTAGACAAGGGTGAGCAGACACTGCCCAGCACAAAGAGTCATTTGGAGTAGACTTTTAGACCACAGTGAAGAGAGTGTCATGGGCAAGGAATGAATGTTCACACAAGCTAGGGAAGTTGGTACATGGCATCAAGGCTGAGGGCCGGTTATTTGAATCAAGACACAGAATGATAGTTGAAATGACTGCTTTTTAGACATTTAGCATAATATTTCATTAACATGGCAGTGCTTAATTTTATTTTTCACTAATTTCATTTTTATAACAACCAATAACATAATCAGGCACCTAATAAAATCAGTATAATCAGTGCTATGCTATAGATGAAGAGATCAGAAGATTAATTGGTAGATCCAGAACTTAAGTACTGATCTTTCAGGGCAATAAAACCATCGTACTTGTTTACAATGGTGTTTTATTACTATCCATTTAATATATAGAAATTGAATTCTTGTGATCACATATCTGTATTGAGTACATGTGCTTGGCATATTAAGGAGATCAACTAGGTACTGGTGGCTCACACTTGCAATCCTATAGTCTCCAGAGGCTGAGATCTGAGAATCACAGTTTACACCCAGCCCAAGCAGGAAAGTCTGTGAGACTTACCTCCAACTACCAAAAAGCTGGGAGTGGCAGAAACCAGCCTTGAGTGGAAAGGAACAGCTCCCAGACCCTGACTTCAAGCCCCAGTACTAGTACACAAGCACAAACATCACAGAATAACACTAAAACAAATGATGCACAACCATTTTTTTCTAAAGTTTTGGGAAGCCCATCTTTTTATAGACTGTTATGGATGCTTACAAAAGATATGGATGATATATGTAGTCTATTAAAATCCTTGGGAAGAAATGACTTAGAACCCATTCTAAATATTGTTTCAAGGAGAAGATATGTACTCATCTTCATTGACATATCTAAATGAGCTTGTATTAGTCTGTACACAGTTTTCCTTGGATGTCTGTCTTTATAACACACATGTAAAGTAAAATCCAGAAACTTTATTTAACACACAAAAGCTCCTGGCAAGACCTTACCTTTCTATTTTGTTTAATCCATCAAATCCCTCCATATAAACTAAAAAGGATTTGCAGGAAAACTCATTGTGATCTGAGCATCTGGTCAACCTCTTTCAATAGAGGTTTGAGATTTGAAGTTAAAACTAAAGAGCACAATGGACTTCACATTTTGTACCTATACAGAAAGTTCATTTGACTATGTAAGAGAAGAACACTCATAAAGGGCCCTGGTTAATAAAGCTATCTATCAACATTACTGGTGATTAGAAACTATGATGTCTTCATAATGAAAAGAACCAATGTTTATAGACTTTAGAGGCAGTGTATCTTAAAACAAAGGATCCTAGACTTCCTGATTTTTATAGACTGCGAAAATTTTGAAGGAAAATTTGAACTAAAACTAGGATTTAGCAATTTTGCCATGGCAAGCATTCAACCATTTCATTAAAACAATTGACTTTCTGAATATTGAAAAAAAAAGTGAAAAATCTTGTAATAATAATAATAATAAACCATGCTACTTGGAAATCCAACATAACATTATCTCTGTAGAGTTCTGGATTCCATCAGATTACTGTAAAAGAAATAACATTTTGGGAGCAGTGTTTCATGTTTCCCAAATGATTGTAAATTTATCCTTTAAGCAATTGCCAGGAGCTATATACTGTTGTTATGTGTGCTATTTACTATATGACTCTTTTAGTTATGAACTGTGGCTGATTTAAAACTCAAAATCTACAGAAGCATGAACTCTTCTAATGAAGTAGTAATTTTTCTGTTAAAAATCATGTGAAGATGATTATAAAGAGTATATTTACTGAAGGGGTTTTTGTACCCTATGTTCTGCCTTTCTTCCCAAACTAACCTCTTGTTCCCTCTGGCAGCCTCCTAACATACCCAATTTCTCTAGTGTATGATTATGCCCATCGGGAAAAAGCAAATCGTTTAAATAGGGATACAGGTGGACCCATTGCAACAATGAGATGTACAAGTTGTTATGTCAAAAATGAACTTTACAACTTTGGTGGGGGAGGAGGGTTGGGTGGGGTGACGGGGAGGAAGGGATGGGAAGGGGAAACAAAGGAGGAGGCTACAATACTTGATAAGACATGTACTCATTACCTTGCCCATGTAATTGTAACCCCTCTGTACGGTATTTTCACAATAAAAAAAAAAGAAAGAAACCTTGGAGTCTCTACCAAGAAAGCTCCCAATCAAAACATGAATGTGATTTTTCCCTTTTTGTGATCTCAGTCATCTCATTACAAAGCCCATGGATCAGTCTTGGCTCATTATATACACATAAGCACTAAATAAAAGTAGCAAAATAAGATTTATACCTTATTGTATGCTATTGTGTGTTTAGAATTGTCACCAAATGGGTTATTAATTATATATAATCTTTGTGCTAAGATAATATTATTAGTATTATAATATCTTCATAACAGGTGAGAGAAAACAAAGCTTTACACTTAGGCCATGAGATTACTAAATTATACACACAAGTAGGTAATATTACGAAAGCAAATCTGACTCCAAATCCAGTGCTCCTTCTAATATATTGTGCTACCTCAGAACTGGATCTCAAATATGTTTTAATAATATTTGTTGAGAAGGTACTTGAGATTTATTCAGTGCAGTTATTTGTTCCCCTCATTTGGTCACAAACCCACATCAGGCCGCCATATTGACAGGGTCATTAGTGATCTCCAACTTCCAGTCTAGTGGCTTTTTTTTTCTTTCTAGCAATTCTTATAGATATTTACTGTGATCAATCTCTTCTTACTCAAATTCTTTTTTTTAAGGGATATCCTTCACTCCTGAAATGCTAACAGCAAAAAAAAAAAAAAGTGCTAAGTGATTATGGCTCATGTCTATAATCCTAGCGCTCAGGAGGCTGAAATCTTGAGGACAAGGGTTCAGAGCCAGATAAAATGATAAAATCCAAGCTGGAGGCATAGCTCACATGGTAGAATACCACCAGAACAAGTAAACTCAGCAAACTCAAGGCTGAGTTTGAACACCAGCACTGCCAAACAAAACAAACAAGGAAAAGAATGAAATGATACCTCTATAATTTAAATGAACACTGAATATATCACACAACACAAAAGAAGGCAGACACAGAATAACATTTTATTTACATGGAATGCTCAGAATAGACAAATTCATACAGAGCACAGAAAGTAGTTTAATGTTTGTCAAGAACTGGAGAATAGGAAACAAAGTATGACTTTAAGTAGGAATGGGGTGTCTTTAGGGGGGTAATGAAATGTTTTAGAATTAAATAGTGGTGACACATAACTTTGTAAATATACCAAAATACACTGAAGGATATACTTGATCAGGGTGCATTTTATATAAACTCTATTTCAATAATGTTTAAATGAATGCAATTTTAACAATAACATAAATAATCTCCTATTAAGCTAGAGAGGTGGCACAGGCTGGGCTGAGATCTGAGGATCATGGCTCTTAGCCAGCCTAGGTAGGAACGGTCCATGAGACTTATCTCCAAATAACCACCAGAACACTGGAAGTGGCACTGTGGTTCAAGTGATAGGACGCTAGCCTTGAATTGAAGAGCTGAGAGACAGTGCCCAGGCCCAGAGTTCAAGCCCCACGACTGACCCAAAAAAAAAAAAAAAAGAAAGAAAAGAAAAGAAAAATGAAAAGAAGAAAAAGAAAGAAGACAAGAGACCTGGATGTCTGTCATTTAATCAAGGCCATTGGGCAACAATGGAGCAATCATTTCCCCTTGCAGGTGCTCACCCAGGACTTGTAAAATAAAGAGCTGGAGATTTGTAGAGGACCTCTCAGGTTCTCTAAGGAGTTCCAAAGCCCAGTGTTAATGAAACCGTACAAAAACTTTTGAACAGAACACAACACAGGCAGGATGCATACTGTGTGCTCTTCACTGTATTTATAATACAGTAGAAGCTCTACAGCTTAGCGGATGAGAGCACCGCTTTGTAGAAAACACTCTCTCAGCAAAGCCTCAAAGCTTGCTAACTGACTGACCCTAGAGGAAATATTCTTGCTTCACTTTGCCTCGGTTTCTTCTGTGAAACTTGATAACAGAACTTGCCCACGATGGTAAATATCAAATGGGTTTGGATATAGAAAGCACTAGTTCAATAGCACACTGCGTAAAGGTTCAACGTGGCTATTGGTTACAGCTGAAACTAAAGTGCAATAAATACAACACTTGAATTTCTAGACTGCAGCTGGAGGAGGTTTAAAAACTTGTACAAATGTTGGCATTTTTGCTTGTTTCTTGGTCTTTAAACAAGCTCTAGGGGTACCTGTTTTGTATGGTTAAAAAATAAATAAAAGTTGGCTTTATTAAGTGACTTGAGCCAGGAGCCAAGGGCTACCTGGTTCAAACTGGGGCTCTTTCTCCCTCGTAAGGGGACACATGCCAGGATTTCTGGGGCCTGTGCTGATATTAAGGCCATTATAGGGCTTCTTGGTATGATGTATTAGATTTGTGTCACTGTAACTAATATATCTGGGATAATAATTGTGTGTGTGTGTGTGTGTGTGTGTGTGTGTTTAGTGCTAATACTGAGGTTTGAACTCAGGGTCTGGCTGCCATCCCTAAGCACTTTTGCTCAAGGCTAGTGCTCTACCACTTGAGACATAGCTCGACTTTCAGCTTTTTACTGGTTAAAAGAGTCCCATGGACCTTTCCTGCCTAAGCCTGCTTTAAACCATCATCCTCAGATCTCAGCCCTTTCAGTGGCTAGGATTCCAGATGTGAGCTATACTTTGGCTGAGATATTCAATGTATTAAAATGAAAGGTTTAGTTCTGCTCACAGTTTTGAAGGGTTCAGACCACATCGCTCCGGGGCCTGTGGTAGGTGAGGCAGTACAAAATGCTAGGGACATGTGGCAGGGGTGATGGGTTGGCAGATAGTAGAAGGTGCTGGGATCCAAACCTTCCCTTCAAGGACATGGCCCCAAATGACCTAACTTCTACCTCCCCCTCTTCAAGGTGTCACAACTACCTAATAGTACCATAGGCTGGCAACCAAGTATTTGACACATGTTGCTTCCAGGGAGATTTCCAAAATGCAATCAATTGGTCACAATCTGAATCACATATATGAGTGAACACACACATTCATTCTTTTACTAAAAAGATACCCTTAAAATTTATCCCACCTAAGATTAGCCTTGAATCAGAACCATAATTCTATGTGTATATGTGTTATTTCTAGATTTTAGAGACATTTAGAAATCACTGAAATAACTTTCTGAAGATCACTAAATACTGTTTAAAAATAGCATTTCTAGCTCTTTAGCATGAACTATATTAAGCTCATGCTTATAATGCAAGATAATAGAGATCTGAAGATTTTGTTCAAAATCAACCCAAGCAGAAAAGCCCATGAGATTCTTATGGCCAATTAAACAGGAGAAAGCTGGAAGTGAAAGTGTGGCTCAAGTGGTAGAGCACTAGCCGTAAGCAAAAGAGCCAAGTGAAAGTGTGAAGCCTAGAGTTCAAGCCCCAATACTGGCACGATAGATAGATAGATAGATAGATAGATAGATAGATAGATAGATAGATAGATAGATAGATAGATAGATAGATAGATAGATAGATATAATTTCTATTATTTAAAACTGACTGAAGCCAGGTGCTGGTGGCTCACGCCTATAATCCTAGCTACTCAGGAGGCTAAAAATTGAGGATCACAATTTGAAGATGGCCAAGGCAAGAAAGTCTATGAGACTCTTATTTCCAATTAACCATTCAAAAAAGCTAGAAAGTTGAGCTGTGGTTCAAGTGGTAGAGCACTAGCTTTGAGCACAAAAGCTCAGGGATAGCTCCCAGGTCCTGAGTTCAAGCCTCAGTATCAGCACACACACACACACACACACACACACACACACACAAGACTGATTAAATATTTCTAAAACAGGCTGTTCACTCCCTCTGTGCTTTTCTATGGCGTATTCCTACACATGAAAATCTTGACTTCTATAACTCCTACTAAGGGAAAATGATAATAAATATTACATGTGAATATTTTGGGAACTTACACAGTGCCGTTACTGTTTTCTTAAACATGTCATTTTATTTAGAACACCCTCAAAAGTTTATTATTCCAATTTTTCAGATGAGAAACGTGAATGCTGGAGACGCACTTGCCTAAAGCACACTGCAAGGCAGCAGGTCACAAGAACTGGGCTTTCCTACTCACTTCACCTCATCCCTGAGCACTGGCTTGCACTGCTCGCTTCCTACTCTAGTCAAACCAAAGGTCATCTCCTCTGCAAGGCATTCTATTTGCCATCCTTGCTGATTATAGTGTTTTATTCTTTCTCAAACTCAGTGGTAAAAACTCAGCAGTCACTTGTAACTTTTGCTACATTGTATTATCTTTTCAGTATTACTATGGATGTAGATTTTGTACATTTGTCAGATTTAGAAAGAAAAGACCTCATCCTCAATTTTTTTATTCTTCTGCTATGACTTGTAAGCGAAAGAATGTTCTGCATAAAGTAGGCATTTGGCAGGTACTATCAATTCACTACTCATTAATCAAAGTATTGAGATAAGCATGTATGCATCGCTGTAACAAATGTCTCATTTCAACATTAACTTCCTTACCCACTTTATATAACTCCTTGTGGTTGTATTTCATATTTTTATTTATATAACTTTTCATAGCTGACAGTGACAATCAGACAAGAATGGCTTTTCTTTTCTTACAATGTACACAATGTACAAATAAACAGCCCTGAGTCTTAGTAACATGAGCCCTCAAAACAATTTAATCGGCACAATCTTGTCTCACAGGCTAAAGGAGGCCTCTGTTCTGGTTTTTGTTTGTGTCGTTCTCCACATACTTTGGCTGAGGACGTCAACCAACATAAGTACATTAAAAAATGTATCTGATATTTTCATTTTCTAACAGATGAACCAGAAATTTTATTTTGCAACTTGGAGAGGCACGCTTTCTCCAAATAACGTTTAGCAGCTTACATCTGCTCAAAAAATGTCGGACATCTGAAAAACATGAGCAAATGTGGAAGCTACAGCCATGACCTAGCAGCTGTTGAGAATACAGATGTGAAGTAAGAGCTGCAGACATCTTCCCCAGCTATTCATAAGTAAGAGCTGAAAGCCTTCTTTTTTGGTACACAAGTCTTGATTTATTTCTAGATTTACAAACTGGGATTTCCAGAAGAACAAACTACTATCTTAAAACCTTCTAATGATCTGAATTAATGTTTCAATTTTTGAAGAGATAACTAAGCTGGTCAAAGGTTCCTAGAGCTAGCAAAGCAATCAAATGTGTCAGGCCATTATGAATGTTCAGTAGTATGATTTTTTTATAAGACACACAAAAAACTCAAACGTTTAAAAAATTAACTGGGAGGGATAGTGTAGAACAACAAAGAAGAGGGTAACAATGCTCTACAAGAAATGTACTCATTACCTTATTCATGTAACTGTAACCCCTCTACAGCATCTTTACAATAAAATAAAATTTAAAAAATGAAAATGCAGGTATAGATATATATTCTGAGCTATATATATATAGATAGATATAGATATAGATAGTTTATAGAGTTCTAAGATTTTTATTCCAACTTGAAAATGAATAAATGAGAAGGACCAACAAGAGCCACCACTGGATCCTCATGAAGAAATCCTCAGGAGCGCTGGGCACCTTTGCATTAATGGTGTGTATTGCTGCATCTCCCATTGGTCCTTGATACTCTGGCCACACCATTGTGCTTCACACCCCTGTCTAGTCCAAATGTATTCCTGATTCTGAGCTCTTGTATATGATTTCCCATGGTCTGGTAGAATTCTTTCAATACTTTTCTAAGGATTTTATACTATCCTCCAGAACTCAGCTCCATTCCTTAATAAAGATTTTTCCAGCCAGCCCTACAGATACTGTCATGCCCCTATTATATGCCAGCAGCACCTTCCTCTTGACTACAGCATTTCCAGGACTGTCTCGAACAAAGGCAACCTACCCTGAGGACACATGCAAAGTTGATGAAGAGTTCTTTCCAGATATATCGCAGAACCAATCAAAATGCCTTTCTTCAAAGAAACTCAATGTATTAATACATGTCTTTATGTTCTAATTATATCATCTAGCAGCAGTATCTAAATTTAGCTGTTTTCTTGTTTTCTTATTCTTTAAGCAGTGAGTCTGTAGACTTTTGATTTACTTAACGCTAGGAGAAAATGACCTTTGGGGGAAAAGTTTTGAGCTCATACTCAGAAGACATTCCTAGATCCCCACCAAATGGCTGCAGAGGGACATCATTGCATAAAACTGCTCCCTTGGCCAGTTAGATTTCTAGTCTAGTATAATTTCTTCCTAGACTGGACTTTTAGGTTCTGAGACAAAGGCCAACAATACAACATTGAATAGGATCTTAAATTCCTCTTGAAAGTTTTATAAGGCTATTTCCACAGCTGATGATCACTGACTTTGAGCAGGGGAAAAAATGCAAGATTTCACAACAGCTGAAATAATTTTCTCCCACAGCCTGGTTTTAAATTCACAGTGGTTTTTTTTTTTTTTGGTATGTATAAGGCAGTGAAAAGTCCAGAGATATAATATGACATGTGAATTTAGCACTCTTAAGATATAAAAACAGAACAGATATTTTTACATACTACTAATGATAATAATTAGTATTGGCTCTTGAGTAAGCAAATTCATATTTGTTTTCAAAGTGAAGACTGTGACTTGAGAATATCGAAAAACATTTGCTAAAGAGGTGTGGACAGTGCAGACACTCTTCAAAATTCATCTGTCTCAATCTATTCACTGGCATCTCCCAGCTGGGATATGGCTGAAGTCTACACAACACAAGCAAGGGCTCATACCTAACTTAGAAAATGCATTATTTTATCAAGAATTAAAAGTGATAAATAGATTTTATACCCAAGCCCACCAAGTATAAAACCAAAAGCTGATGTTGAATAGAGAAATAGAGTTTGAGCTTCAAAGTCTAGCTGGTTCTCACTGCTTCTTTATTTAAAAAAAAATCCTCCAGAACTTCTTCCAAGAACAACTTGAAAATATTCATGTAAATTCTTCAGGAAAAGAGCTGTATTTCGTCTCTTTCATATGCTTTCATGGACATGGCTGTTATTTTATTTTATTTTTGTCAGTCATGAGAGCTGAACTCTGGGCTCAAGGCTAGTGCCCTACCACTTGAGCCACAGCACCACTTTCAGCTTTTTCTGCTTATGTGGTGCTGAGGAATCAAACCCAGGGCCTCATGTATACAAGGCAAGCACTCTACCACTGAACCAATTTCCCAGCCCCTGTTTTCTATTTTTTAACTTGCTGTTAGTAAAGAGATATTATATGTAATTTTTTGGATAACATATATTTACCACCTAGAGCAAAGATAATGTGTATCTTCTGAGCACCTTGAAGGTTGATTGGAATACTCACAGGTCTATATTGATCCTCTACAGCTCTTTCAACTTCATTCCTAAAATCTTCTTTTCTAGATATGGTTAGCTTCTCCAGGCTGGGTTATGAAGACATTCCTACTGGCCCACTGTTTCTAGACTCTGCAAGTTGCTTTTCCGTCATTCATCTTTTCCCTTATTGACAATCAAAACTATACAAAGTTCTCTATTTTTCTTCTGTCTATCATCCATCCATCTATCTGTCTGTCTGTCTGTCGGTTGGTCTGTCTGTCTGTCTGGTCTATTTCCCCAATATTGAATAAGTGAATAACTATTATCTCCAGCCTTCACCAAATTCCCAAATGCTGAACAGAGCAAGTTTCAATAGGTCCAAAAGACAACTGGATGAAGGCCTTTCTTTGGTATTCTGCTTCCTAAAATGAGTCAGACACCCCTGATGATTCTGCCAGTATAGAGGAGTGAAAAGTAAAGAATATTAAGAACTGATATGCAATGTTAATGTGACCTAGGATTTTGAAATTCCTTCCTTCACTGTGTCTTTTCGTCTGCGCTGCTTTAAAGAATTGTTTTATTTGTTTCCCTTGATCCGCCTGTGAGCTGAATTGAGCCATCCAAATGTTATACACTTGAAAAGAGAAAAATAAGAAAAAAAAAGAGTAAAAAAAATAGATGCGCTACTTTGTGGAATCATGAACCTCAGAGAGTCACAAATAAGTCATGTGAAGCCTAAGATTGTTACTGAGAAGAAAAAGTGAGGCTGAATGAATGTGTTACCCATCAATTCATGAAAAATGCTAAGAAGGTCTCAGCTGCCTCCCCCTCCTCCAAAACCACGAGCACTACCCATCAATGGAGTTAAATATAAGAACTTCCTTTCAGAACAACTGTACAAATCACAGGATGTAGAAAATCATTTTAAACAAGTAACACAAATAAACAGGAAATCTCCCTCATCCCCACCTGGCATGACTCTAGTGGTTCCCTGTGCTGGGAGAGTTCAGCAGAGGTTTATCAACTGAGGCTTCTTTGGGAATTTTCTCCTTTTACTTAAACACAGAAGCTTTATAAAGAGATCATCAAGGTAAGAAGCTAAATTTGAAATAAAATCTCATTTTGGCCTATGTCAATAACCAGCCACAAGCACCCCATGTGTCAAGTTCCCTGGTTTAAACTACTGTATTTGGATTTCTTCCTGTGCTCAGGCATTCAGGGAAAGGGGAGGAAACCATTTTGAGCATCTGCTTTGTGACAGAATGGTGCTTTCAAAGCGGGGCTCACAGATCAACTGCTTCACAATTTCCTGGATCAGGTCCTAGAAATTCAGACTCCTGGACTCGCATCAGTTCCATTTTCTGTTCTAAAAAGTGTGTGTGTGTGTGTGTGTGTGTGTGTGTGTGTGTGTATGTGTATAAAGATATATATATATATATATATACTTTTAATATATATTATGCAAATTGAAAAAGTGATTCTTGTGTACTAAAACTTGAGAATTAATGAAAGGTCTTTCTTTCAAGTAGTTTCACCTAGATTATCTCATTTATTAATTTAAGAATTCAAGCATCCCTTCATACTTGTGAGGAACTAGTTCTAGAACTCCCCAAAATGCCATACCCATTATGCAGTTGAAACTAGAGGCCTGGCTCATGTAGCAGAGCAACAGCCACATGAGCAAGAGCCCAAGGCCAAGTTCAAGGGGTCTAGTGCTAGCGTGCACAAACGTGTGTGCGTATGTGCACGTGCACATGCACACACACACACACACACACACACACACACACCTTCTAATGGAATGTAAATAGTTGTCATACTATATTGTTTAGGAAATAGTAACAAAAAATCTGAATATATTTAGTAAAGACACAACCATAGCAGGCGTAAGTGTATGGTGCACAAACCAGGCATGCGTTCTAGAGAGAGTGAGCAAGGTTCTGTGTGCTGAGAGAGGGTATGGTTGGTCTGTCTCTATCATCATATGCGGTAGAGTAGAGCTCAGGGGGCAATCAGTCTCAGTCTTGTTTTTCAGATTTTTCTGGGATTTTTTTCAAATAATTTTGATTGTTGATTGGTTGAAATCACAGAAGTAGAACCTAAGGACACACAGGGTTGATTGGATGTCTCACCTGAGATACAGTAGTATGTCAACACTCTACTTGTTGTTTGCCATTTATTTTGAAAGTTTTTCCTCTATTTAGGCAGGAAAAAACTCCTGCTCTTCCACTTGATGCTTTGGTTAAATACATATATCTTAAGGGAAGGCAGCTCTATCCATGAGAGACTTTGCTCAAGTTTCCAAGCCTCATTGAACTTTGTTTGGATCATATGAAAAACAAAGGGATTAATTACCTACCAGACTATATTTAAGTACTAAATTCAGTAACATGCATGTCTGGTACATGGTTTACAATTTCAAAAAGAAGTTATAACTATTATAATATTCCTTGGATGGGGGAAATGGTGCACCTAAGAAACAGCTGAATATTTATCTATAACCAGTAGTTCTATCTTAGAACATTACATCAGATATATAATTTTAAAGTAATTATTTAAAACTACACATCATAGCAATATGTATGCTGTCTTCATCAAAGGAATTCTCTTGCAAGACTATGTATGTATTTTTAAAAGCTGGCTTGCTTGAAACATTTTCAGAATACTCTTCATAGTATACTTTAGACCTCTGACATGATTATCTGTGGGTGATTCCTATAAACATGCTATTTTCATCATTGTAAATAAATGTAATTTTAAAGGAGTAGAAAATTAGTCCTTTCAAAATATATTAATAGTGCCAAATTTCTACATTTGAAAACAGACTTTATTTAAAGTAATTAAGCCATTCAAAGACAAATTTATGGAAAGTACGGTGATGGAGATTCTTGAAGAATCCACAATTAAAATCTGAACAGAAAAGAATGAGATCTATATTCTCATATGGTTCAATAGTTAACAATTTCCAGAAAAGGAACTTCAAACACCATAGGGGTAAAGAAGAGAGGTGAAGGAAGCGGGGAGAGGGAAGAGAGGAGTAATATTTAGATGTAAATGCCTCAGTATATTTAGAAATCTATCTTATTTTGGTTTAATCTTGCTGAATGCATCATATGTTGTTTACTTTTTATGTACTGCCTCTCCACAGGGTTCTGTAGTTAACTGTTTTTGGTTCTTATAATAAAATTTTCAATTTATAGCTTTGATAGGAGATAGGATCCAGGTAGTATAGAATAGAGTACAATGGGACTAGAGTACAATGGGATATGGAATTAGTTTCCTCTAACCCAATATGTATAGAGATTGAAAGGCTCTTAAGATAGATGTTCTGTTTCTACTCTCAGTGTCAGAGTTCTCCTTAGCTTTGAGAACCCAAGACAATAATTCTATAACATCCTAGAGTCTCAGTGATCCCATTATAAAACAAGAATGTTAATAGTATGGACCTTATAGGCCACTAGAACAAATAAAATAATTCATATGACATCTTTATCAGGATGTGTGGCACATGGGAAGAACTTCAGCTGTACCAACTATTGTCAGTTTTGCTAGTATCTCCATTGGTGAAGCAATGTTTCCAACCAAACTGGGAAATTAATTAATCTTTTTGAGAGGTTAATCAAGAAAGGATAAGAGAAATGGAATTGATAAATAGATGGGAGTGTGTCTCTGATCGTTTAATAGTCTCCCTAATTTTAGCTCACAATTCTTTTCTGGACATAATGCAGCATTAATATTTCCAACATTCCAAATTGGGGACTTTGGTCACAACAAGTTCTAAGGGTGCCAGTGAGTGGAGACTCAGTGGAGACTGGAATCAAATTCAGCATTGTTTTCAGCTGGGTTCTCTAAGGGTCCACTGCCTTTCACATGCAGATGATTGGTTATGCAATGGTTTAGTTCAATGCTTTTCATAAGAATATCACAGAGGGCCTACTTCATATGTGTGACTTTGTTGTTGCCCTGGTGACATTTGAAGGACCCTGAGGCAACCAAGGATATGTGAGGACTCCAGAGAGAAACGCCATGAGAACAAAAAGGGTAAGTGTTATAAGGCATCTGTTCAGTGCAGATTCTCAAGATGCACATCATGAATTTGTACTTTTTCCTTCTGGCACCCTCCCCCTTACCTCTAGTGAGCGTATTAGAAAAACTAAATTCAATTTTCCATGAGAAGTTAACTCATAATCAACGAGTTCAAAAAATATTAGGGAAATACTATAAAAACCCTTTAAGCCATTGACAAATCATTCTGGAAATATACTCGTCCTAGGATTATTAGGTTTCTTATGAAAATGGTAGGAATTAACTGAGCACTGGTGGCTCATATCTGTAATCTTAGGTACTTGGAAAGCTGGTATTGGGAGGATTGCCATTCAAGATATCCCAGGCAAATAGTTTGAGACCCTTTTTCAAACAATACTGGTGATGGTGGCATCTGCCTGTCATCCCAGCTAGTGGGAGGGTAAGATCTGGAAGATAATTGTTCTAGGACAGCTTGGATAGGAAAGTCTGAAATAGAGAATACATTTCAATGAAGGAAGTTGGTCAAAGTGGTGTGTGTCTGTCATTTATGTTGTGAGAAGCATAAAATAGGACTGTGGTCCAGGCACATGTCTGGGCAAAAAGCAAGACCCTATTTAAAAATAAGCCACTACAAAAATTAGGCTGGAGGTATTGCTCAACAGTAGAGTGCCTACCTACCAAACACAAGGCCCTGAGTTTAAACCTAAGTACTGTGGAATATAACAATTATAAGATGTCATAATTACCCATAAGTCCTTAAAAGAAAATAATGTTTTTGTGTTCCCAGATATGACCTTGTTTAAAGTAGGTCATCATTAGTGCTTATGAATGAATAAAGACAACTTTGAGATTCACGTCAGATTTATGTTCAAGAAGGTCCTTTTAAAGTTATGATTATCCAACAGCCTACTGAAGAATAGGTCAAAAACTCACATTGAGTCCACTGTGAAAACTGTAGTGTTCAAAGTCCCTGTGACACACCACATGTACATCTGACTAAGCTGGCACACTCAAGCAACTGCACCAAGGCCTCGAGTAAAGACACTCAAAGAGGTAGGAAACAGGTAATTTCCAGTAGTTCAAGTGGTTTAGCAAAAGCCATTTCTGCAAGCCATAGAGGACCTCAAATTACTTTCCAAAGGAACTTTCTGATGTAATCAGATGATGCATGTTTAAAGTTCAACAATTCCTTCCCCATTTTCCCCACATAGCAGCGATGTTTATTCTTTCGGTAATGAAAATTTCCAGTGGCACTTTAGAAGAACACTGGCGGACAGGGAAAGATTATGTTCCGTAAATCCACAAAGATGACAGGTATGCTAAACACCTGGGGATGGGATTGTGGCACACCAAGCAGACTTGGTGTCATAGGAGATAAACTCAGCACTTAGTGAGAAGCAAGCTAATGCTTTTAGTACCTTTCAGCCGGGTCCTTCTAGCTCTAATCCATCACTTAGTCAGTGAACCAGGTTGCCGGCAAACACTTATCCCACAGGAAAAGCTTTGCTCTTGATGGCAAGAAGATACACTCCTTAAGCCCCCACCCCAAAATCTGTTTAGCAGACTCATTTCAGAATAAGATATTGTACTCATGACAGAGTGACCAAGTACAAAAATCATCTGTCACTTGATATGACTGAAAGACAGACACACATTTATCATGAACAAGATATGTAACTTGGAACAGGTTAATTAATTCTACTAGCTTTTCTAAAATGAATGGCTTGAGGAAGATAATTTATAAGGTGCACCCTAACATATTGTGGGGTTTTTGAGTGAGTGCAAAGTAAGTTAAGGACAAAATATTGGCAGGAATTTCGGTGTATTATCAAAGAGCTTGAATAAATAAATAATTCACCTTACTAAAGCTGCCTAGGCCAGAATAAAAAAAAAAAAGTATGAGCAGACGTTCTTTTAATTCTTCAACAATTGAGTTTATTTTTTAATTATTTTACTGGGGTTTCAATTTTGGGTTTTGCAATTGTTTGGCTTGTTTTCTCAGCTGACGCTCTACCACATGAGGCACACTTCTAGCTTTTTGCTTTTTGCTCGTTATTCTGGAAATGGACTCTAGTAGATTTTTTTTTTGGCCTGGGGCTAGCTTTGAACCATAGTTCTCCATATCTCAGGCTCCTGAGTAGGTATGACTACCGTTATGAGTCATCATTGTCCAAAAATAATTGATTGTAAGACAAAGTTTTCCTATTTTATTGCAAACAAAATCTCGTTAATGAGACAAAGACCAGAGCACAAGGAAAGTCACATTTTCCTGCCTGTGCACACATCACACTTCAGTCAAGCCTCTTCACTTATTCCACCTTTAAAATAGGGTCAAGGAGCCTGGTACTAGTGGTGGCTCAGACCTGTAATCCTTACTATTCAGGGGGCTGAGATCTGAGGATGGAGGTTTGAAGCCAAGCTGTGCAGGAAAGTCCATGAGATTCTTATCTCCAATTAATGACCAAAAAACCAGAAGTGGAGATGTGGCTCAAGTGGTAGAGCACCTGCCTTGAATGGGAAAGCTAAGACCCTGGGTTCAAGCCCCATGACTGTCATAAAACAAAAGAAAAAGAGAATGGGGACAGTGATCACTACTTCAGCATCATTAAAGAGGACATGTGTGAAAGTCTCCGGGTGAGGAACTTGACACCCAGTGGCCCTTACAGGAGATGGGCCTTCTGACTTCCACCCTCCAAAAGCACTCACAGGGAAAACGGTGACCCTTATGGAGCAGAAGTGAGCATCTCCAGAATGGCATGGGTAGTGAAATCATGGGGAACTTGAGGAGGTCCTTGAAAGGGTTGAGTATAGATAGGCATAGGGAAATAAAGTATAATACTTGGAAGACAGACTATGCCAGCTGGGAGGACAGTGCCAGGCAATCAAATCACTAGGAAAGTTAATTAAAAAACACGCATACACACACCACATACACAATAGACATGATAAGGAGTCCTGAAGCCTGGTTTCTACAAAGCTGTGCTGATATTCTGATGCACCACTAGGCTTGCAAGGTATGTTTCACTGAATTTTCCAGGCAGGAAAGTGATTGAAATAGCAAGCACTGGAGTCGTATCCTAGATTCAAATCCCATTGGCACACCTGGGCCATGGGACTGTTGGGAATCACATAATTTTTTCCTTATCATCCTTTGACTCATTAATATAATAAAAATGATAGCATCTACCCTGTCTCCCTCAAAGGCCTTTTATGGGAGCCTGTTGATTTTAAGCTACTGTTATTTTACATGAAAGGACAAACATTTAGCTTTAAAGTGCTTTGTAAATATTTAGAGTCATCGTGAATCATTATCATTAAAAGCATTGGAGACGTGGGGTTGCCAAAATGCTGCAGTGTGTTTGCTCTGTTCCAGCCTTTGATTACTTTGAGGAAACAGGGCTCTGAAAATGGTTCCTTGTTGTTGCTCTACTATACCACCTCAGTGCTAGACGCTGCTGAGGGTTTGGGTCTTAGACTCCTGTGGATATCACAAATGTATGACTTAAACAAGTCGCTTGACCTCCCATGCTTCTAGTTCATCCACACGGTGGAGGGTAATGATTTGCAGAAGCACTGTGTACACTTGTACAGCATGAGTTCTTCACACAGCAAGAATATATGGGCGTCATGGAGATGAAAGCTCAGCCCAGGGTGCATTCATTGAGGCACACGTTCAAGGGACTATGTTTTCTCAGAGGAGGCTACTTTACATAAGTAATAAACCTAGAAAAAAAGCCTGGCTCCCCACCATAGCAAAGTGTTATGTGTGCTAACAATGACCCTAGCAGGTCCGACTGACAATGTCTGGATATGAAATAAGGAATTCTATGCCTCCATCAGAAAGAATGACACTGCTCCATTTGTTAGGAAATGGAAAGACTTGGAAAAACATTATATTAAGTGAAGTAAGCCAGGCCCAAAGAAACATAGGTCCCATGATTTCCCTTATTTGCAATATCTAGTATATGTCTAGGACAAGCAGAAAAGGTCAAAAGCTTTGTACATACGACCATACAAGATGATGCTAAGGGGCTGGGAAGGTGGTTCAGTGGTAGAGTGTTTGCCTTACATGCTCAAGGCCCTGGGTTCAATTCCTCAGCACCACATAAGCAAAAACAAAAAAGCCGGAAGTGGCACTGTGGCTCAAGTGGTAGAGGGCTAGCCTTGAGCTGAAGAGCTGAGGGACAGTGCCCAGGCCCAGAGTTCAGGCCCCACGACCGGACCCCCCAAAAAAAAAGATGATGCTAAGTGAAATGAACCCTAAGATAGGGACACAAGGGGTTTTATCTTTCTTACTGTTGTTTTCAATGTACTTATAATGTATTATGTGACTTTTTTGTTTCTTTTGTATATTCTTCCCCCATAACCCCTCTTTTGCTTGTATTTAATTCCAGTGCCCTGCATCTTGTATATACATTTTTCTAATTTGGGGAGGAGAAGGGAAATAACAAAATGCTGAAATAAGGATCTAGGTTGACCCATTGTAACAATGAGATGTACAAGACACTATGTTGAGAATGAACTTTACAACTTCAGGGGGAGGAGGGAGGAGTTGAGGAGGTGGGAAGGGAAGGGATGGTAGGGGAAAAACAAAGGATGGGGTAACAATGCTGGATAGGAAATGGACTCATTATCTTACTTATGTAACTGTAACCCCTCTGTACAGTATCTTTACAATAAAAGTATATCTTTAAAAAAGAAAAAACATAAAGTGCTTGGAATAGTACCTCTAGTACAGAGGGGGTTCTAACTAGGGTTAGATATTCTTAGTACAATTTTGTGAAAATCGTTAACTCAACAAGCATTCATTGTGTACCTCCCATATTCCAGCTGCTAGGCTAAGGCAGCTGGCATGTTCCAATGAACAGCTGAACACCTATGGGCAAACACAGATGTGTGGGCACACCATTAGATATTAGTATTAATACAGAGCAACCCTGGAGTTTTGACGGTTTGAACATCTACGTAGTGATGAGTGTGCCACTAGGACTAGTTTACTCCTACAATTGAGCATTTATTATCTGGAATGTGAAACTTGTTAGGGTGCTTTGATGAAGCCAGTACTAAGAAGTCCTAAGTACACAGAAAGTCTATGAAGCTGTTGTCACTTGATTCTCTTCATGAGCTACCACTGGGCCCATCTGGGACCCAGGTCTACACTGTGAGGCAGACCCATTTGATCGTAACATGGTGTCCACTTGGCCAATCAGAATATTACTTATGGCACTATTTAGAATGACTTGACTATATTCATGGATGATAAGACAAGAGCAAATGAAAACAAATGTACTCATTTTTTAAAACAAAATCTCTCAGAAATACCTATTTAGTTTGCATTGTCAAATGAGGAGTTCTGTGTGCAAGTGCTGTCAGCAAAGGAGAACCTTATATAGCTTGTGAGTTAGAGTTGGCCAGCTTTTCTAATTTCTCAGAAACAGATGGAAATTATGACAAAATCAAATGTTGGCAGATGCATCCTGAGAAATCCTTGGTGATAAATGACAGGCTAAGTGATAGGTTTTATTACCACCTCTCCTAATTTCCTTTCTGAGTAAGTATCATAGCAGGAAATAGCTTTAATGGGTTTTAATACATATAGCTTAATGATTTATTGTATTACAGGTGCTGTGAGTAAATATTTAAATTAAGAATCAGTTTAATTAAGACGTTTTCAAACGAAGACCTAAAAGTCTAACACATCAAAAAAATGTGTCCCGTCCTAATTTCCTTTTACATCTTAATACCATAATACTTTAAAAACAAAATAAGACATTTGCTTCAATGTATGTAACAACTAAATTTATAATCATTGGAACTCTGTAAATATCATTTCTTAATGATGCTGTCAGAATCAATGAACAATAAAATAGAATATCTTATTGTTTTATATATTTTCCCTCTTGGAAATTCACCATCCCAGAGAGCAAAGAGTGGAGAATGTAGAATTTGATTCTCAAGGGAAGCCTTCCAAAATCTCTTCCCAAGTCTAATGTCCTGTGGTTTTACACATTGTTTCTACCTTACCATTATGACACTAAATTACCAAGGAAGGTGAATTCTTAAAGCAAGAAGTGATTCCACAAGGGACTGGTTTTCCATGAGTGCTAGACTGGTTATATCATTTGTAGAGCCTAGTGTAAATTTTAAAGGTAAGTCTTCTGGGACCAGTAATTTTTAAGCATTTCAAGAGGTTAACAGTGGGATATTACACAATGTGGCTCAGGTGTTTTGGTGGGTGTTCTGATCCACAGGCCATGAAGCTTGTACAGGCCATGTGTGTTTGAGGTCAGCCAGCCCTGCCTGGGTATCAGGTAGGGGCTGCAGAGATTTCAGAGGCTCTCAGTTCCTAGCTTGTCCTCCTCATTGTTCCTAATTTAATTCTGCCAGAATAGGAAGTACTGGTTCTAAGATGTTGCTGCTGTCATGAACCAAAGACGCACAGTAAGTCACACTTGCCAGGTTCTTGGTCTTATAATCTGGTCTTCTGCCTTCTCTCTACCATAAAAAGTATGTAGAAAAGGAACTAAAAGTCTTAATACATTAAGTTTCTTTCAGGCCCACAGTCTAGTTTTATAGATTTATTGATCTTTCAAGCTAAAAGGGACCTTAGAGATTATCTAGTCCAATGTCTCTCATTTTAATTAGTCCTTTACATCAAATTCAATTCAGACCAAGGGCATGTGAATGAATTCTTAGTTTCACAGCACTGAAGCTAATGTACAAACTGTAATTGATGATCTTTCAGAAAGACGAAATGTTAGCATAGTAAATGATTTATGTTGTAACAATAACAAATCTATACAAAATGCTGTTGCATTGTAACAAACCTATACAGAATGCTGTCAATCATGCTAACATTTGTTGTTTCTTTTAATTCTAGTTAGAGTAAACAGTGAAACAAAGGTGTTAAATCCCTACATATGGACCCTAGCATGGGTTCAAAAAATGTAGAAACAAGGCAGAGGCATCCAGAAGTGAAAAATATGTGCACATGAAAGTTAATGTCAAAACTAGATGTCTCTGCTCTACACCTATATATATTTTCTATAAAAAAACCTCTTATATAGTAGTTAATGTGGTCCAGATGGAGCTAAATAATTTGTAAATAATAACTCATTTAATTCTCATAACAACCCTGTGAGATAAGTACTGTGATTGTCCATGTTTTGAAAGAAGAGGAAATTGGGAATTGATTACTTCAATGGTTTAGCCTACCATTACTGCATGGATTAGTATAATGCTGCTTGTTATGATTTCCAGATAACCATACATTCATACTATGAGGTTGTTATTCTAATCACAGATTTTGAAGTTCAACGGAAAAATATTTTCAAAAATCCTTGGAGTTTATTAAGATTTCAAGATCTTAAATACCAAAACATTACAGCTTTCTGTGTAAATGGTAGAGGCAGGGTGGAAAGTCAGGCTGTCTTGGTTGTACTAACTCCTGTTAACCACAAGGTGCTCTGTCCATGATCTACCAGCACATCCCAACCCCACCAACCCCATACTTTGCTTTATGGTTACATGAACCAAGAATCCAAGAACTGTGACTAAGGACACAATCTGGGCTCAGAGCATTGAGGTCATAGCGGATAAATATCTGTATCAACATTGTGACTGAATAATGCTAAGTTCACTAATTACATCAACCACCAATTAATTACGCAGGTATTCTTTTACATGCATAATATCCCAAATAGCTTCAATATCCACCATTATGATGTACCTCTAAAGGTTAAGAGTATATTTTTCTCATAAAACAGGCTCTGTTGAAGAAGTGGGTACCAGCAGGATCAGGGATGGCTAACAGAGAGGGTAAGTGAGGATGAGTATTGTCTAAGTAGTTTATTGGCATAATTAAAATTAGGATAATGAAACTTGTTAAAATTGTTTTAAGAAAGGAGGAAGTGAAGTGGGAGAAGTGGGAGAGGGATGCGTTTGATCAGGATAGATTGCACACATGTCTAGAAACGTCACAATGAAACCTCTCCTGTCCAACTAATGTACCCTAATAAAAAATACAAAACAAAGAATATACTTTTTCTGATTATTTAGATTTGAGTTAGATTTGATTTCTTTGTTGTTCTTTCTTTTCAGAAAGCATATGATTGCTTTTAAGACACTAGTAAGACTATGTGATACCTTCCCCCCCCTTTTTTTGTGCTAGTTCTAGTGCTTGAACTCAGGGCCTTGCATTCTTGTTTGGCTTTATTTTCTAAAGGATGGAGCTCTACCACCTGTGCCACAGCTCCACTTTCAGCTTTCTTCTGGTTAGTTGGATAAGAGTCTCTCAGATTTGTCTGCCCAAGCTGTTTTCAAATCACAGTCCTCAGATCTAAGCCTCATGAGTAGCTCAGATTACAGGCTTGAGATATTGGCATCTGGAACAAAACCTTTTTATAAACCTTACTTTCATCCTAACAATTGTTTCGCTTTTTCTGTCTATTACTTAAGAAATGTTGCTTTGCCACTGAAAGAAAGACAGCAAAGCTATGTGAACAGTTCCTGGTAGCTAGGAAAGATGTGATTTATCATTGTTTTTGAAGGGTTTTATGACCAGTTCAGCTCAAGGTCTGGTAAGGGAGGGGGGAAAATCACTGTCTTGCTGTCTTTGTTGTGACCCACAGGTTTCCATACAGTAATGGATTAATGTAATTGATCTGTGCTATGATTTCCAGATAACCATACATTTGTACTCTCACGGTATTATTCTAATCACCAATCTTGGAATTCCATAAGAACACATTCAAAGATTCTCTAAGGATCCTAAGATTTTTAGCTTCTAAGACCTAAAAGTTCATGTAGGGAACCACAGAATTTTGCCACTTTATCCAGGTGGAGGAAGGATATAAAAGTATAAGGTACTCCAATTTAATAGCATTGCTAATGAAGGTATTGATTTCTATGGAGCTGAGTAATTTTATTTATTTAATTTCCTATGCAGGAAAGAGAAAGGTAGATACAACAAATGCCCTATGCCCTGTTGAAATATACACAGCATATATTCTTTTGCAAAATAACAAAACCATAAGGTTCTGAAAGTTTTATTCGACTAGCATGCTAATAAAACAGTGCCTGTGATGGTTTGACATAGCAGATTTACAAAATACAGTGTTGTCTAGTCATAGCACATTCTATACTGTCATTTTACAATTTCTGGAATCTTGTACTATTTGTGATCAAATGGATGAATTTGGTGATTTGAGCAACATAATAAAATGTATGTGTCTTGCCAGGATATAACCACAGTTTGGAAATAATATCCTACAAGACTTTCCCAACATGCCTTATCAAGAGTGCTATTTCATGGCTCAATAAATACTTATTGACTAACTACAGACATGATAAAAATGTTTGTCCTTCAACTTGACTGTTTTAGGACTAAACATTCAAGGACAAAAAATGTTGTAATACTTTTCAAACCACCATTGTTGTCATTTTGCAGTAACATTAAGCTTGCAAAGGGAGAGAATAGAATAGAATTATACTATTAACTAATCCTCAGAAAACTACGATGCCTCCAGACATATTTTTCTTTTAGAAGCTGTTTTATTCAACATAAAATTTACAAAGCACAAATGAGTAGATCTTAATATTATCAGACATATGATCTATGGCTAAGTGATGAGGTTGGTGACTCACAAAACAGAACAGAACAACAGCAAAAGTTGAATGGTCTTCTTAAGGAATTTGAGCCAACCAGCTAGGCTTTTGTTCCTTATTCATAGTAATCACCCACCTTTCACATAGTTATTCTCTGCTCCAATCTACAAGGAAACTGAGTTACCTCAGAGAGCTAGCCAGTATAATGCCAATAGGTTGAGCCACATTTATGTATTTTTCTGACAACTCCCCAGATTAAGACATTAGTTTTTTTTTGTTTTCTCTGTGAAATTTTACCTCAATCAACATTTTTATGAGCCAAGTACAGTTCTTAAAGTTACTACATGAAAGCAATATTGGAAAAATCAATATAGGAAACGTTTCCTACCAGCAAAGCCTTGTTTGAGTAGACTATTTTTTTAATATCGTGACCTGAAGACACCTGTCCAACATGAAGCTCTTACTCTGTTATATCACAGACTCAGCAAGTACAGTAGCCAGAAAATTAAGTGGTCACTCTAAGATCATTATTCACGTATTTCACTTACTATGCACTTAATTATATTTTCCATTTTCATGAGAACAGAGGGGGATATACCTTGAGAAATCTTTTCTCTTAGTATTATTTAAATATATTTATTTTTTGCTAGGCACTGGTGGCGCACACCTGTAATCCTAGTCACTCAGAAGCCAGATCTTGAGAACCATAGAAGCCAGAAAAATCTGCTAGAATACATTCTAAAAAAACAGCAAAAAAGTAGGGCTGAAAGCCTGGCACAAGTGGTACAACACCAGCCCAGCAAGTTGAACAAGTTAAAGGCTCTGAGTTCAAACCCCAGCATCACCATTTAAAAACATACTTTACAATATAATTTGTAAATTAAAAAGCATTTTTATTACTGAGGCATTTGTCTTTTTTAAAAAATTAAATTGTGAAAATACCATACAGAGAGGTTACAATTACATGAGCAAGGTAATGAGCACATTTCTTTTTTGGGGGGGGGTTCCGGTCGTGAGGCCTGAACTCTGGGCCTGGGCGCTGTCCCTCAGCTCTTCAGCTCAAGGCTAGAGCTCTACCACTTGAGCCACAGCACCACTTCTGGCTTTCTTCTTTTTGCTCATGTGGTGTTGAGGAATTGAACCCAGGGCCTCATGCATGCAAGGCAAGCGCTCTACCACTGAGCTACCTTCCCAGCCCTGAGCACATTTCTTATCAAGCATTGTTGCCTCCTCCTTTGTTTCCCCTTCCCATCCTTTCCCATCTCTTCCCTCCCTGCCCCCCCCACACCCCTCTCCCCTGCCCTGCACCAAAGTTGTAAAGTTCGTTTTTTGACATAACATCTAGTACATCTCATTGTTGCAATGGGTCCACCTGTATCCCTATTTAAACAATTTGTTTTTTCCCTTCCCCTCCACAAATTATACCAA